>NW_027185764.1:4165556-4179917 GCF_028583685.1 Petaurus breviceps papuanus
TCTCTCTCTCTCTCTCTCTCTCTCTCTCTCTCTCTCTCTCTCTCTCTCTCTTTCTCTCTCTCCTCCATCCACCTCTCCCCTCTTTCTCCTCCTCACCTATTCTTTCCCCTCTGAAAAAAGAAAATATACTATCACCTCTTTTGGCAAAGGGGGAAATTCTGTCCCCTAGGCTCATATACTTCAGTTATTACAGTGTGATTATGCTTATAAGGTTTTCAGCTTTTCTATTTGCATATAGTACATTATGAAGACATCACCTTGTTTTAGGATATGGCCAGTATGAATAGGATTGGATATCTTTCAGAAATTCACTTCAAATTAGGACAGTTCTATGACTGGAGTCCATCCAAAGGTATTTTTCCCCTTTCCAAAGTAGAACTTGATTTCCATTTGTGGAGTGGGTTCTATCATAATCTGACTGATTCAGGATCTTTTTTCCGTGGATACACAGTATGAACAGCTGTGTAAAGATCAAAATGAATAAAACAAGATCCCTCATTCCAAAAAAAAAAAGAAATTTGCCAGGGAGCACTGAGAAATTAAGTGATTTGTCCTTACTAGTCACAGAGCAAATGTGTGTCATTAGCAGGACCTGAACTCAGAACTTACTGAGCAGAGAAGTGAGGGAAAGCTCCAAAGAATATATTAAAAAAAATAGGTCATAGAGTCCAGGAACATTGAAGGAAAGAAGTAGGTAGACTCAGATGTTCAGTTGATTTTTGGAGCCTCAGTGCGAGAGTCTATGTATTGTTACATCTTTAACATTGACAAATGAAAGGATTGATGATCATTGCTATGGAAGGGGATGGCTGACAGATGGCTGCATCTACAATACACACATTGTATTTGAGTTGTGGCTTCAGTTGTGTTTTGCAAATGGTCTTCTGAACCTGTGATTTTGCCTGTCAGGGTCTTTCCAGTGCCTTTGAGTAGAAAAAGTCACCCATTTCCTGCTGGCTCTATTTCACAGTGGCCTGCCTACCTGCCTGCCTGTCCCATTCCACCCCCCGCCTCCCATCTGTCCAGAAAGTTGGTGCCCAGTCTCATGATTGCAATGTGGGATTGTTTACTGTGGGGTATAAAGAGTCCTAGCACAAGAGTGTTTGGGCTGGTATACACTGGCAGTGAAATAGAGAACGTTTCATTGGGAGGGTGCTGCAATAGAATTTCTTTTTCTCTGCTGAGCAGAAGGCGAAATCAGCTGTGGATGAAGTCATCCTGCTTTCCAAGACATCATGTTTTTCTTTCATCCTTCATGGTGCTGATTAATCTTATCTCTGCTGAGCCCCAGCTTGATTTCAGACATTCAGGTTAAAAACTGCTTCAGCTTATGGGAGTCCACCAAATGAATACAAAACAGTAAACCTTTAGGTATGTTTATTTTTATATCTAATGGTTGCTTATTAAACAATCAGGTTTAAATGTTTCATAACAAAGAACTCAAGATTTGGGTATATTGTTTCCCCTTTTCTGTTTAGGTTTATGGAAATTCTGTTCAAGTTTAGAATTAGGACTGATGTATTCGGACAGACAGATGTAACCATTGCTTTTAAGGGGCAAGTACTATAAATCAAAATACTTCAGGAATAGATACAGAAGTGTGTTGGTAAAAGTTTAACAACCAGCTCTCTATACCCATGACATGCTTTTAAGTTTAATATGGTTTATTAACATTTTCTTAAGTCTAGGCAATCAATGAAACAATGACTCATGCCATGATTTGTAGCATTTGCAAATCTCTGAGGTATAACTGCTCACACTGAGAATTTAAGTGGACTTTTCCCAGCATACACAAGCTGGCTCCAGCCTCCGTTTGAGTAGATCACATGACAAATCATAGAGTTTGAGCTGAGAGGGACGCCAGAGCTTATGTAGTCTAGTCCTTTCATTTTAGAGATGAGAAAACTGAGATGTAGGGAGGCTAAGTGTTTCCTCCTAAGTCACGTAGGTTGTGTTAACTTTAAAAAAAACTTGCTATTTTCCTCCTCTTTCTGTTTATCAACTTGATGTAAATATCCAGGGTCATCTCTAGTCATCCTGATCTTTATCTGGCCACTGGACCCAGATGACTCTGGAGGAGAAAGTGAGGCTGGTGGCTTTACACAGCCCTCCTGTAATGGTAATAGGAATTTGAAGATGACCCCTGCCCATTAACAGACCTAGGTGAATTTGAGGACCTTTCCTGATTTGAAAATAAACTCTGCCCCTAATAGGCTACAGGTGCTCACCTGGAGCCTGTTGTGGGAGGCTTGTTTTTCAGGAAGGCACAACTTTTGTTACTTTGCAGTCAAGTGCATCAGGAGGCTTGTGATGTTCTCTGACTCTGGAGGGGGCTATGTATACCTCTGAGGTGAGGTTCTGCTTTGGGGCTCACTTTGGGAAGAGTTGTGTGATTTGGCCAGATGAGACTCTGGGCAGCCATTGAACCCTGGCTTTGAAAACCCAGATGTTGGTGCTTCTCTCTCTGGTGACTAACTAGGTATGGATGTAATGGTCATACAGCTGGAAGCTTGCCTGCTGATCTGTTTCTCTGTCTGCTTGTAACTTGTTTGTGTTCTCTGAAGTTCAGGGTGCTGACTTTTTCCCCTGAACTAAGTAAATGATATTTGCTTGATTGATTAAAGTAAGATTGTTAACCTTTTTTGAGTTGCTTTCCTTTAGAAAAGCAGATCAAATAACCTGTGCTAGCAGCCATCCTGGGTATGCTAGGGGGCTTGCTGTTACACCTCACTCACTTAAATCCAGTTCACTTGCATGTCATGACATCA
Organism: Petaurus breviceps papuanus; assembly: GCF_028583685.1. Lineage (NCBI taxonomy): Eukaryota > Metazoa > Chordata > Mammalia > Diprotodontia > Petauridae > Petaurus > Petaurus breviceps. Next base: position 4,168,325 of record NW_027185764.1, read on the forward strand.
CCTCCCTGATGTCATGGTCCTTTTGGAGAACAAAGGACAAGCAACAATATAAGATAGTGGTGGCAAAGGATTTTAAACATTGGCCAGGACTGGGAGGATATGACCACAAGTCTATCTGAACTTCTCTTCCCTTTAGCACTCTTCATTGTACTTGGAACACACTTTCCTAGTTAGGGGCTAGTACGGCATAGTGGAAAGATCACTGGAGTTGAAGGCAGAGGATGTTTCCAGATTCTGCAGCTTCCATTTACTACCTATGTGATGTTAACATCAAAGGATCATAGCTGGAAGGGTCCTCAGACGCCATCCAGTTGAATGGAAAGAGCTGGTTCAGGAGTCAGAAGTCCCTTTCTAATGTACTACCTATATGACCTTGGGCAAATCCTTTAATCCCCATGTACCTCACTTTCCTGATCCATAAATGGAAGAGATTTAACTAACTGACCTCAAGTCATTTCCAGCTTGAGATCTCTGATCCTAAGTCATCTGACCTTTCTGTGTCTTAGGTTTTTTTTTTTTTAATGTGTTAAATGAAAGAATTGGATTGTTCAGTTGTGAACACCTCCGTGACCCCATTTGGGATTCCTAGCAAAGATACTGGAGTGGTTTGCCATTTTCTTCACCAGCTCATTTTATACATGAAGAAATGAACTTGCCCAAGATAGCACAGCAAGTAAGTGTCTGAGTCTACATTTGAACTCAGGTCTTCCTGCCTCCAGGCCTTCCTGCTCTGTCCACTCAGTTGGTGATCAGACTAAATGATTTCCACGTTTTGTTTCCCTTGGATCCCTTCCCCTCACTCTATGATCCAACTCTGCCGGTCTATATAACGTTCCTCAAACATCTACCATCCTTGTCTTTTGAACTGGCTGTCCTGCGTGCCAGAATGCTTCCATCTCTTTCTTCCCCTGGCTTCCTTCAAGAATCAGCTAAAATCTCACCATCTATTGAAGACGCCCCTGCCCTCCGCTACCCAGCTGCTAGTACCTTCACCTCTGACATTTCCTCCCATTTACTCTCTCTCTGAGTTGTTTGCACCTCATTATTTACATGGTGCCTCTCCAGTGTAATGGAAAGGTCTGCAATGTATATTCTTTGAGAACAGGGACTCCTTTTGCATTTGTTTATATCCCCTGGTTTTTGGAACAGTATCTGGCACATGGTAAGTGCTTTTTGACCAAAGGACTGACTCCAATGCCTTTACCAATTCTAAATCTGTGATCCTGTGTGAACTGGGGAGTGGTGTCTTAAGAGCCAGCAGAATGGGCACAGACACCTTGAAAGTCTTCCAAGGATAGGGTAAACTAGCCCCCAAATTTTTGTGAACATAACCCTTTTCATCTAAAAGCTTCTATTTACATTGACTCTTTGACGTGAACAAAAGACCTTTCATTTGCAAAAGTTATAAAAATCCCTTTCTCATGGGTTGTGCTGGTTCCTGAATGGTGGCATGTCCTGTCAGACTTGAATAATTAATATTGGAGAAATAGTCTTCTTAGAGGGGACCATAAAGCCCTGGTCTCACATTTAGCAGTTCTCCCACTTACATCAGTCTGCCAAGTAAAGCTGACTGAATTGTTCTTGGTTTAAAATAGAAAATGCCTCCTTGCAAATGAAACAATCTCCTGGCATTTCATACCACGACTTCTATTTCTGATAAATGAATTATTGATGGCTGGGTTAGATCATCCCTTCCCTAAGATGCATCTGATGGAAAGTCCTTGCTTCTTAAAGTCAAAGGAACATAATGAGTGGTGTATGACACCACATAGTCATTTGTATATGCATGTGCGATGGATGCCAGCATCTCATTACTTTGAAAAATAAATCAACCCACAGATTAAAGATTAATTTTGGATTTTTCATCCTATCTTTTTTTCCCCCAATTTCCTGATTTTGGTTCAGTGATACTAGTATTTTGGTCTCCTTTCAAATAATGTAATTTTTGGTTTTCAAACTCTAGCCATGTAGAAACCAAAGTCTGAATGAGGGAACTTATGCTTTTGTGTGGCCTTCTCATCCTCTCTATAGCCAGCTACAAAAAGTTATATGGAGAAAGTGTTCTGAGGCAAAGCAGCTGAATATAGTAAGTGTTTTCTATCCCATTTATCATTACAAAGGAGCTATTTTAACAATGTTAGAGAGCCAGACCACACTTAGAACTCCCATCCAAATAGGTAGAGCTCCATTCTTTGGTGCCAAGAATTTAACCAAATGGGTTTGGATAAATTCAGCCTGCAGCAAAATGGTCTAACACTGTCAAAGAAAATTCATACTTCACCTTAGGTTGGGTTTCAAAAATCAGTTGTCTACATTTGCCTGTAACGGTTTTTTTTTATAACCTCAACATTTGTGAACACAGATGGCTTTGTGGGTAACAAATAGGCAGTCGTGAAATATAATCTGTCTCTCTTTGTGGGCAAACATGAAAGCCTGCATAACATAGGGTACAGTATCCTGGCCTTGGATTTAGAAAAAGCTATGTTCAAATCCTGCATCTGATATTTACTAGCCATGTGACCCTGAACCAATCACTTTTTCTGAGCCTCAGTTTGCAGATCTGACCAAATGGGGATAATAGTACCTGTAATATGAAGGAGTAATGTTGTTAGGAGTTCCAGTGTTATAAAGAATGTGAAGTCTTTGGTAAACTTTGAAGTGCTAAATAAATATCATCCATTATTACTATTAATGATAATGATAAATTTGGAGTTTATATTCATGGAAGAAATATTTTATTATTATGCTTTTAAAAACTGATTGACGAATTTTGCACATATTTAAATTTTAGGGTACACAGAACCGTCCTACTTTAGGTGCTCATGTTATAATCTCTTTAAAGAATTATCATTATTCACTTGGCCTTTTATTGTAGTATATTGAATTCAGTTCCCACTAATTCTGCATTTTTTTATTAAAGAGAAAATTTGAAACCCAAGAGGTTGTTCTGTTTGTATTGAATTTTGTATTTAAGTTTGGGAGCTTTATGACTGAATTCCCTTCAAGGACTTAGGTGCCGATCCCTCTGCCAGTCCAAAATTAGAAGAGGGATGGCAGACTCCTCCAGAGAAAGGATACAAGATAGGTAAGGGTTGTCCGGATAGATGTGCATTTCACAAATGAAAACTGAATGCTTGTAAGAATTTCCTTTGACCTAGAATTTCTTTGGATTTCCTCCCCCTTTCTTTTTGAAGTACAGATAGTAATAATTACCTAGTGCTTGATTATTCTGGGGCTAATGATTCTGTCCACAGAGTCTGGAGGACTTCTCATTCTTCTCTTCCCTTTGTTGATTTGGGAAATTTATTACTCCTTTGTCCATAATGGTAGTTAAAGACAGTTCTCTTATAGTCTGTGTTTATGTAGGGCATTAAAGTTACGACATAGTTTACATTCAACAACCCCACAAGGTAGACACCTGTAGTCATTATTGTGCCCATTTTACAGATGAGGAGACTGAGGTTCAGGAGAGGTTAAGCTGCTTTTGTAGCTAGTGAGTGCCAGACAAAAGATTTGGACCCAGGTCTCTCTAGATTTTGAAGGAATCAAAGTCATTCTTTTATTATTTCAGGACTTTGAATAATGCATACAGGAACCATTTAATGAGTTTGTCCAAAAGATTCTCAAAAGATGCTTAATGACAGCTATCATTTGAAGAGTAAGATGATCTTAATTCTTTTATTATGCTGCCAAGAGACTCTTCAGAAGAAGGACATTTGGAAGGGAAAAAGGACTAACTTGTTAGCAAGCAAACTGTATGCCTCTCTTATTTTTTTTAGGGGTAGTATATAGCCTAGTGAATAGAAAGCTGGACTTGAAGCCAGGAAGATCTGAATTCAAATCTAGCCTCAGACACTTCTTATCATGTAACCTTGGACAAGTCACCTAACCTTTGTATACCTCAGTTTCCTTATCTGTAAAATGGGAGTAATAATAACCTCTACCACCACAGGGTTATTATGAGGATAAAATGAGATATTTGCAGAATGCTTTGAAAACTTTAAATCTCTATTAAAATATTAGCTAACAACCTTTCAGTACTCCCAGGCACTTTACTAAAACTATATTAAGTTATAAAGGAGTGTCTAATCTTCACTGGTAGAAAGATTTTCCTCACTAGAAGTTGCATCCATTGATGAAAGCACTGGGCCATACTAAATAAAAGATGCTCTCACAGTTTCTAAGTACCTGCAGGCAAAATATCATTTTAATAAATTCCAAAGTTGCAATGTTTCAGCAAAAGGAGCCATCAAAATATCAAGATCTATTGCTGTACTGTATGGCAGGACTGTACTGTGTGGTTTCTTTGTTCATTTACATAAAATAAATCATAGTTATATGATATATTTGCAGACTATCACAAATGTGAGAGGGCAAGATTTCTGCACAGTCTGACATTCTGCCGAAGAGGATGGCTTCTTCCTTCCAAAACAGTCATGGCTCGCAGGAAGCCTGGAAAGACTGCACACTAGGCCAGGAGTCAAGAGATTTGAATCCTGTACTCAGCTTGGTCACTAACTGTGTGTGTGAAGGGGCATGGAATGGAAACCTGCTTCACCTGGAGAGCATGGGGAAAAGGAAGTTCCCCAATGCGGAACATTGCAGGAAGGATCCCTACTGGTCTCTAAATTCTCAGGATCAGACTCAAAATTCCTAGAAGATGATCACTAGAAAGTTGGTTGCTAAGTGATGACTGTTTGTCCATAATAATGAGAAGTCATTTAGTTGTGAACTGAGGAATAATAACAGCCCTCAGAGGTAGTGAGTTAAGATTTACAAAATGCTATACATACATTATCTCATTTACATTTCACTTAGTACCCTGTGAGATGGGTACCATTATTGTCCTTATTTTACCATTGAGGAAACTGAGGCTTGGATAGATTACATGATGAGCCCAGGGTCACACAGTATCTGAAATGACATTCCAACCCAGGTCTACCTGATTGTTAAGTCCAGTGTTCTAGACCAAGGGGTCTTTCTCTTTCTCTCTTTCATAGGAAGTGCCCACAATGATGAGAAAACAGATTTTTTGAGGTAATAAGGTTTCTGACTCTTTGTTAGGTCACTGTGAAAAATCTTCTTCATCATTAAGTGTGTTTGCTGCAGGCAGCTTTTAAAATTCTAAATAATGTGTGGGTAGCCACATGAGCCAATTGCCAATATATGCTGACAGAATATGAACAAATAGATTATGTTTAATAATAATAATAATAGAGCCTGCATTTATATAGTACTTTAAGGTTTACAAAGCACTTTACAAATATTATCACATTTTACCCTCTCAGCAACTCTGGGATATAATTGCTGTTATTAACTCCAGCCTACAGATGAAGAAAATGAGACAGATACAGGTTAAATTAATTGTGTAGGGTCACACAACTAGTACATGTCTGTCACTTTTGAACTCAGGTCATCTTGACTCCTGGTCCCATATTATATCCCCTGTATTTATTATGATATTATTATGATACACTGTATATGACAAAGGGAATTATTTAAGTGAGATTCTCTTTCTATGGCTTTCATCTTTATTAGTCTTCACTTTCCTCCTTACTAAAGGAAGTTATATTGCTTAATATATAAGCTTCCCTACATTTGTGAAATGTCATTGACTTTGGAGGAAAACAGAAACTCTTTTCAATAAATACATTGCAATCATTTGGAAATTTCAGCTGGGAATGCTGCAGAGGAATAGTCTGTTGCTGAGCTGTCCAGTGGGTTTTCTCTGGAATAGAGATTTAGTACCTTTAGGCATGTATTATGGACTCTACTCCATTGCTTCATTGTAGGCTACTACTTAAACAAAGAAAGTAATTCAATTGTTGCTCATGTAGTTGGAAAAGTGTAATATTTTATAATTGCAATGTGTTATCATCAAATGATTATTTCTCCTATTTTTCTTTTATGTCTCGTATTTTGTATTTTCTTCCTTTCTTTTTTTTCTCAGAGAATAGGTAGTGTTAGGGAGGGGAGAAAGTTTAACTTTCCAATTTTGTATGACTTCCTTAGGGGGAATGTTGACAAGACTGGAGGTTAGCCGAGTGTGCTACTAGACTTTTTTCCCAGAATTGTAAGGTTGACTCCTGCTCTTTTGGAATAATTCCAGGAACCTGAGTGCCATGAAAAATAATGTAGGAACTAGAGACTACGTAAGAAAGATTCCCCTGCTGGAGCCAAATATTAAACTTAGCCTGAGGTGAGGATATGAGAATAATATAAGCTGTTCCCTTCTTCACTCAGGGAAGTTATATTCCCTAGTGCCTAAACTTTCTCTGCATTGGTGAGATGTCATTGACCTGGAGGAACACAGAAATCTTTTGCAATGGGTACATCACAAGAATTTAAAATTTTAGCTGGGTGTATTAGGGAGGAATTATCTGTTCCTGAGTTGTCCAGCAGTTTTCACTGGAATAGAGATTTAGTACCTTTAGGCGTATATTGTGGGCTCTGCTCAATCATTTCATTTCAGACTACTATTTCATCAGTTTCAGGAAAATGATACTCCTTGCTTTATGCATTAACTTACCGTGTCCTTTTAAATACCCACGAACCCTTGCACAAATCTCTATCTGGTGGTAAAAGCATTTGAGTAGTAGCTCTGGGAGATGGAATGACCCTTAGAAATCATCCAGTTCAATTGTCCAAGTTTAGAGAGGAAGAAACTGAAGCCCAGAGAAGGGAAAAAACGGAAAACAAAAAATCTTGTTAAGGTTTTCTAGTTAGTTCATGGCAGAGCTAGGATGAAAAACCAAGTCTCCTGTGCTTTTTCCATAAGATCACCCTGCTTACATTGCAAATAAACAACCTGGTGCTGATTGATAGACTGTTTCAGGAATTCCACGCCCATTCTTAGGGTCGATATCCTTTACCCCAAGTTCTTGCCCATCCTCGGTTCCCCAGCACATACACTTTCACTTCAATACCTGATCCCTTTTTCAGTCTCCTGATTGTTCTGTTTCCCAAGTTACTCCACACTCTTTACTCTTTTACTTTCTCGACAAGGTCTAGCCTTAGATACTGAAGGATAAATACACAAAAGGAAAAGTACACCTGCTTCTGTCATTTGCCCCAATCCTAACTACAGACCATCCTGTTTACCTCATGGCTAGGTTTTGTTGTTGAATTGTTTCAGTTGTGTCTAACTTTGTGACCCCATTTTGGGGTTTTCTTGGTGAATGTGCCAGAATAGTTTGCCATTTCCTTCTCCAGCTTATTTTACAGATGAGGTAACTGAGGCAAACAGGTGAAGTGACTTGCCCAGGGTCACACAACTAACAAGTGTCAGGGTCAAATTTGAACTCAGGAAGATCAGCCTTCATGGTTTCAAGCTCAGGGCTCTAGCTGCTGTGCCACATTATATCAACTATTCATTACCAATTTACATCGGTTAATGTTGGGAATTCCCTTCATTTAATTGAGAGGCAAATTTCTCATTGTTTTTCTTCTCAAAAGAATCAGAATTTAAGAATCATGGACTGGAACACCTCACTTACTATGGCAACATTTTCCCCAAACATCCACATGGTTTGTGTGTGATTGGATTGGTGGAGAGATAATGTGAATAGATGTGTGGACGTAGATAAATGACATCTATTGTTGTCATTCACTTGTGACCTTGGGAACCTTATTGTCCATGAGGCAGATACTGGAGTGGCTTTCTATTTCCTTCTCTAGTGGATTAAGGCAAACAGAAGTTAAGTGACACAGCTAGTATCCAGGTGTCTAAGGTCAGATTTGAACTCAGGTCTTCCTGACCCCAGTGCCCAGCACTCTATCCACTGAGACACCTATCTAGTTAGATAAGGCAAACAATTATAAAACAACTTTTCTTTGCTTCGATAGTCTTAAACACCTGTGACTGAATTCTCCACTGGGCCGGGCACTCAGTCAACAAGTATTTAATAAATACCTACTATGTGCCAAGCTATGTGTGGATGACTTGGAAAAATGTTGCCATAGTAAGTGAGGAGCTCCAGATCATGACTAATAAGAGGATTTGGTCCAAAGCTTTCTTGGGAATTACTGAAGCCTTACTTCAGATAGACTGCCTCAGGCCATTTTTGCTTCAATTTCCCTGTTTCTCTGTTTATGCTCCCATTTATCAAGTTTCTGGTGATTATTGATGCATGTTTGTGGATTTGATTTGCTGATTCAGATGAAGAATGAAGGAATTTTCCAATATAGAATTCTTAAAGTAGCCCTTGTTAGGTTAGGGTTATAAGTTAACTGCTTAAAAAGAAATGCGTAACTTTTCTTCACTATAAGAAATGACACCAATAATGTTATTTTCCCACAACCACATTCCAAGGTGGTAGAAGAGGGGGAAAAAATATCTCCTTTCAGAGGTTCGTCAGTAAATGGCTATGGAAATCTTGGATGCTCCATATAAGACTGAGGAATTATTCTATTAGGCCATTACACAAGTTCTCAATGTTCCTTCTTTCATATTTGATGTTTCTATATGAGATTCTGTGGTTGATCAATTCATTCTACCTTTTCTTCATCTCATTTCCTCATTCTGCTTTTATTAGAAGAGTTGCTGCCAGCATTCCCATTACTATGCTTATTTCAATTCCAGGGGTTAATGGCCTAATGGTTTATTCAGCCTGGCTGAAATCAAGAACAAATGACTTTGCCCCCTAGAATCATTCTCTTCTTGTCTTAGAATAGAGTGAGAATACTCTCTCTTTTTTAGCACAAATACGTATAGATATATAATATAAATTTGTGAGAGACATTATGGCATGGGGGATAGTGTTATGGGCTTGAGATAAAGAATACCTGGGTAAAAATTCTGCCTCTGACACTTCCACTTAGTGTCTTTCTCACCAGGTTACATTTCTTAGCTCTATTGCATTACATTTTGACTCCTGGATTAGAATGTAAGCTCATTGAGGGAATTTCTTTCTGTGTATAGAAATAGCTTTGTAAAAAAATGCCTGTCTTTGTATCTGCAGTGTTTAGCACCAAGTGGGCACTTAATACTTACTGACTGAATGACCATGAATAAGTTGTGTCAACTTGGGCAAGTCACACAAGCCATTTAACTTTCTTGGGCCTTTGTTTCCTAATTTTTTTTTTTTAAGAAAAGGCCAGTAAGACCATCCTAGATGGTCTCCAAGGGCCTTTCTAGTTGTAAACCTAAGATCTATCAACCTGACAAACTTCTGAAACGTAGACAATGGAAAGATAGGAGATAGATAGATAAATAGCTATAGGTAGCTATATATATATATATATATATATGTTATAGATATGTGGTGTCTATAATGTAGATATATGTATAATAAGGATATGTTGTCTACATTAAATATAATGATCTCTATTAGATATTAGAATAATGCTAATATTATGTGATTAATAATTATTATCTATATTAGATATTAGAATAGCTAGCTAGCCATTGATATGCAGTATGTGTGTACATGTACATACCCATATATACATATTATATATATGTATGTGCATATAGATGGATACATATAAACATATCTGTATACTCACATATATATGTATAGCTTTAGCTAATAAATTGTAATACTTTCCATTTATGTTTTACTTTGTCATTGGTTTCTAGAAAACATATTTTTCCAGTCTTAGTTTTTTAATAAAACATAAAAAATAATCCAAATCAATATTTGCTAATCCAGTTACTTTATCATATACAATACTCCTTATATAGTCTTCTTAGTAGATGAGAAATGTTGTATAATTAAAGCTTATATATATATAAATTCTCTGTGTTGCTGGGATTTGGAAAGATAGTGTTATAATCACAGTAATTTAAAAATTTTAATAAACACAAATTGTTTTCTTTGCTTTCCTAGGGATAACTTTGCAATCCTTAATGACTTACTATGTAGGTTAGGCTAGTCCTTGGTCAAAAAAACTCTCAATTTGGGTGGCCAGGTGGCTCAGTGAGTAAGAGCACCGGCCCCAGAGTCGGGATGACCTGGGATCGAATCCGGGCTCTGATACTTAGCACCACACCCAGAAATAAATGGCCGTGTAACTTTGAGCAAGTTACTTAAGCCCAATTGTTAAAAAAAAAAAAAAAACTCTCAATTTGCTTATTCCTTGGATTGTGGGTTCACCAGGACCAGTACTAATAGGCCTTACTTGAGAAATGAAGGAAAAAAGGGCCAGATGTTGATGGAAGTGGTCTTGTGGATTCCAGAGGCGACCTTCTGAGTCATTCTTTATTGAATTCTCCATAGAAGACTCATCTTTTAACATGGTATCAGATGTCTTTCAGTGCATAGAAGTCATGAAATATTAAACCAAGTTCCCCTTTGGTTTAGCCAAGGAAAGGGTATTCATCAAGGTGATGAAGACAAATTATTATGTAGTCATTTTAATAAAAACTTTTTTTCCCCTCATTAACAGAACAGGGATTTTTTGAGAATTTACTACATGCGTATTCTTGTGAAGGGGACAAATTATAACACATTGTGAATGCCTTCAAGAACAGATCTTGAAATACAAAATGCCTAAGTATCTTTACTTTTTGGTAGTTTTTTTTTTTAATCAAGGATTAGTGGAAGAAGACATGGTAGCAAGAATTCATGTATCAGGTTGATGATGGGGATCACTTCCAACTCATAAGATTTTATGAGTTTTAAGAAATTTTAACCAATTTCAACCAATGGATAAAATGAGGGTTGTAGATGGGTTTTTCTTTACATTTCTTTTCATTCTCCCCAGTTTGTATGGTTGTGAAAATCAAGTTAGAGAGCCAAGACATGAAAGTTAAAATAATAATGGTTTGAATATTAAATAACAATGCAAGGCAGAAGAAGCTATATCATGTGGCAGTTTACCAATAAGTAACAGTCGGTTGATTTGTAAAATAAATGGAATAAATTTGTAGGACTGGGATAGTTAGCCATGGAAGAGGAGGGATTTCACCTGCACTTTGAAGAAGAATAGAAATTAAATGAACTCATCTTTGTGAGTTCAAATTTGACCTCAGACACTTGTTAGCTATATGACCCTAGGCAAGTCACTTAACCCTGTTTGCCTCACTTTCCTCATGTGTTAAAATATCTGGAAAAGGAAATAGAAAATCACTCTAATATCCTTGCCAAGAAAATCCCAAATGAGGTCACAAAGGATTGGACACAACTGAACAATAAAATTTCAATTAGAGGGAGCCCAGCCTTGTTGTTATACCACAAACTATTTAAGAATGTTTGTGTCCAGATATAGTGTGGTGGTATTGTGGATAGGTCATTAAATTAGGAGTCATAAAGCCTAGGTTTGAATCCTGGCTTTTCCTTTTATCGTAGGATTTAGAGATCATCTACAACATAGGTAGTAATATTGTTGTACTGTGTGACATTGGGCAAGCCATTTAAACACTCAGGGTCATGTTTTCCTCCTCTGTAAAGTGAATGGATCGGATTGACCAAATTGTGCTTATTAGTCTGGGGTCCATAAACTTTAAAATCTGTATATGTATAAAATATGTATAGATAAGTAGGTAGATAGACAGACAGACTGGATGGATGGATAGATAGGATGGATAGATAGATAGATAGATAGATAGATAGATAGATAGATAGATAGATAGATAGATAGATAGATAGAT
>NW_027185764.1:4179927-4187026 GCF_028583685.1 Petaurus breviceps papuanus
GATAGATAGATAGATAGATAGATAGATAGATAGATAGATAGATAGATGATAGATAGGTGATACATAGATAGAGAAATACATATATGTAGTTAGTCAAACTGATTTCCTTTGTAATCCTACATCGTTCATTTTATGCTTTTAAAGACATTATTCTAAGGTTTCCATAAGTTTCATCAGATTGACAAATGGAAGGCACAAGATATAAAAAACGTTATGAATCTTGCAGTAGTTGATCTTCAAGGACCCTACTAGCTCTAAAATCCTGTGTTTCCTAGATTTGATGTTATTACTGCTTTGGAATGAAAATGGTTTGATAAATTGGGCCTTAAAGTTTCAATACTTTAAAATGCTGAACTATTCCTTAGAAGGAGTATATGATTTCACATACACAGATTTCATTTGCTTGAGGGAGGAAGGACTCCTAGTATGTTATCCCACAACTCATGTAGACTGGCAAATTGCTGATAATTTATAGTCCTAGAGAATCTAAGAGGATGTTAAAGGGGTTGTGTGACTGGTCCATAGCTATCGCCTAGAAATGGGGCTCAAACTTGGGTATTTCAGATCAGGAGGGCAGTCCTTCAGCCACTGGAGCACACAGCTTCTCACCAGCATTTTAGTATCTAGTGTTTATCAAAGTTCCAAGTCAGAGGAGCCTTGCATCAAAGATTTAAAGCAGGAAGAAATTGTGGAGACCACCTAGTCCCATCCCCTCATTTGACAGATATGGAACCTGAGCCTATGGATGGGAACTGGCTCCTCTAAGGCCATAAAAACCATAAGTTCCAGAGGCAGGATCTGAAGACCTTTGCCTCCAGAGCCAAAAAAACAATGAATGGTGGCATATACGTAGGCTGCAATGTATCAATAACTATAACTTTTGTATTAGAAATAACTAAGAACAAAAGCCTAACAAACAGGTTATTGTACTCAATACAAACCAATCTTTCCACCACATTCTTACATTGCAGCATCACCTCCTTACATTGGATTTCTGTCGAGTGCAACAAAACTTAGACAATATCCATCTATGTGAGAACTCAAATACAATATATTGAGGAGGTTCAGCGATGCAAATGTTTGATTAAAAATAAAAACATGGTATTTAATAAATATCAGATATGGCACAAGAAAATTTAAAAGAAAAAGAAATGTTATTGGAATAGGAGGTAGCCCGAGCACATTGTGAGAACGAGAACAAGGGTTAACAAATGCTGTCTTGGTACTCACAGAATATAAAAGACTTAGATGAAGGTTTTCCATAGAGGATAGAATCAATCGATGGAAAATAATAGATAAGAATCTGTGAACTTTCATGGAAAAGGATCATGCAGGATGAGAAGGTGCAGACCCAGGACCCATATTGATGAGATTGTGTATCTGCTACTGTCTAATCTATATGTTAGACTGAATAAATACTAACATTTAATAACTCTAGAAAAAGTTCCCTGGCTATCTGTTTGCATTTAACTGAGTTGGTACTAGTATTTCTGATGGCTGTCTAAATCTTCTTCTATGCTTTGTGTATTTGATTACTTTAAAGGGAATGTTGGTTGAAAAATTATACACCCTGGGGACTTAGTAGCTTTCTATCATGGAAGAGAATGTGTATCTCTCAAGTATCTGTTTGCACTGAAAAGGGCCATTTAATGAGTTCAGGAATCATATCAATCAATACTCATTGAGTACATGCAGTGTTTAGGACCCCACAGGAGGCACTGTGGGAGCAACAAAGAAAAGCTAAGCACAGTCCCTTAAAAGCCCAGGAACTGGGGGCGGCTAGGTGGCGTAGTGAGTAGAGTGCCAGCCAGTGTCAGGAGTGTCAGGAGGACCTGAGTTCGGATCTGGCCTCAGACACTTAACATACACACACACACACACAAAACCTAGCTGTGTGACCTTGGGCAAGTTACTTAACCCCAATTGCCCTAAAAAAAAAAAAGCTCAGGAACTTAAAATTAAGTTGGGGGAAATACAATAAGTATACTTGAAAACATACAATGGATAGGGTGCTGGACTTAGAGTCAGAAAGACCTGAGATCAGATTCTGCCATTAGATATTGATTAGCTTTGTGACTCTGGGTACTGGCATCACTTAACTTCAGTGAACCTCAGTTTCCTCATCTGTAAATTGAGGAGGTCGAACTCGGTGACATTAAAGGTCGCTTCTAGCTCTAAAACTATTATTCTGAGCTAAAGTAGTAAATGTTAAGGGCTCAATTAGTGGCCTAGGGGCAATGCAATCAGTCCATAGGTGTTTATGAGAGGGAGAGATCCCTCAGGTTGAGTTAGGAAGAAGAGGGGAAGCAAAGATTTGTGTTGGGACTTTTAGCATTGGTGGGACTTGGAATGGTGGAAAGAAAGTCAGCTTTCCAGGGAAGGGAAAACTTGTGAGAAACAGTATAAGAAGCAATTGACTCGAAGTAAAAAACTTAGGTTCCAATTGGGTAAGGCATTTAACCTTTATAGGTCTCTATAAATTATATAGGGCAGCTAGATGGTGTAGTGGATAGAGTGCCAGACCTAAAGCCAAGAAGAGCTGAGTTTAAATCCAACATATACTTACTAGCTGTGTGACCCTGGGCAAGTCACTTAACCTTGTGTGTCTCAGTTGCTTCATCTGTAAAATGAGCTGGAGAAGGAAATGGCAAACCACACAACTCTTTTGTTTTTGTCTCACCTGTATTTCCCACTGAGCTTTCCCCCACGCCCCATCACCTATAAAGGATCCATCCCTCATAATAAAGAATAAAATTCAACAGAACTAACCAGTTTATTGAAAAAGTTCATTGAGGGACAGTTAGGTGGTGCAGTGGACAGAGAATAAGCCCTGGAGTCAGGAGAACCTGAGTTCAAATTTGACCTCAGACATTTCCTAGCTGTGGAACCTTGGTCAAGTCACTTAACCCTAATTGCCTTAAAAAAAAAATCCAGTGACACTGGCCTCCTTGAAGTCCCTTGCACAAATACATTCCATCACTAAATTCTGGGCATTTTCACTGGCTATCTCCCATGCTTGGAATTCTTTTCCACCTCAACTCTATCTCCTGACTTCAGTGGTTTTCTTCAACTCTCAGCTAAAATTGCACCTTATATAGGAAGACTTTTCCTTGATTCTAGTTCTTTCTCTATTTATTATCTCCAGTTCATCCTTTATGTAGTCAAACAGAGGAGCCAAATCTTTCTTTGAACCAAGCACTTCTTGTCTTTCCCTTCCTGCTGTGCCTAGTATATCCCCTGAAGGAAGATAGCAAAGAACCAGGTTGGGCAAGTTCCATCTCCCCCAAAGTAATAACTTCCATCTATACCAGCACAAGGCAACTTCCACCTTCTACTGCCTGCCCATTCTCCCAACTGGGGTTTGTAGAACTTGCCCTGGAATGGGGAGCAACCTTTTCCTTGACCTCAATCCTCATCTTCTGCTGCATCTGTCCCTTAAGGGAAGAGGAAGAAGAAAGTCAATGGGGGATGGGATTTCTTTCTCCTGTCCTTCAGCTTCAACTTTCTTCATCCTTCTGTGCCTTTTCCTGCCTAATCACCACCATTTACAGGGGAAAGGGCCTCCTCTCTGATCATTTGAACATGTGCCTCCCTTGGCTCCAACCCGGTTGCCAGCCTCCTTTGGGATCTTTGTCCTGTGACCTCTCTTCTTCTCCCTCTATATTTCTTCACTTGGTAATCTCATCAGTTGCCATGGACTTAATTACCATCTATCTCTATGCTGATGAGTCTCAAATCTACCTATCCCTCCCTAACCTCTCAGCTGACCTACAATCTTGCATCTCCAACTACCTTTCAGAAATCTTGAACTGGATGTCCAAGTTCATCTTAAACCCAATATGTTACCTTCCCCCCTAAAAACTCCCCTACTTTTATCTTCGCTATTACTGTAGAAGCCAACACCATCTTCCCAGTCCCTCACTCTCGACTCCTCACTATCTCTCAACCCCATGTCCAATCTGCTGCCAAGGCCTGTTGATTCCACCTTTGCACAATCTCTCCAACATGCCCTCTTCTCTCCTTTGCCACTGTCACCACCACCACCACCTTGGTGCAGGCCCTCATCCCCTGGCTGAAGTGGTTTTCGTAAAGCACTGGTCTGGTTCCTACCCAACAAACTCTAGTGACTCCCTATTGCCTCCAGGATCCAAATATAAATTCCTTTGTTTGGCCTTCAAAGTCCTTCATAACCTAGCCCCTTCTGCCTTTCCAGTCCTCTTACACTTTACTCCCACCATATACTCTTCAATGGAATGATGCTGACAGCTTCAAATGGATCATTCCACAAATAAAACACTCCACCTCTCAGTCTGGGCATTTTCTCTGGCTGGCCCCTATACCGGCAATCCTAGCCCTCCTTTTCTCCACCTACTGACCTTCCTGGCTTCTTTCAAGTTCCAACCAAAATCCTATCTTCTACCAGAAGCCTTCCCCAACCTCTCAACTCTAGGGCCTTCCCTCTAATTATTTCCTATTCATCTTGTAAATAGCTTGTTTACATGCATGTTGTTTCCCCTATTAGATTGTGAGCTCCTTGAGAGCAGGGACTGTCTTTTGCCTTTCTTTGTTTGCTCAGCATGTGATGAGTGTCTGACACACAGTAGACATTTAATTAATGTTTATCAACCAATTGACTGACAGTGTTCCACATCCGTAGTTCCCCACTGCTGAAAGGAAGCATGGGGGAGGTGGAAGGTGTTTCCCTCTAAGGTGACTTG
Source organism: Petaurus breviceps papuanus (assembly GCF_028583685.1). Classification (NCBI taxonomy): domain Eukaryota; kingdom Metazoa; phylum Chordata; class Mammalia; order Diprotodontia; family Petauridae; genus Petaurus; species Petaurus breviceps. Next base: position 4,184,646 of record NW_027185764.1, read on the forward strand.
TAGTCTGCTGTATGTAAGGTGCATTTTCAATATAAATTCATAGCTGCTAGTCATTTTTGTAGTATCATAAATTTAGATCTGAAAGAGACTTTAGAGATCTAATCTACCCTCGAAAAATCTATCCAGCCATCAGATCTAACTGCCTTATTTTATAGATGAAGAAAGTCAGGAACAAAGAAGGTGGATGATTTGCCTAGGGCCACACAATCCGTGAGAGCTTGAGGTAGGGTTTGAAGCTAGGTCTGTTCTGACTCCAAGATCAGTGCCCTACCCATTGAACTACATTGTCCCTCTGATGCCACACTGTCTCTCCAGCAGCATTCAAAAGGGAGGCAGTAACAAGATGTCTTTCTGGTCATATACTTTCTTGGATAGTTCTTTGTATCTTCATAAAACGATTAGGGAGGTCACAAATTCAAAGTGTCTAAGTGTTTTATATGTTGGTCAAGTAAAAATTGGCCTCCTTTATCAGGCATCAGTGGAAGAAAGATGTGGATTAATTCAATTCAATCAACAAGCATTCATTAAAGTATATAATAGTAGTGTATGTAATTAAGTACCTGCTTTGGGCCAAGCACTAGGAATACAAAGAAAAAACAAAAAGGAAAGTTCTTTGCCCTCAAGGAGCTTACCATGCTTTTACAGATTCATATTATAGCTAGCAGGGGTGGGGAACCTTTGGCCTCAAGGCCCTGTAGGTCCCCAAGCACAGCCCTTTGACTGAAGATTCAATTAGGGTATAGATTACATGATCACCAAACCCATTTGGACTCAGATTCTGTGATTCTGAGAGTTTGATGTCTTAAGTTAAAATGATAGTTTTAGAAGAACTTTTTTTAATCTTTGCTTTTCCTTCTCCTCATTAGTATACACAATTGCCTGCAGTCATATTTATTTCCCATTTCTGTTTGACCTGAGTGTTAATAAATGCCCCAAAGGCTTAAAAACCGAAAACATCATTAGATAATGAGAGCTGTTTTTGTTGGGAACCTTTTTAAAGTATTCTTTTTCCATTTGTGTATACAAATCCTATTTTGCTAACTATAAGCATAACAAGATAATGATGTTTCTTGAGATATTTGAAACAGGCATGCAGTGAAATGGTCTGTAATGCTTTCCCCCTGAACTTCATCCTCTCAAAAGATTCAGTGGTGACAGCTTCAAATGGATTAGACTGTAGCATTAGTGACATGAAGGGCTTTAAGCCAACCAGTCCCTTGAGTTTTTGTATTATAAAAGACTTGGCAGACTGGGGAGAATTAAAAGATGGTGCAGAAATTCATTTTCAAAGTGTTTCTACAAATCAAAAGACTAGTATCAGTATAGACTAAAATAATAGGCCAATTCTCAAGGCAACAGAATGTTGCCTATTACCTGAAGCTGTGTTCATTAACATTGAAACATTTCTTACTCTAAAACATCTGAAGGGAAATTATGAATTAATTAACCTTTAGATTAAAGGCATTTTTCCAGGTGTTTTGCGCCAGGCTTCACCTGAAATAAGAAGATAGCTCAAGCAACATAACATCGGCATATGGATGGTGTTAGCTAAGTAAAGTTAAGATGGGAAAATGGGAATGACCGGTAGACACTTGGTTAGGAATTGGGAAATCTTTTAAAACGTTTGCCTGAGGTCCTCAGATTTTATACATCTAGTGCCCAAAGTAACATCCAATTTTAGAAAGAGAATTAGGTTTTTCTGTGATTCACACCAAGAATTTTTTATACTGTCATGGTAGTCTTATTCTGTATCAGGAACCAAGCACCTGCTAGTAGTTGGGTATCTAATCTCATGATTCTTACCCAGTCCAGCTATCTTTTCACTTTAACATTAGGGGTATGGTATCTCCTTGTTTGAACTCTGAACTAAGGCCAGACACCTCCTTAGCATCTTCTTTTTCCTCTCTCTGTGTATCTGTTTCTCTCTGACCCTGTGTCTGTCTCTCTCCTCTTAATCACAATAGAGAACTATACAGGAAGGTGCAAATAAAAAGGAAAGAGGAAAATCACTTACAGAAGTCTGATCTCCATGCAACCGTACAGATCCTGAGCTCTGAAATAGATGACAGACATCTTCCTTTAGTCCATATCATGAGGGACTTAAGTAGAAAGTGAAGTTCATGGTCTTTAAGTTGCCAAAGACCATAGAAATTATTTTCTTGATGAAGAAACAGGTTCAGGTGAATATCTGACACCACCCAGGAATAGTGATACAAGTTTAAAAAATACTTTTCAAATTAATTAATTAGTTGGCCAATTAATTAATTAAAATATTTTACAAAATATTTATTCAGTATATGGAACACTTTATTTTATAACCTAACTCCAGGGATTAAGCAAGCATTTATTAGGCATGTTATTTATCAGGCATGTTATTTATC
>NW_027185764.1:4187036-4225765 GCF_028583685.1 Petaurus breviceps papuanus
TGTGTGTTAGATGCTGTGCTGAGTGTTAGAGATACAAGGAAAAGCAAAGCAGTCAGGCCCTGCCCTTAAGAAGTTTACATTCTAATGTAAAACAATGTACACAAACGGTACATGCAGAATAAATGGGAAGTCAGCTTTGGCCTCATTCCTACAGACACTCTCCCTCAAGATGACCTCTGTCCATTACTGTAATCTGTGTGACCTGTCTGCTATACCATAAGCTCATCAGGGTTAGTTCAATGTTCTGAGACACTTCACTGACTTGTCTTGACCTTAAAACACTTGGGCTGTCAATCACTGACCCCTCACTCTCATTATGTTATGAACCCATCTTTCTTTCTGGTGTTATTTTTCTTTGAAGGCATCCTTTACTCCATTTTCTACTAACTCTTTGTTCACAATTTGCTGCCGCCTGTTCCAACCACTGTCATTTTATGACATTTTTTTTTATTTTTTGGTCTTTATTAATTCATTTGTTTACTTTTTGTTTACAAGATTCAGTTCCACAATTCATTGAGTTTCAAATTTTCTCTCCCTCCTACCCCTCCCCCCCATGACGGCATACAATCAAGTATAGGATCTGCAAATACTTTCACATTAGACATTTGTCAGGTTATAAAGACGGATTGTATCAGATGGAATGAACGACGGGAGAGAGGAAACAAAACCAAACAAGAAAAAGAAAAAAAAACTGGTAGTTTGCTTCAATCTGGATTCAAACTCAGTTCTTTCTAGTTCTTTCTCTGGATGTAGCCATCCCTCTCCATCATGAGTCTTTTGGGATTATAACTCTGCATTGCTGAGAAGAGTCCAGTCTATCAAAGTTGGCTGTCAAACATGCATTGTGTCTATAATTGTGCACAAATATCTCCTAGTACTACTCTTCTCACTCAGCATCAGTTTGTATAAGCCTCTCCAGGTAAATATGAAGTATGACATATTTTTAAATAGTTTTTATGGAAAAAATATATATCCAAACATTTTTAACACAAGAATATTCAAATTTTACATACTGCAAAAAGTTGACAAAAGTCTTCTTTAAGGCTGTTATGCAACAATGTGCTATTAAGAAATATAAAGATACACTGTCCTTTGGGTTTAGAGTAATGAAAGGGAATTGCTTTCTTTTTGCAGAGGTTTGTGGATAGAGGAGATAGGGGAAAAGGAGATAACTACAAGACAAATGATTTATGTGAAGATATTTTTCTTCAGCTGCAAAGTCTAGCAGCAAGAGCATTAATGTAGAGGGTATTAAAAATTTATTAAAGGGATGGACTTGTTGGGTCTAATTTTATGAGAGTCTGTCTAGAGAGTCTTCAGGACCATCAGGATTGACTGTCTTGAGGAAAATGATGACAAGATGCTTCATTACATTGAGCAGCAATGTTTGTCCACTAAATGAAGACGTGAAATAAGGCCTTAGCTAAACTCCTGATAAGAGAAGCATGGAGGGAATGACTTGTCCATGTTCACACAGAGGGTTGGTAGTAGCTGAATACCCAAGTCTCATGATTCTCACCCAATTCAGCTCTCTTTTCATTGCAACATTGGGTATGCTTTTACCTTGCCTCTTCTCTGAAATATGGTCACATGGCTTCCTCTTGGTTTTGTTTTTCCTTTGTTTTGTTTTACTGTTAATTACAACATGGAAACCTACAGGGAGGTTCAAATAAGAAGTAAAGAAAAAATTTGGTTAAAGAGGCCTGATCTTCTTCAGATAGACAGAAAACTAAAACTGTGTCTATTTTAATGTCATGCCTTCCCCCACTCCTATAGTATATTTGACTCTATTTTCCCCAGGTCATAAAACAGCATAGAATGTTAGAGCTTAATGGGATATTAGAGATTATTTTGTCATGGAGTCTTAAAGGAAGAGAAAGACTCTATGAAGTGGGGGTAAGGTGGGAGTGCATTTCCAGTATGAGGGAGGAACAATGCAAAGGCCTGGTTATGTGGGGGATAGAGAGTCATGTAAGGAACAGAAAAGAGATTGAAAATTGTAGTAGGGTTGGTGATGTCCAGTGAGGTTGGGAAAATAAAGTGGGATGAGAGTAGGGCCTTTTTTTTAGTGTAGGGCTTTAAAAGTTGAATTGAAGAGTTTATACTTGACTTTGCAGCAGTATGCTGGAAAATTTTTTAACAACCAGCTCTCAGGGAAAAATGCATGGGACACACACTTAAGCTTAATCTGCATGCTTACCATTTACTGCATCTCTTTCTTAAGTGTAGACAATCAAGAGAACGATAAATCAAACTCCTATTTGTAGTGTTTGCTGATTTCTGAGATGCTGACTCACGGTGAAAATTTAAACATTGTCTCCCTTGGAAATCTCATTCACTTCCATGGCTTCAATGATCACATCTATACAAGTGACTCCAAGCTCTGATTATTTCAGTCTTGACCATTCTTTTGAGTGATCTGCTTCTTCATTTGCTCCAAGGACATTTCCATCTTGACATCCTGCCAAAAATACCTCAAACACAACAGTTCAAAACCCAAGTTTTTCCCTAAACCCATTTCTGTTTCTGATTATTTTTTTCCTGTGATATTTACCCCATTCCCAGTTTGTTACCTTGGGCTTATCTTTGACTCTTTTCTCTCCATTTTTTTTCCTACTACTTTCAAATTCCAGATTTGCCACTACTTAGCTGTGTGACTTTGAACTTGTCACTAAAACTTTCTTTTTCTTCACCCATCAAATGATAGAGCTAGACTGTATTCTATTTAAACTCTCTTCCAGCCCTCAATCTATAATCCTATAATTCTGACAATTCCATCTTCACAACATCTCTGAATGCCTTCCATTTCTCTCTATTCCCCTGACATCACCCTCGCTCCCAGCTCTCATTATAACCCATTGAAACTATCTGAATGACTCCTAAAAGGTCTTCCCCCCTTTACTCTCTTCCCTCTCCAAAACACCTTTTGGATCTCTGTGAGACAAATCTTTATAGATCTGATTAGACTCCTTGCTGAAAAAAATTCAACTGACTTCATTTTGCTTCCTTGATAAAGTCTGAATTCCTTTGCCTGGTGTTTAAAGTCCTTCAAAATTTTGCAAGATCATATTTTTAGGCTTATTTTGTGGTATTTTTCTTTATTGATTTTGTGCCTCAAACAAACTCAGTTAACTAAACATTCCCTGCTTTTGATGCCTCCACAATTTTTCTTCTTGCTGCTCTCTATACCTGGTTCCTCTTCCCTTTGCCTGTTGACTTACCTATCCTTCAAAACCCAATTCACATGCCATCTTCTCCATAAAACCTTCCCCGATCCTCTCCATTCTTAATGACCTTCTTTCTCCCGTGGGCCTGGAGTAGCCATTTTTCTTTGTAATTCACGTAATTAATTCATGTAATTAAATCACATAATATGCTCTTAAGGCATTCAAAGTACTTTCCTCATGTTAACACTATAAGGTAGTTAATAATAATGATAACTAACACTTACATAATACTCTACATAAGTTATTTTGTTTGATTATCATAAATAACTCTGTGTAAATGCTATCTCCATTTTATGGATAAGTGAACTGAGACTGAGAGAAGTCAGGGTCACATACCTAGTATTAGAAGTGTCTGGAAGAGGGACGGCTAAGTGGTGCAGTGAAGAGAGTATGTGAAGAGGCCTTGGAGTCAGGAGGACCTGAGTTCAAATCCAGTCTCAGACACTTAACACAAAAACTAGCCGTGTGACCTTGGGCAAGTCACTTAATCCCAATTGCCCTCCAAAAAGCAAAATAAAAGTGTCTATATTAGCAGTATTATTCCCATTCTATAAATGAGGAAACTGCGGCTCAGAAAGATGAAATGAGCTGACCAGGATCACAAAGCACCAAAGTGTCAGGACCTATTTTCAAACTGAAGTGTCCTGATGATGATAATAATAACTTTTACACAGCATCTTAAGGTTTGCAAAACACTTTTCAAATATGTTATCTCATTTGGTCCTCACAACAATACTGTCAGTTAAGTGCTGTTAGGTTTTACATATGAGGAAACTGAGTCCCAGAGAGATGAAGTGACTTGCCATGTTTCACACAACTACTAATTGTATGGGGCAGTACTTGAACTCAGATCTTCGTGACTCTGGGTCCAGAATCATTCTACCATCTAGGTGCCTCTAATATAAGTCACTTCAATATTTTTTCAACCCCACATATAGTAATGAATTCTTAATGATTATTCACTGATTTGAATTCAATTTAATTCCAAACTTGGAATGAAGTGGGAAGAAGCTTTCCTGAGATATTGAGCCCTTTCCTTTCCTTTTTTTTAAAGATACTTATCTTATTTGCCCCCTTGAAGATGAAAATCATTTTTTTTAAGATTTAGTATTTCAGGTTCTACACCTGAGGGTGAATCTATCATCCTAAATTTTCTGGCTCTTGGCTACATTTCTTTAAAATATTATCCCTTTTTCTATGTGGCTTCATCCAAGTCCCCCTCAGGCAAAGATAAGTAAATCCTCCTTTAGGTTTTTCTCTGGAAAAAAACATATGTGTGTATAAATGTGTATATACATATATAACATATAAATGATATTTTATAATATATAATATAATTTTTCCAGTTTTAAAGTGTCTACGGTAGAAGGCAGAGAAGGAAATGCTTGCCAACTTATCTCCTTTTCCCCTTTAAATGAGATACAGTTATATAATTATAGAAACTATAATCTGGCTTGGAAATATAATATTCACACATGAAATCCCTAGATATAATATATAATGTTATCATATATAATATGATACTTAATATGTTGTATCATATTATATATGATATTTAATATATTTTTAATATAAGGTAGCTGTTTGATCCTGGACAAGTCATTTGATCCCCCTATATCTCAGGTAATTCTCAGATTATAAATTACAAAGCTGAAGGTATTGGTAGAAGAAATTCCCTCACTGAGGGTTCCCAATGAAATCATAGGTAGGTAAAAAAAAAAGTTTCTGAGTCACAAGAGTATGACACTGAGTAGCTAGAAGGTTTCTTCTCTGTATTTCTTTGGTTTAAAAGAAAAGGTTTTATTGATGTCTCTTTTAAAAAAAAATCATAGTCATTTCCAATATGTCCTTCCCCCACCCTTTCTCAGAACCCTCCCTTGTAATAAAACCACTCAGGCAAAACTGACCAATATAAGCAGTCTTGTCTGCCTGGCTATGCCCGGTTTGACATCAGGAATTCTTTCCTTTAAAAAAAAAAAAGACAGACACCTAGGGGATTTAGTGCCTGACTCTGCCTTGTGGGAGATAGGTGGATGTAATGTCTTTATAGTTCTTTTGAGGTCTATGGCACTAAGTACAACTTTGTCAGGACTCATTTGCAGACTCTTATTTTTAATTTGCAATCGTCAGGCAACATAAAAATTTTGTCTGTCTTCCATGAGGAATCTTTTTTTATAAATCTGAGAAAGACAAGAGTTCCAGAGTCAAATATTTAAAATAGCTAAGGAGATGGTTTGTATTTATAAAGGATGGGTATCAATGATCATACACCTTCAATAAAAATTGATTGTCTCATTCATTTAAGTGCCTAATTTTTGTAGTATTTCTGTTCATAGAAATTTCCAATACTTGGATGCTTCAAAGTCCCTACAAGACTTTGAGTCTTCTCCTGTGCTCAGCACATTTCTTCCTTCAGAAACTGTCTGTGAGACATGAGGGAAAGGGAAACATTATGACAAAAATTGAAAGGGGTTCTGAAGTTGGCTCAGCTGCCCCAAGGTTTCCTGGCAGAAATCCATAAAACCTTATGTTTTATTTACTCGTTTTATTATATATGTTATTTATTGGATTTATATGGCCACTTTCCTCCAAAGAGTGGCAGAAGTCTCTAGTGGGATCGCAATAATGTTCTCTGAACACAAACAAAAGCTTTGAAAGTAAGGAAATGGTGAATTGTTTATCTGCACAGACATCTCTGTGTGCTTATGGGAAGGCCAGCTACCCTCCCCATCCCAAAGGCAAAAAGGAAGTTATAAAATCACAATTATTTCAACATTCTTGTTCAAAAACTTGATCTACCTTGTTTTCACCAGTTGGTGACTGGTTTCCATGGAAATGGAAATGGAATAAGCATTCTCAGTTTTAGATTCTTAGCTGCCCAGTGCCAGCTGAGAGCTGTGAATACCATTTGGTTAACAGCGAGGATCCAGAATTCTCCTGTTTTAAAGTGGCCAGGGTGGGAGGCAGACAAGGAAAGGCTTGCCAACCCATTTTCTCCTTTTCCCCTTTAAATGAGATATAGTTTTATGATTGTAGAAGCTATAATCTGACTTTGAAATATAGTATGCATACATGAAATCCTTAAATAACTGAATCCTGCACTTTGCCAATTGGTTCAATCTCTTTTCCTTCCGTCTGAGTGGTTGTAAAGTACTTCCAGCATGTTGTGGCCTATGTAGAGGAAATTTGGTGTCTCATTAGATGGAGCATTAGACCTAGAGTCAAGAAGACCTGAATTCAAATCCAGCCTCAGCTACTCACTAACTACGTAACCCCAGGCAAGTCACTTAACCTTTATTCGCCTCAGTTTCCTCTCATGTAAAATAGGAGTAATAATTGCACCTCCCTCTCATGGTTGTCATGAACATCCAATGAGATAATATTTGCAAAGTGTTTTTTCAAACCTTAGAATTCTACCTAACTGCTAGTTTAATAATAGTAACTATTATTTTAGCTCTTCTTCTGGCGCACTGTGGTAGGAGATGCTGATAAGCAATGATGTGGCCAAGAAACCAGAAAATAGAATAGCTGAGACTCCATGACCTAGGCATTCAGATGCTGAGTAAGCAAGAGTTGGTATCGAGACACACGTGGACAATTTCCACTCCCATGGAAAAAGTGAAGCCATTTGGCCATGGACATTTTTTCCATTTATAATCCTTTCCCATTGATTTAATGATCTATTCTTATGTTTTATCTACCTCGTCCCCTTTCTGGGAACTTCTCAAGGTTAAACACTATCTAAATATTTCTTTTTGGTGTCAGAAGATCATATACATACATATATACACATATGTATGTATGTATGCATGTGTGTATATATATATTTGTATATTTTTATTCCCCTGAATGATGCCTTATACTTTATTGTCCCTGCATCATGTAGAAAATAGGCTAACCTGAATGAACTGAAATGGGTCTTTAGTATCATCTAGTCATATACAGCCCATTTTACAGATGAAGAAATGAAGGCCCAGAGAGACGAAATGCCTCACCCCATCACACAACTAGTAAGTGACAAAGCTAATCTGCTTCATTTGAAATAACAGCTTTTCTTTTGGACATTAACTTGAGGAGGAAGGAAGAACTGTAATAGAGCTCAATATAACCATTTCTTTCCTACTTGTGGCTTAAAGCTCTTTTCTCCCTACCTGTGTCTCACCTTAAATGAAATCTCAGTGGGCAGAACAGCTTCTCTGGGCCAAAGTTATGCATCTGGGGCACTTGTGTGTCGAGGCTATTATATAAGTGCTGTCTCACATGCAAGTGAAGTAAATAATTTATCAGTTGAGGAAATGAAATCCCCATCGCAGACCTGCAAAACTGCATAAATACTTCAGTGCAGCGTTCCCGATGGTTAGCATGCATGTCAGAGTTTGACATGTTTTTTTCTTATCAAATTCTTCCCATGAGAGAAGATCATCTTTACTAAATAAGCAGCAGTATTTTAAGTGAACAAGGTGTGCCGAGCGAAGACTTGAGAGAGCAGTATTTCGGGTGGGTAACAGCTTTGAATTGTATATTGGCTGTAAGGGAAAGGATGCACACACTCCATCATCGTGGTGGTAATTTAGCCCGTCTTTACGGGAGCTCATCTCTCCCCTCTCTAGGGAGCTTTTCGTGCCAGTGATCCCCTTGGCACTGCCCAAATCGCCCAATCTCCTTCATTGGCTCAGCGGAAAGGTTAACTCTTCTTGTTTCCATTCTGTCTCCAACCTGTAACCTGACCTGCAGAAATAGAGTATGGAAGTATTAGCAGGGGAAACGGTAGTACTGACAATCATGCTTTTTCTGGTTGTCTCTAAGACAAATTCAAACCACTATTACCTGGTCTTAGACATTACAAATATGATTTTATCAAATCAAATTCTATCAGATAAAATCATATTTGTAAGCTCTAAGACCAGGTGATAGTGCCAGCTTGGGGCCAGCTAGGCGGTTCAGTGGATGCAGCACTGACCTGGAATCTGGAAGAGCTGAGCTCAAATAAATACAGCTTCACACCCTTACTAGCTGTGTGACCCTGGGTGAGTCACTTCACCCTGTTTGCCTCAGTTCCTCATCTGTAAAATGAGCTGGAGGAGGAAATGGCAAATCACTCCAGTATCTTTGCCAAGTGTGATAGTAATGGCAATTAAAGATTCCCCTGTATTGGCTTGGTTTTCAAATTGATTGTATTAAAACCCAGAGCTTGTTAATCCCACCTGTGGGATGGACTTTTTGATGTGAAAAGAAAGTCCTGACTGGGAGGAGCGGGTGACGTAGATTTGGAGAGACAAGAGAGAGGCGGAAGTTCTTTTTGGAAGCAGCACCTCGTGGAGAGAGACTAAGAGAATTGCTGGTGGCCGCTTTGAATTGCCCTGGACTTTTGAGACCTGCCCCCTGAGCTGCCAAGGACTGAGGAGACATGGCTGTTTTGCTGGTACTTTGTCTGTCTGTTTTGATGTTATTTTGCCAGATTTGTCCACTGGTGAAAGACTGTCCTGTTGAAGAAGTCCTGGAACCTGGCATTTGGTTAAGAAGGCCTGAGACTGTCCTGCAGACAGAGAGTGAATACTGTCCACTGGTGAGGGACAGTACTGAGAGTGAATACTGTCCACTGGTGAGGGACAGTACTGTTGTTGCAGGGGTCTGGAGACTGTCCGGCAGACAGAATGAATACTGTCCACTGGTGAAGGACAGTGCTGTTGTTGCAGGGGTCTGGGAGCCTTTCTGTTGGTTCAGAAGCCCTGAAGAAGGATTTTCTTGTTGTATGTTTACAGAAATCCTGGGAGAGGGCTTTGCTAATGTGTTCAGGGGTTCTAGGACTGTTCTACAGACAGAGGATAAATTCATGAAGGGACTGGCAATGTATCTTATGGCCTTGCTAAGCCTTGTCTCCCCAGGAACTAAGATTGCTGAGAACTTGCCTCGTGTCAAGATGAAGAAAAGACCTCCATTTGGGTATTAAGTGCTGTGTTTAAACTTGATGTAACTCTGGGGTAGATTCAATTGTGATCCAGGGGTGGGGAACTTTTGACCTTATTGTGTTCTATGGTTGAGCAAATGAATGTATTTTACTTATGTTTGGAAACTAATCTCCATTTGAGAAGAGGGGCTTTGTGGTGGACTTAATTAAGGTATAGCCTAGGGGTGGAGAAGTATTTGGAACAGAGACTTTGTAATTGATTGAATGATTGGAAAGTCCTGGGGTGGGGTAGGCCTTGGAGATGACTTAATCACACTTAGTAAATGCTGTATTTTGAATGATGTCATGTTTTGATCTTCTCTGTTCTGGGTTTGTTACTGAATAAAATAGAGAGCACCTATGCTGGTATTTTGAACCTGGGAAGTTGCCTTTGCTTGATATTACATTACACCAAGAAAACCCCACATGGGGTCAGAAGAGTCAGACATGACTAAACAATAACAACACACTCATAATTCACTTTCACACACACGGTCACACAAATACTTTTCTTTTCAAAACAGTATATGTTTACAGGTAGAATCCCATCTTAATGAGCTTGATAGGACATAGAAAGGGCATAGTCTCATAGACTTAAAGTTTAATGACAAAGATATGGAGACTATCTAATCTAACCCCTTCTCATTTAAAAGATGATGAAACTCATGTCAAATGTTAGATGAAATTAATTGTCCCTACATCACAAAATAAGGGAGCAATAGGCACAGCTGAATCTAGGGTGGGGCAGCCAGGGCTTTGTTCCAGGAGTCAGTGATATTGGAAGTTTGCCCCATCTCCTCTCCCGCTTCTAATGGACCAGCCTTCTTAGGGGTCATCAGGAAAGGTGGCTATGTGAAAGGCCAAGGCTGAAAAAAAACAACCCAATATTGGCAAAGGTCAGGGGAGATGAGTGAGAGGGTTTCCCCTTTCCTACTATCTCCTTAGATGATTTTTCATAAGACCCATCTACCTTCTGAAACATCTGTCCTTGGTTGTCCTCCCCCTGACTCCTTCAAATCCCATCTCTACCTAGTTCACCTCTAGTATTTCTCAGGCCCTAAAATACTCCATCCTCCCTTTCTACTGTGTCCTCTGAAACCCTCTATTGTTAACAAATGGTCTCATTATCTTAGATCTTTTTATGAAGACTTTTAACATGCAGCTGTTTGAAAAGCCTGTCCAGAGGCAGCCTAGCAGTACAGGTATCCTGGACAGGGACTGCCGATGTATAGTGAGCTTGGCATAGAATTGTAAAGGAAAATGAAATCAGGCTGGATGGCATTTGGGAAATTATGCCATGCTTCCAATGATCCCAAACTCTTCCTTGCTGCTAATGGCCATATATGTAATAGCAATATTTTCCTATGTAGCTCTGAACCATGGAGCAGCACAACCTTAGAGGAATAAAAATTTCAAGTAGCCCAAAGGGCAATGGAAAATGCAAATAGTTGTAAGTAGGTTGCAGCGAGTTATGACTTGCAAATGAAGCAGAATTATATCGAAGAAAGGTGTCTGGGGACAAACATACCTGGAAAAAGATGAGGGACAGTCATACGGCAAGAATGAAAGACAACATTCAGATTGCTTGTGTGGCATATTGCTATCCTTGATGTCTTAAAGGAATCATAGGAAGGCCATCAATATTTTGGACAGATCTACTATGGAGTAAGTGGGATAATGCTTCAGCTCAAGAAAGTGTGGAGGGGTTGCAATCTGTATTGCTGGCAGGAGCGGCATCCATGAATCCAGTAAAATGTCACAGAATATAGTTTTAGTTCTGGAATAGACCTTAGAGGCAAGCAAGTCCTTCCCATTTTACAGCTGAGGAAACTGAAGCCCAGAGATATTACATGAGTAGCCCCAGGAATGTAGGAACCCAGGCCCTATGATTACAAATCCCTCATTCTCCCCACTGTGCATCACATAGCATTATACAGTTATTGAAATATAGTCACCATACCAAGTCATTTACCAAAAGCAAACGTTCTGTTCAATAGGTTGATTGCTAAATGTGCAGGAACCCAGAGTTTCTAATTCAACAGAATTTAATGCATCTAAATCACAAAAACAATCTTAGTCTGGGCCAGAACATGGTAATAACCTCATTATGTCGAACTGGACAGTATGATGTTTGTTAAAATGGAAATCCACCTAGAAATACATGTGTATATCAAGCTGAAGCATTATGTGAATACATAGAATAAATTATACCAACTAGGCAGCATTATATGTCTTCAGCATACAGCTTTGAAAAGAGAAGTGTTTTTGAGGAGAAATAGACCTGAAAAAAATCAAAACTGCAATTTGATACAGGTCATTATTTCTTTCATTATCTTTAGATTTGTACCGGTCTCGCAGTACCCACTGTGCTTGGTTGATCTCTAATTATTAGATTCATTTTTAATTAGAGCAATATCACATTATAAGCAAATCAATTCAGAAAACAGGGGGAAAATGTGACTTCAACCTGAAACTTCTGCCTGAATTATTTGGATACAACATATTTATGATAGTATTTCTTTGGAGACAATAACATATTATATTGAAAGAAATATCAAAGTTAGCCGTGTGTTGTGGAAAGATCATGGGACATGGAATCAGAGAAATCATCTTTCAATTCCCTTTATGCTACCTCTTTGTACTTGGGTGAATCAGTTCACCATTTTGAAATTTGCTCATTTGTCAAGTGAAGAGATTGGACTAAATGGAACCAAAAGGCCTTTCCAGGACTGAATCCTATGAGCCAATAAAGAAAATGCTGATATTTGTAGCTTTGGGTACTCACACTTATTAGAAAAAGAGAAAATTGCATTTGTTTCTATTTGCTGGGATTTCAGGTGACATTCATCCCAGTGAATCATACCGATATCTTATGGAAAAGACATTCTTTAAGAAGGTAGAGTTTTTTCATTTGTTTTTTTCTGGAAGCACATCAGAAAATTTTTGACAGATAATATATGACTTTCAGCACATTGTTTTATGAATCAAATGACTGTTGGGAAGAATGAAATGCACCTACCTAGACAGCATAGTGAAGGGAGCCCTGGACCTAGAGTCAGAAAGACCTGAGTTCAAATCCTGTCTTAGATACTTAGGTGCTGTATGACCGTGGGCAAATCACTTAACCTTTCTTTGCCTCAGTTTTCTCATTTGTAAATGAGGGGGTTGGACTCAGTGATCTCTATGGTCCCTTCCAGCCCTAACCCTCTCATCCTATGAACTTGCTGTCCATGAGGGGAGATATAATAGAGGTATCCTGAATTCCCCAGGTAATATGGAGTCAGATAAAAGTCTGCATAAATTTAAGTGTAAAAGCCACTAGATGTAAAACTCTCCACGCTGAGAGTTGTTTATGGGCAGATAGATATTTATATAGATGTTTCACTATTATGAAAAGAGTACTTGACTTTGCATAAGATGGCATGGACTTAAATAGCTATATGCTCACAGGAAAGTCATTTAATCTCTCTGTATCTCAGTTTCTTCATCTATAAAATGGGGACAATAAGTTATCCTACTTATTTTATCAGATTATTGTGCAGAAAGGATTTTGTAAACTTTAAAGAACTTTAGAGATGTGAATAGTAGTCATTGCAGTTGTTGGGACAATCCAGGCTAATTCTTATCTTGGGTTTTATTAGACCCTTTACTTAATCATGTCACATGGTAGATAATTAGTATTAGTCACATGGTAGATAATTAATCAATCAATCAGCAAGCATTGATTAAGCACTTGCTATGTGTCAGGCACTGTACTAGGTTCTGAGAAAACAAGTACAAAGAATGAAACAGTACCTACACTCACAGAACTTGGGGCAAACCAGAAAGGAAGGAAGGATAGATAGATAGATAGATAGATAGATAGATAGATAGATAGATAGATGATAGATGGATGGATGGATGGATGGATGGATGGATGGATGGATGGATGGATAGATAGATAGATAGATAGATGATAGATGGATAGATGGATGGATAGATAGATGGAAAGAAAGAAAGAAAGAAAGAAAGAAAGAAAGAAAGAAAGAAAGAAAGAAAGAAAGAAAGAAAGAAAGAAAGAAAGAAAGAAAGAAAGAAAAAGAAAGAATGAAAAGGAAGGAAGGAAGAAAAAATATTTGTCACAAATGTAGAATGAATAAATTAAAAAACATGTATATGTACATAAATTAAATGCAAAATAGTTGAGGAGGGAATTCAGGAGCTGTTGAGGGGACCAGGAAAGACTTTATGCAGAAAGTGGTGTTTTGAAATTCCTTAGCCATCTTAGAAAAACATGGGTAGACTTGAACAAAATAATGAAGAGCGAAATAGTTGAACCTAACATTGTATCCTGTAACAGCAATATTGTTTTAACAACAGTTTTGAGTGATGAGGTCATTTTGACTATTACAAATACCCAAATTAACCACAAAGGACATATGAAGGAAGACACTATCAACATCCAGAGAAAGAACTGATAAATAGGAATGTTTATAGAGTGATTATACACACATACAGTCATACACACACACACACACAAATATGTGTCTAATGGTAGCCATCTCTAGGGCAGGAGGTGGGGAGGGAAGACAGAAAGGGAAAATGTACATGATAACTTAATTTTAAAGGAATACCCAGTTGTACATAATAGATTTGCAGTTTCATGTGCAATGATCCTTTTTTTCCCTATTCTACTATGTTATGGAAATATTTCTTTTATTTCTTAAGTTCAGAAATTTTTTTAAATTTAACAATTTTTTTGAAGGAGGGCAAGAACTCAGAGGAGAAGATAGAGAGGCAGTGCCTTCCAGGCACAGGGGGAGTTCAAAACCACAAAGATGAGAGATGGAGTATTGTGTATAAGTAACGGAAAGAAAGCCAGTTTAGCTGAACTACAGAGTGAAGGATCAGAAGAATTGCCCAATGGAGCCAGCTTGTAAAGGGCTTTTAGAAACTAAACAGTAGAGTTTATATTTTATCCTAGAGGCAATACAAAGCCACCAGAGTCGATTGGTCAAATCTGTGCTTCAGAAAGATCACTTTGGCAGCTATTTAGAAAATGGCCTGGAATGGGAGAGACTTGAGATCGGAGACCCATTAGGAAGAAGGCTCCCAGAATAATCTAGGAGAGAGGTGATCGGGACTTGAACAAAAGTAGGAGCCAAATGAGGGGACGAGTCAGATGAGGATGGCACTGGCTTTTGTTTTTTTTTGTCAGAATGGTCATTAGCTCTTACATTAACTCCTTTTGACCCTCAGAACCTCTTAATGACACCCCTTCCAGGTTATGCTCCACTATAAAATGCAGTGAGGAAAAGACTTCCCATTAGTTTCCAGTCTGCTTCACCATATGGCCTATAATACTAAAGACAAGTGCAAAGATTTCCTAGCAAAGTGTTTCTTTTTAGAGTCATTTTATGCCTCAGAAAACTGGTTCTTTTCCTGGTTCATAGTAAGGGCTTTGTTAAATAGACTGGAATTTGTTAGGATGTGAATATAGGATCATAGATTTAAAGTTGGAAGGGCCCCGCGGAGGTTTTCTCACCCAAATTCCCACATTTGACAAATAAGGTAATTGAGCCCTCCAAGGTGAAGGTCTTTGTGAAAGGCCACTCTGGATTAGTAGATGTGGGATTTGAACCCAGAATCTCTAACACCAGGCTCATTGCTCTTTCTTCTCTATCACGTTGCCCCAACACAAGTCTCTGAAGGGTAGATTTATTTTTATCTGTCTTCTCATAGACTCAGCTATGGAGGCATATACTTTGCTGGACTATCATTTTTAGTTTATTTCTTACAAGTCACTTAAGTTTGAGCCCAAGATGAGCAACAGTATATTAACCATCTTGTCCTAATACACCCCAAACTTTGGGGCAAAAAAAAGAAATATTCTTAGAAACAATTCACTAACAATGTTCCCCACCCTTAGGCCCCCCCCCACCTCTCCCAAAATTATTTTCTTTAATTTTGAGAAGTTTTGCATCTAGGCTTAAAAAACATTTTCTAGTACAGGTGTGTTTTAACCTTTTTTTGAGTCATGGACCCCTTTGGCATCTGGTAAAGTCTATGGGCCCCTTCTCAGAAAAATGTTTTTAAAATTCGTAGAATGAAATTCATAAGATTACAAAAGAAACCATTACCATTTAAATAGGTCTCCAGATATATTTTTAAAACAGCAAATTCTGACCACAAATTAAAAGCGCCTGTATCTAGAACCACAAAGATTTTAACCAGCCAACAAAATCATTGTTTATCCTTTTTAATATTTTGCAACACATAAAGTAATTCACTAATGATGTTACTACCAGTGAGATAAACATATTATGTGATGTGTCACACATTGTATTTTCAGTTTTGGGTAATATCTTTTCTTGTTTAGAACTTAATCTTAGGACTCTGAGATTTTAGGGAACTGAGACCCCAAGAAAAGAACAATTTGTCCAAGGTTGCCCAACAAAACCAGGTCTTTCCACTCCCAGTAGAGGGATCTTTTCCACTATTCCACAGTCTTGCTAAGGCCTTAGAGCAATTTGACTAGTGGTAATTGTTTTTATGGCTTCCATAGACTATTTTTCATCTTTTCCTGAGGACCAAAATTAAAGGCTTAACAGCTTCCATCCCCTAACCAAATTAATTGAGATTCCTCCTCAGCCCTCTACCAGCCTGCCCTACCCCACCCTCCCCCAGCCAATAACACTGCCACATTCTCAAAAACCAGACTTAAGAGTCTTCACATATTATGTACCGCCTTTTCTAACCACAAGCTCAAATGATGATAACTATGTTCCAACCTTCCCTTAAACACTAAGTCTGGAGCTGGCTCCTACCAGTCTTTTCCTAATTTCCTTGTTCATTAGCCCTCTCATCACCCCAATCTTTGCCAAAATTATGTTCTATTTGTTCTGTGTATATTTTGCACACTCTTATTTTTGCGTATATTTGTTTCCTCCACTAGAATGCTATATCCCTGAAGGCAGGGATAATTTCATTTTCTTTGTGCCCTCAGTGATTAGAATAGTGCTTACCACCTAGAAGTTTCTTTTTGGGTTGGACTGAAGCTAAGTTTGCCTAATGCAGAGGGAAAACTATTTCTACTATGATCAAAAGCATGAGTAGACTATGGGTGCCAAGGCTCCATGGAGTACGGATAACTGCAATCGCTTTAGAAAGCATTATCTTAATTGGCTTCCTAAAGGTGCCTTACTGTATAAGTAATTTCCTTCCTAATGAGTTTCAGTAAGTTCCTGCCTTGGAAATGTGGTATCATTCCAGTTTTCAGGATGCACTCCCTTCTTTATCAATTCTCATCTTTAAGATTCCCAGCACTTTCCTTCCTTCTAACTCAAGTTGAATAATTTATCATGCAAGTTTGGTACAATATATTGTCATCAATAGTAATAGAAGAATAAAGTCCCATCTACCTCACTGAGCATCAAACAAAATAGATCATAGCATTAAGACCAAAAAAAGTGATGCAGAAGTCCTCAGCAGGCATTCAGGCTTTGAGACTGCAAAGCATGGACAATTATAAATTGTTTTTTGAAAAGACCTTTAGCAAATATTTTGTTCAGCAGTTTTTCAATCATGCTTGACTCTTGTGACCCCATCTGAGGTTTTCTTGGCAAAAACACTGTAGTAGTTTGCCATTTCTTTCTCTTCTGAGGCTGGATTTGAACTCATGAAGATGAGTCTTACTGACTCTGGGCCTAGACTCTATCCACTGTACCACCTGGTTGTCCTTTGGGCAAATATTCATGTAAACTTCTCTATTCTTCTCTTTTCCAAACCCTCTCCATCCAGTGCAAAATGGTTTTACAAATAGATTTCAATTAAAAAGCAGAACTGGGCTCAAGCTTCTTCCAAAATAAAAACAGCTCATAGACGATGGATATTCTATAACTATTGGCTCTGCCTCATGTGGGAATGGCACCAGTATTAAAGAAATATGTTGGGAAATGGTGCTTTGAAATCACGCCTTTCAAAGAGTCCTTAGAAAGTTGCTTTGACCCTCTCCCCTAAGAATGAGTGCTACTCACCCAGGCTGTTCCTTTGGGTTGTTGACTGACTGAGCTCACAGGTAACCTGGAAATCAAATCTTCTGATTGTAAATTAGGCACATTGATTTTAAATCCAGCATTCCTTCTATTCTACTAGGCAACTAGCTCAGACACCTTTGTGGACAAGCAAGCATTGCACTGTGAAATTCTTAGTCCCCTGTGTCCTTGCTTGCCAAAAGATAGGGAATTAATCTGTGATTTCATTGAAAGAGGGCACTGCTAGATGAGGAAACTCTCCTGACCAGTATTGGCGGGTATCTTTTGCACAATTTATGTTCTTAGTTGCCTAGCACATTGAAGAGTTAAGTAAATTGCCTGCAGTCACATAGTATGTTTCAGAGGCAGAACTTGAAATGAGGTCTTCCTGGCTCTGAAGCCAGTTGTCCACTCCGGCAGGTGCCTCTCAAGCCCTTATCGTCCAGTCACATCCAACTCCTCATGTGTGACCCCATGGACAAGGTCATGGGGACTTCTTGGCAAAGATGCTGGAGTTCTTTGCCATTTCCTTCTACAGTGCGTCCCATTTTTTTTTCAGAGTTTTGAATCATTGTGATGAGCAGATAGATTTCAGGAAAACCTGGAAAGATTTGCACAAACTGATGCAAAGTGAAATGAGCAGAACCAGGAAAACATTGTACACAGTATCAGCAATGTTCTTTGGTGATCTACTAGGAATGATGTAACACAATAATGCAAGACAAGTACAAAGGACTCATGACAAAGAATGCTACCACATGTAGATGAAGAACAGATGGGCTCTGAAAAAAAATGGGAAAAAGGCTGCTATAAATATTTTTGTACATGCAGGTTCTTTTCCCTTTTTTATGATCTCTTTGGGATACAGACCTCATACTGGTGTTGCTGGTTCAAAGGGTATGCAGTTTGGTTGCCTTTTGGGCTTAGTTCCACTGATCCACGGATAGTTTTGATGACTACTGCTTTATAATACAGTTTGAGATCTGGTATTGCTAGGCTATCTTCCTTTGCATTTTTTCCCATTAATTCCCTAGATATTCTTGACCTTTTGTTCTTCCAGATGAATTTTGTTGTAATTTTTCTAGCTTTATCAAACAAATTTTTGGTAATTTAGTGTGTCCCATTTTACAAATAAGGAACTGAAGCAAATAGTGATTAAGTGACTTGCCTAGGGTCACACAGCTAGTAAGGCTGAATTTGAACTCAGGTTTTACTGACTCCAGGGCCAACATTGTATCCCCTGTGCCACCTCACTACCCAGGTGGATCATACCAGGAAGTTTTCCTGATTCTCCCACTCTGTTGTGATCTCTTCAATTGAGCCATATATTTGCATGAGTTTTGTGCCTCCTTCATCAATTTATCAGTCATCAACAAACATTTATTAAGTGTCTACTGTGTGCCAGGCACTAATATAAGCACTGGGGATATGAAAAGAGTTAAAAGATAGTCCCTGCCTTCAAGGAACTTGTCCCTGCCTTCAAGGAACTTAAATCTAATGAGCGAGACAACCTGAAAATAAATATATACAAAGCAAGCTATATTCAGGATAATTATAATTATTAATTGTATAAATAATAAACTTGTAATAAATTAATTATAATAAATATTTTAATTATCATCTACTAGAATCATGTGACTATATTCTAAGCCAAAATTATAATAAGATCCAAATCTGTGTAGAGTCTCATTTCCTTCAAACTTAGGGAATGTGAGTTAGTGCTAAAATCTCTATTATTTCTTTTGTCATTTTTTGGAAGCCTCTGTTAAAGGCTTGTGAAAAAGACAATGAGGTATTTCAAAAGATGATTTATTGAACAAATGCAGAATTCTTGGAGGAGAGAAAGAGGGAGAGAGGGAAAAGCTAACTATCAAAACCCTTTTTGTTGTCATTGGTTTCATACTTTTGATTTCATTGGTTAAGGAAGTGCTAGTGAGGAAACTCCCTTTATCAATCAGTGCAAACTGGAAACTTATCTACAACAAAAAGTCTTAGAGAGTTGTCTGCAGACACTGAGAAGTTAAGTGACTTGCCCAGGGTCACACAACCAGGATATGTCAGAGGCAAAGCTTGAACTTAGGACTTTGCTATTCTGATGTCACTTCTCTCTCCATTCCTCTAGTTTGCACCTCTTACTTGGCTACATTTAGCTGAAAGCTTTTGTTTTCTGGAGGGGAAGGTTACCAGAAATCTACTTTCCTTGCTCTCCCCACCTTCTGCCACCCAACTGTGGCCAGGCTTTCCATATGCTACGTCATAAATGACTCTGGTGCTCTGGGTCACCCTGTTCCACAGAGGGTAAACACCCTGAATTATATCTTTTTGGATTCCCACTAAAATAGCATCCTTGATACAGCTGTTGTTTTCTCCATGTTTTCTCCATGGTTTCTCCTCCCAGTTTTCTCCATGAGTTAGAAATGAAAGGACAAGTTTTTCATTCAATTGAACTTCAACTGGACCACACTGTTATCCTTTTGCTTCATTCCCTTTTTTAAATCCAAGTCAAAACACTGAGCTAAATCAGTGCAAATTGGAGTATCCATTTTTTTTTAAACAAACATGACTGATACTTTTTTTTCTTAAAGAAATGATCATTGTCATCTGAAGACTGTGAGCTGTTTAAATACTTTGGAGCCAGCATTTTGGACCTGCTATTACTGCAGACTGTAATATACTACTTAGCAGATATTTAAAATGCGTGAATCAGCAGCAGAGGTTGGGAATCAGATATTTTCCTTTTTCACCAAAAATGGTACCCTCATCAGCATAATCCCATGCCAGAGAACAGCATGTATTGAGGCATCATGTTGTAATAAACAGACTGGGAGATGAGTACCAGCTGTGCCACTGCTTAGATGGGTGACCTTGGTTATTTCATTTAACTCACCATTCCCAAACTTTTCAAATAGGAAGACCTTTAAAAAAAAACACAAAAGATAATTCTGGGGAATCCTTCTTCCCTATAGTGGTTGTGCTATTTACATCTGTTGACTGAGAAAATACATAAAGGTGACTATTATATAAATCATAGTAGCATTTTATATAAATTTGAAAACTAGTAGAGTTATCCTTTTCACATTGTGACTTTCCCCATTGTGGTTTTGATATATCATGGGTTGGCGTAAGAAACTAAATGGGAATTTGGGGGGAGTTTTGTGGAAGCCACAGACAACACATGAAGGCCAGATGACAGAAAAGGTTTACAGAAATGCATAAAATATATGTGTGGTATTGTATAATATCAACACAGAATCAAACACAAAGGTGCTGTAAACAACCCATTAAAGAAAAAAAAATTCATACTTCTGTGATACGAAGGGAGGGCCAAAAGATTTTATGTGGATGTTCCGGATCACGGGGGTACTAAGTCCCTAACCCTATGATGTGGAAGGAATACTATAATACATATATGCAATATGTACATGTGAGGTGTATTACTTATTTAGTCTACAGAAGGTATGCTTGCTTGCTTACTTATGGATTTACATCTTTGGGACAGCTAGGTGATGCAGTGAATAGAGTGCTGGGTCTGGAGTCAAGAAGACTCGTCTTCCTGGATTCACATCTGTCCTCGGACACTTTCTAGCTGTATGATCTTGGGCAAGTCACTTAATGCTGTTTGCCTCAGTTTCCTCATCCATAAAATGAACAGGAGAAGGAAATGGCAAACCACTCCAGTCAGTATCTTTGCCAAGAAAACCCTAAATAATAACAACAAATATTCTTCCCTTGAATTCGTTCTATGACAAGCCCTTCCAGGGGTATATCTCCTACAGGTTGGAAACCACTAAGAAATATCACTTAATATCCTTAGATTTCACCTTATGAAGAATTTGGACAAGATGACCTCCAAGGTCCTGCCAACTCTAAATCTGATTGCAAGATATTGACTTAATTTCTCTGGAATTCAGTTTCCTTCTCTGTAAAATGGCAACAAGACAGAACTTTTTGAAATGTCTGCTGAGAGCCCTCTCTTCTCGCATTCATTCAACAAATATATGTCGAGTATCTATCCTATGTAAGACAGTCAGTGAATAAGCATTTATTAAGTTCCTGCTGTGTACCAGGGACTGTGATGCACTAAGGTTACAAAGAAAGACAAAAAGTAGTCCCTGCTCTCATGGAACTCACTAGTTAGTGGGAGGGACAATGTGCAGATGGCCACGTGCAAGCCAGTTATACACACGGCAAATCAAAGATGATCCAGAGGGAAGCAGGATCAGGAAAGGCTTCTTGTAGACGGTTAGCTGGGTTTTGAAGAAATTCAGGGAATCCAGGAGGCAGAGATGAAGATGAAGAGAATTCCAGGCCTGGAGGACAGCAAGACAGAATGCCCAAAGTCAGTCAATGGGAAGTGTCTTGTGTAGGGAACACTAAGGAGGCCTGGATCACTGGGGAGAAGACTGTATGGGGGTGAGGAGGAGACTGGAAAGGTAGATGGGGGCAGGTTGTGAAGGGTTTTGAATGCCAAATAGAGGATTGTTTATTTAATCCTGTAGGTGATAGTGAACCACTGGAGTTTGTTGAATAGAGGGATGACTTGGACAGACGTGTGCTTTAGGAAGATTAATTTGTCAGTAGAGTGGGAGATGGACCAGAGGTGGCAGAGACTTGAGGCAGGGAGACCAACCAAAAGGCTTTTGTGATAGTCTAGGCACAAGGTAATGAGGCCTGCACCAAGGCAGGGACATCAAAGCAGAGACGAGAATATAGACAAGATATGTTGTGAAGGAAGAAGGGAAGTGTGGAGGAAAGATGAGTTCAGTTTTGTACATGGAGAGTTTAAGTTGTCCATGGGAAATACAGTTTGAGATTTCTCTTAGACATTTGGAGATAAGAGTCTGGAGGTCAGGAAAGAGGTCAGGGTGAGATAAGTGGATCTGAGATTCATCAGTATAGCAATAATAACTGAATCCATGGGGGCTGGCAAGCTCACTAAGGGAAAAGGTATAAGAAAAAGAAGAGAAGTGGGCCCAGGACAGCCTTGGAGGACAATGACCATGGTTATTGGGCATGACCTGGATGACAGGAAATCCAGCAAAGGAGAAGGAGAAGGAGTGGTCAGACAGTAAGAGAAGAACCAGAATAGACTAGTGTAATGGAAATATAGAGAGAAGAAAATATCAAGGAAAAGAGGGCGATTGAAGGTTTCAGAGGTTGCAGAGAGTTTAAGAAGGATGAATACTGGAGAAAGAAAAAGGTCATTCAGTTAAGAGGTCATTGGTATTCTTGGAAAGAAGAGTTTTGGTTGATTAGTAGGGTTGGTCAGAAGCCAAACACCCCATAGTTGAGAAGAAAATGAGAGTAAAGAAAGTGGACGCATCTATAATAGATGGCCTTTCTAGGAGAGTTTAGCCACAAAAGGAAGGAGAGATATGAAATGATAGCTAGTGGGAATGAACGGATCAACTGAAGGGTTTTTGAGCACAGAGGAGACATGGATATGTTTGTAGGCTGTAGAGAAGCAGCCATTAGACAGGGAGAGACTGAAGATAAAGAGAGAGTGGAGATGATAGAGGAGATGATGTGTGAGAGGAGAGGGGATGGAATGGGATTGCTTATGCAGGTAGAGCGGTTAGCCTTGATAAGCAGTAAGCAAGGCCATGTCTTCATTTGAGACAGAGGTGAGGGAGGAGATAGTGAGTGAAAGTATCTGGATGTTGTAAAATGAGGAGGAAGAGAAAGGAGAGAGCTCTCAGTGAATGACCTTAATTTTTTCAGTAAAATATTAATTGAGGTCCTCAGTTAGGAAGGTGGGAGGAGAGGGAGCCATGGGAGGATTAAGGACAGATAAAAAGGTTTGTAAGAACTGCTGCGGTGAGTGAGAGAGTTAATTAGGTATGAGTAAAAAGGATTGCCTTGTCTCAGTGAGTGCCTAATTGAGAATACGTAACATAAATTTGTAGTGAACTCAAGCAACGAGATTTTATGATTTTCTTGAACTTTATTCACCAGCACATGAACAGGAGTGATGTTGATGGTGGGAAAAACCCATTTGGAAGGCCTGTCCTAGGTGCTCTCAGGAAAACAAGGATGGATAAGACATATACACTTCCCTTAGGGAACTTTTTTTTTTTCTTTTTGGAGGGCAATCGGGGTTAAGTGATTTGCCCAAGGTCACACTGCCCCTTAGGGAACTTTTACTCTAAAGAAAAGATCAGTCTATAGGAAATTTTTGTAAAAAATATTTCATAAAAATATACATAAATTTATTTTGAAATTATGATAAAAATGTTTACTGAGTGCCATAAATAAGATATAGAACATAACAGGAGTTCAGACAAGGGAGAAATTATTTCTGGTCATAGAAAATCAAGGAAGGATATGGAGATAGTAAAATTTGAGGTAACCTTGGAGGGTAGGTATGATTTTGACAACTCAAAAAAGGAGAGGAGGATTGAATTCATTTCAAGCAGAGGGAACTATGTAAGTAATATGTTTAGGGAATACAGTCAGTCCAATTTGGCTGGAGCATAGAGAAATTATTAAGCTTTAGTGGGAGATAAGTCTGGAAAATTATGTTGGTACAGGATTGAATAATACCTTGACTATCAGGTGCAGGAGTATAGACATCTAGCAGGCAATGGGAAGTCTAAAATTGTTAATAAGGTATGGGTTTGAATATTTCTTCCTTGCTCAAAAGCCTTAAAATGGTTTCTCTATTACGGATAATATAAATATAGTCTCATTATTCTGGCATTTAAGACCCTCTAAACTCTGGTTCCAATCTGCTTTTCCAGGCTTATTTCCCATTACTTCTCTTCATGCATTCTAAATTCTAGCCCCAAAGTGCTGCTGGCTGGTTCCCTAACTTGATATGTCTGACATCTCTGGTCACTTTGCATCTGCACTGGCTGCTCCCAAAGCCTGACATACACTTCTCATCTCTGTCATTTAGAATGCTTCCCTTCCTTCCTACCAGAAAGATTTCCCAGATTTGCTTAAGTCTCCTCAAATTTTCCTAGAGCACACTTTGTAGATTTCTCCTTTGACCTTATCATTTCCTGCCCCCGAATGGAATGTAAACTGTTTGAAATCATGTGTCCTGCTATTTAACTTTGTGTCCCTTGTGCCTTTCACATAATAGGCACTTAATAAATGTTTTTTTTAATTGAATCAAAGGTTTTTCTGCAGGGAAATGATATTAGACTTTGTGTTCAAGGAAGGTTAACATAACAGAAAGTTGTGAAGTAGTTGATGGATGAGACACTGGAAGACTGAGTAGTATTTTGAAGTGTTTTATTAATAAGGTACAAAGAATTTGTTTAAAGCCAATAATCTAAAATATGGCAAAATACTCATTTGATCTCAACACCAATTAAACAATCAGTATGCCTTTATTGTTTATTAAATGCTCAGCACTGTGAAAGTTACAGGATAACACAAAAAAAGAATAAATCCAGTGATTCCTGCTGTCAAGGAGATGACCTAAAGAGCTCCCTAGTCAGCCAGTCAATAAACATTTATTAAGTGCCTACCCAGTTTATCCAGGGACAGAAGAATAATGAATAAGAAACTCAATGACAATATAATTCAGTACTAAAATTGTGTGGTAGAAACCAGAAGTCCTCCTTGGGTCTGGGACATCCAGAAGTACCCAGAATCCAAATTGTTAAGCTCAAGTGGTACCTACAAATCGATGCCTTAGGTCTATGTGGATGGTGTTACTTACTTTAGAAAAATGTGTGTGTTCTGCCTGCAGACATGGGACCCGTTGTGCTGGGGAAGTGGCAGCTGCAGCAAACAACTCACACTGCACAGTAGGGATTGCATTCAACGCCAAGATTGGAGGTATGTGAAACAGACTTGGATCAGCAGAGAAAGGGAACCCAAGTACCTTTTCTTTCCTTTCTTTCTTTCTTTTTTTTTTTTTTTTTTTTTTTTTTTTTTGCTGAGAGGCATTCAACAAGCTTTTTGAACAGAGGTAGAAATGTGTTTGCATAACAGTCTTCAGCTGTTGCCAAGGATAAAATGGTCCTGATATGCGTGTGGTTAAAAGCAATTATAGCCTTCAGGGGTGGTCACTCAGAACCTTGTCTCTGTAATTGGCATAGGGATTGTCAGCGCCCTCTGTGGAGGTAGTAACCTTGACCTTGCAGTGCTGAAACATCACCTCTGGTGCTTGGGGGGGAAGTATCAATAATGAGCACAACGGGCGGTTGCCTCTGGGTGGAAAGATTTCGTTTGGAAAAATCTATCAAACAGGAGGAGTGTTTAATTGGCCCTTCTGCTCCAACTTCACAGAGATGTCCATTTATTTTCAACATTAGGATCACAACAAACTAATACTGTGAAATATTTATGAGTTATTCAAGATGCCCAATATTATGGGTTTGTTTAAATATTTTAAACTGGGGCGATTCAATTTCACCCTGTTTGCCTCAGTTTCCTCATTTGTAAAACAAACTGGAGAAGGAAATGGCATAAACCACTCCAGTCTCTTTGCCAAGAAAACCCCAGATGGGGTCACAGTCAGACACGACTGAAATGACTGAACAACAAACAACAAAAATGGCACATTGGTCTGTATATAGCCCATATCTCTTAAATGATGTCTATTTGAGAAGAAAAATTTGTTTATCTTCATGTCATTATATCAAGGGCCAGTGATTTTATAGTTAGTGTACCTTGTTTTAACAAGGCAGATCAGCCTACGTGTTTATAATTTAAAGCCTTAGAGAAATGCCTGAAACTCAGAAAGGTTAAATAACTTGCCCGTAGTCATATAGCTATTAAGTATTAAAGGCAGGGTTTGAACCCAAGGGTTTTTTATTCTAAATCTAGCTCTCTTTTCTCTACATCATGCTGCATGCTGAATTCTCTATATGGATGTCCTGAAGGAAGGAAAAAAAAGAAATATGCAAAATTATGATGAAAATAAATGATAATTTATTAGAGAGAAATCTATTCATTTTCCAGAAATAAAAATGTTTTTAGCGTGCAACAACCTAACAATAGCTCACATTTATATAACATTTTAAGGTTTTGAGAAGTACTTCCTCAAACAACCTTATGAGTTAGGCAGTAAAATATGATCTTCATTTTACAGATAGGTAAACTGAGGCTCTAAGATATTAACTGATTATTCAGTGGATAGAGAGATAGTAAGTTTCTGAATTGGAATTTAAATCTAACTTTGCTCACTCCAACCCACTTTCAGCTATGACACATTGACACCAAAACATTCTGACATCCTTATAAATAAAAGGGAAGTAAGAAGAGAGGAATCATTAAGAATGGCCAAAAAAAAAAAAAAGGTGGAAATTTGTTTTCTTCTTAACTGAATAGGAGCCTAACAGAGATGGGTTATTCTTTCTTGCCCTTCCTTTCTCATTTTCCCATCCTCCTCCACATTATTACTTAAATTCCTAGAAGAGCTCCTCCCTCACTTTTAAAGCTATGAAATTCCCAAGCCTAGAATCTCCATGGAATCACCCCTGCCCATTTTTCCATTCTGTGTCATTGAACTCTATGAACCTCTATCTCTGCAGCTATTAAAATTGCAACACTGGGATCATCTATCTACAACAGTCAATAAACATGTACCAGGCATTGTATTAAGTTCTATGGATACAAAAAAAGGGGCAAAAATTAGCCCGGCCCTCAGGGAAATCACATTATAAGTGGGGAGACATGTGAGTGACCGATCCATACAATATGAATACTGAGCAGATGGTAGGTTATGTCAGAGAAGAGGGCGTTAGTAGCTGTTAGGACTGGTAAAGGCCTTCTATAGAGTCTGGGCCTTGACCTGAGTCTTAAAGGAAGCCAAGGCAAAAAGAGATGAAGGTGAAGAGAGAGAACATTTTAGGCTGGGGTACACAGCCAACTCGAAGGCATGAGATGAGAGAATGATTGTCATGTATGAAGAATAGCAATTAGGTCAATGTAATTGGGTGGTAGAACACATGGAGGGGAAAAACGTGCAAAAAGACTAGAAAGGTAGGAGTGGCCCAGGTTGCGAAGAGCAATTGCTAAAGAGAAGACCCTTTAAAGAGAGATAAAGGGGAACCATTGGAGTTTATTGAATAACAGTTGGACCTATGCTTTAGGAAATCACTTAGGCAGCTAAGTGGAGGGTAACAAGAGCGAGGAGAGACTTGAGGCAAGGAAAACCAGCTTGAAGGCTGCTGCCAATGTGGGGTGATGGGAGCCTGAATCCGGCTGTCTTTAAGAGTGGAGAGAAGGTGACATGTGAGAGCATGTCGTAAAAGAAGAAACTATGAGCTTTGACATTGGATTGAACATGTGTGATGAATAAAACTGAGTGGTCAAGGATGACCGAAAATAGTGAGCCTGGTAAATGGGAGGATGGTAGTGCTCTCGGCCGCAATAGGGAAGTTGGGAAGAGGAAAGGTTTTGAGGAAAAGATAGTTAATTTTTTTTCATGACGTGTTGAGTTGGAAATGCCTCTGTAGGACTGGAGCTCAGGAGAGAGATGAGGGCTGGATGTATAGATATGGGGATCATTTGCATAGAAATAATGAGCATGAAGTTAAAACTCCAATCTCAGGACAAAGTGCAAATTCTTTAGGAAAAGAGCCTGCTGGGACCCAGGCTTGGGGCTTTGAGGGAAAAGAGAAAGCCAATGGAACATTCAGTAAAATGACCTTCTTTAGGCAGTTGGTACAAATCAGAAATGTGCCTTGCCTAGTGGTGCTATTTCACAGAGCAGCCGTGGTCATCAGGGAAGCTGTTAGAACTACTTCTTATGGAGAGTGTCAAGGCTCTGAGATTTACCAGTCCGTAGGTCTAGAGCTAACAGGAACCTTAGAGTTAACACAACAAGTCTAACGCAACTTCCTCACTTTCCAAATAAGGAAACTGGGTGCCAGGGAGATTAAGTAACTCTCCTCAAGGCTACACAGATAGTAAGTAAAAGAGCCTGGATTTGAACCTGGGTCCTCTGCCTCCAAATCTAATAATCTTTGTACTGCACCAGCCTAACCTGTGTTAGGGCAGCCAGCGGGTGCAGTGGATAGAATGCTGTGCCGGGAGTCAGGAAGACTCATCTTTGTGAGATCAAATCTCACCTCAGATGCTTACCAGCTGTGTGACCCTGGATAAGTCACTTACCATTGTTTGCCTCAGTTTTCTCATTTGTACAATGACCTGGAGAAGAAAAGTGGCAATATCCTTGCCAAGAAAACCCCAAATAGGGTCACAAAGAGTCAGACATGACTGAAATGATTGAACAAACTGTATTAATGCTAATAAAAGCCTGATTTAGACTTCACATAGGTTTTCTACAAGTCAGATTTGGAGGAAAATGTGCTTAAGATTTGGACCAATATGTATATGGAAAGCTTATTAGAATTACTCAACCAAATCAATATAAATTAATGTGAAACGGTTTTGTTTTGTTTTTCAGTGGTGAGTATTAATTTTTCTGAGAGTCCATGAGCTGAAGAGAGTGAGGAATTAAAATAAAATGGCATCAGCAATAAATCAGTAAGATATGAAGAGAGACATGGGGGAAAATAATATAAAAAATCATATAGCTAGCTCCCTATGGCCTAGCCTAAGGCACTGTGACACACAGGAGCACCCTGGGGGTGGGGATGTCTGTGTGTGTTTGTGTGTGATAAGAACAATCATGTTGTATAAGTTACACCAAGTCCCATGATTCTAATTCATTTTGGGGTGTCAGCAGGCAAATAGTCAGAGGGAAAGGCCTTGACACAGAGGTATTCCATGAGGATGTAAATAAATATTAGCCAAAGATCAGGTGCATATCCCACAGGCACATGAACTCCTTCCCTGAGCTCCCCAACCCCCACGTGTGCATACATATATATGCTTCTGCAGTTCAGCTGAAGAGGCAGATATCAGGTCAGTCAAAGCAGTCTGTGCACAGCTGCTATTCCAGGAAAAGCTTGTACTTCATAAACATGGGCCTTCTTATGTTGTGTTGATTCTTCCCTTGGCTGATCTGGTCTCATTCAGAGCTTTGTGGTCTGGCATTACTACAGAGTGATATATTAGGATTGTTAACCTACAGGATGCATGTCTGGAAGTTGGGAGTCTCCTTCAGTGTGAGCAAGTACAAGAAGTCCTTTTGACAATCATTAGTCCCTACCCTCCTATAACTAGGTGTCAAAGTGGACAGAGTACTCAGAGTCAGGAAGATCTGAGGTCAAATGTTACTTCACTTACTATCTGCCTTCTCAGTCTCAGTTTCCTCATCTGGAAAATGGGGGGATAAAAGCACCTATACCTCACAAGGTTGTTGTGAGGACCAAATGAGAAAACACATAGAATGCTTTGTAGACTTTAAAGTATTATGTAAATGTTAGCTATCACTATATATGTGGAAATAGTATGCATTCTTAAATTAATAAGAATAATGGCAGATGGAGGGTTCTGAAGAATAAGATG
This sequence comes from Petaurus breviceps papuanus, assembly GCF_028583685.1. NCBI lineage: Eukaryota > Metazoa > Chordata > Mammalia > Diprotodontia > Petauridae > Petaurus > Petaurus breviceps. The sequence goes on from NW_027185764.1 coordinate 4,216,601, forward strand.
GTAGATTCAGAGCTACAAAGGGCATTAGAGGCATAAATTGCATTATGTAGAGAAGGAAACTGAGGCACAGAGGTTAAGTGACTTGACCATGGTTACATAGCTCATAAATTTCTGAAGTAGGATTGGAAACTGGGTCTTATTGAGAAGTTCAAAGCTCTATCCACTTTCCCACATTTCATCACGATCTTAGAGTCTGAGAACAGGAAAGAGCCTCAGGAGTTTAAGCCTAATTTGTAAGAATCCAGGACCCTTTGGGGGATTGGTTCGTGTTGAGCATGGTAACCAAAGGATGCACCAGCACTCTTTCCTCTCTGTGTTGCCTTAATAGAATCCTGCAGATATTCCTTGGAACACTTTCAAGTCCACTCTTCCTAAACTGCTGGGCTTTCTTTTCTTTATCTATTGGGCACTGTATAATAAGCCCTATTTTTTCCCCTTAGGTCTCTGACATTTCTACTTAAGCGACACTGGGCAACTTGAGCACCTTCCTCACCCCTCACCCTGAGCCTCAGATTCCACATCTGTAAGGAGGGTTGGGATAGATGGCCCTTAGGATTTCCTTCCAAAACAATAAATCTATGATCTTAGTGGTATATAATGAATTCTAATCTACCAACCCCTTATCTAATCTCTTTCTTTTGAATAAGGCATGCACTTCCATTGCCATCTTCCAATCATGCTAAATTCCAGAAGGTTTTGATGATACCTGTGAGGTCGAATTTACTTCATTTTTGTCAGGCTCTCCAGTTCACTCCCTACCTAGACTCTCTGCATGTGGTGGTGTTGCTGTTCAATTGTGGCTGCATCTGGGATTTTCTTGGCAAAGATACTGGAGTGGTTTGCCATTTCTTTCTCCAGCTCATTTTCCAGATGAGGAAACTGAGGCAAACAGGTTAAGTGACTTACCCAGGACAGAGCTAGTAAGTATCTAAGGTCAGATTTGAGTCAAACAGGGTGAAGTGACTTGCCCAGGGTCACACAGCTGGGCCATGTTGGTGTCACTCTGTTCAAATGCCTTTCATCTTTTGGGGAAGTAATTTTTTTTATTCTTATATTGCTTAAGCTCAAGGGTCATTCTGTTTTCCGAATCAAATTGTGAAAATTCATTAATTGCCTACCTGTATTTGTGTGTGTGTGTGTGCGTGCGTGTGTGTGTGTGTGTGTGTGTGTGTATCTGAGGTCAGATTTGAATTCAGGAAGATGAGTCTTCCTGACTCCAGGCCTGGCCCTCTATCCACTGTGCCACTTAGCTGTCCCTCTCTTCATGTGCAGAAACATCTAAGGCCACGAACAATTATTACTATCACTCTTCTGGAATATTATCTCTTATGAGTTTCTGGGCCTCTCTACTGGTATTTTTCTACCCATTTCATACCTATTGTATCTACCATAATAGAATAAGGAAAAAGGTCTTGACCTGTTATTTTAGTGATATAGGGAAATCTGGAGGAGGAAATTTCTTCCATCAGTGGAGATTGACTCCTGTTCTGCTACTTATAATCTTAGATAGTTGCTTAAAACTCTGAGAAGTGTGTCAAAGGTAGGCCTGGACCCAGGTCTTCCTGGATCTTATAGCCAGCTCTCCACTTATCCAGCATGACATGTTGCCTCACATAATAGAGAAATGGGGAAATTTCTTAGCTCTCCTTCATTTTAATCTTAAAGGCCTCTAGATCAGAAGCACAAATATATTCTTATTGACACTTAGGGTCATGTCACCCCTTGTCCCATTCCGTAACATGATTTTTTTTAACATTTCAATTTTTATTTCATTTCTCAGTTACATGTAAACAAAAATTTTTAACATTCACTTTTAAAAATTGTGAGTTTCAGATTCTCTCTCCCTTCTTCTCTTCCTCCCCCCCCAGAAGGCAAGCAATTTGATAGAGATTATATATGTGCAATCACTTAACATCATTTTCTTGACCAACTATTCACTTGACATATTTTTATTTGTCTTTTGAATCTTATGCTGATCATTGGTACCAGTTTTGAAAATGCCGCCTATACCCCTAAGTTCTTCTGTTTCTGATCTACTATTTCTTAATACACAGACATGCTTTTAAAATTCCTCATTACTACTATCATTTGTTCCTACAAAAATCCCTTGGAGTGGAAAATTTTTCCTAGATACAACTGACAGATTATTGGTCATTGCCCAAATCTTGAGAACGTCATCTGAAATTTTCAGCTTATTGTTAACTGGTAACTAATTGTATAAGAGAAATCTTGTCCTCTGGGTAGGCAGAGGTATGAATGAGTTATCCTCATAGGATGGTATCATCTTTGAAAAATGAAGGGAAATACTGGCAGAGAAAGTTAGAAAAGGATCCCACCAAAGAAGACAAAGACTTTCCTCCTTTACGGCGGGTAGCAATAGGGAAGGAGTAGAAGCTGTTTCGTGAGTCACCTAATCAAAACTTGCCTAACATTGTGCACTCAACTCCTTTTGAGAATTTCTCTCCATCCCTTACCATTGGTTCTATTAGAAGATAGTAAGATGAATGGCTGACCCAATTACTCTTCTTTAAAAATATCAACTAAAGGGTGGCTAGGTGGTGCAGTGAATAGAGCACTGGCCCTGGAGTCAGGAGGACCTGAGTTCAAATCCGGCCTCAGACACTTAACACAAAAACTAGCTGTGTGACCTTGGGCAAGTCACTTAACCCCAACTTGCCTTCTTTAAAAAAAAAGGCAAAAAAATCTCAACTAAAATAAATTTATGACTGACTTACACATGTTTATGAAAACAAGGACATTCTAAATTGGGTGAGTAAAATACACTAATACTATATGTGAATACATTTATTTCTTTGTACAAGGTTAGAGGCACCACTATAAGGCTGTCCAGATTTTATGACTTAAGTCTTGGTTTGGGCTGGAAGGGACTTCACATGTCATCTACTCTTAGTACCTAATTTTTCATGTGGGTAAATTAATAACCCAAAGAGGTTAAGACCTGCCCAGGATCATATAAGAAGTAAGTCATAAAGTTGAAACTTATATTGAGGTTTCCAAAGCCATAATTCTTGCTGGGCCATGTTGTTGCCATTCTGTTTAAATGCCGTTCATCTTTTGGGGGATTAATTTTTTCATTTTTATATTGCTTAAGATCAAGGGTCATTCTGTTTTCCAAATCACACTGTGAGAATTCATAAATTGCCTACCTATATCTATATGTGTGTGTGTGTGCTCCATCACCTCTCCATCCTACAGGCAAGAGAAACTAAAACTTAATGCATGACCCACATATGGATTAAGCAAAATAGAAACTAAATTCAGCCCATCAATAGATACTAAGTGTTGGCATCTTGATCCTACCCTTTATCCACTTATAGAGGAACCTGGATCTTATCTTGAAAAGTATACGGAACTCACACATCCTCTCCATTAGCCGTGGAGGAAATATATATACTGTACAGGTTTTACCTTAACAACAACAACAAAAAGACAAAGCTAATTCAGGGATTCGGAGGCCAATGAGCTCCTGGGGCCAGTTTCATTTTCTTTTAGTTAAAGGTTCCCCATGTTGTGTGTGAGAAGAATGAAGCTGCATCAGGGAAATGCTGGGCTTATCTCAACAGCCTTGCTTGAGTCCCATACCACCACAAATCTTTGTATGTGTTTTTGTTCTCTCTTCCTTTGCCTTCTCAGGATACAGATATCACTTCTCTCTTGATTGTCCCTGAGGATCTTTCCTCCCTCCCTCCCAGAGGTCTCATGTTAGCTGTAATTTATTGCAATTTGCTTGGGCCTCTGCAATCCCAGTAGATTAGTCTGTCGATGAGTCCCATTCTCTGGTGCCAAGAAGATGAAAGGGCAAGTTTACATTCATATCACTGTAGTTTCATGCTCAGTTCAACTCATGGTCTACTTAATTGTTCCTTGCTATTGTTTGCCACTCAGATGGTCTCATTCAGCCTGTTTCCTCCTTTGGGGGATCTAGGTTCCTTGAATTTGATCTCTGGAGTGGCCTTCCCCCACCATCTTGTGGATTCTTCCTTTGCCCAGATATCTAAGTGGCTACTGAGAAACACATCCCGCTTTTTCTGCCCTGTGGTACAAGACAAGCTGAGTCTCAATATAGTATTCTTAGCTTCCTGGACTAAATAGGCATTTTTGCCCTCTGAATTTCACATTTTTTTTTATCTTGGCCTCAGAATAGTATTGACCATGTTAATCTACATTTATTCACATACCGCCTTTTCCTAGTGCTTACTAGGTGTGTGCTAGAGCTCAAACCAGCAGTCAATTGTTAAATTTTCAGTATGAGCACTTAATACCAGCAAACACTATACTATTTTTTTCAAGAGCACATAATTATTCTTTTTTTCTCAACGATTAACAATAAATGATTTATTACTTTTGGCGATTGACTTGAGAAAATCTTAATAATGTTAATGAAACTTAAAAGTATGTCTTATATACATTTTTGAAGGAGAGCTGGTGGTAAACATTTGCCAACACACCACTGCCAGAGCCCAACAAGCCTGGGATTATAGCATCGTAAGAGCTCAGAATTAGAAACAACTTTAGACGTCCTCCATCGTAATCCATAGTTAAGAAGGTATACTCCCTTTTATAACATCTCTGACAAGTGGCCATGCAGACTTCTCTCGAAGAACTACAATAATCTAGAAATAACTGCCTCTTGTTTTGATCAAGTGTGTTTGAAAATTTAAGATAAGAAAGATCCTCAGGAAGCTTGACCCATTATCATTCTGTCCTCCTGAGCTTAATTAAACGTCTTCTTCTTTCACATGGTATCTCTTTACCCCAGATTCTTGATCACCACTGTACTATCTCCCTTCCTCCCCAACTTCTCTAGGCTAGGCATACCCACTTCTATTCTAGGTTTGGAGCATTAGATTATGTCATCAACTTTGGTTGATGTGCTTGGGTTTTGGTTTTTTTTTTCCTTCTTTTAAAAAAATTGTTACAAAAGATTACAAAAGGTAGGGGTAAGAATAGAGGCAGCTAGGAGGCACAGTGGACCTACAGGCAATAAGAACTGAGTTTACATCTATCCTCAGACCCTTACTAGCTCTGTGATCCTGGGCAAGTCACTTAATGTCTGCCTGCCTCGGTTTCCCCATTTTGCAAATGGGAAAAATGATAGTACCTACCTCCTTGGTTGTTGTTAGGACAAATAACGAAAGTTTTTGTAAAATCTTTTGCTGTATAAGTGCTACTATTATATTTAGAAAAGAAGGTAATTTCAAAATAATAATTTTTTTTTAAATCAACTAGAAGAAAAATGAGCCCCAGTTTCTTCAGCTAATCTTTGTATGGAATGATTTCACCCATCTTCCTGAACTCATTATAGCTTTGACACTGACCTTCTAAATGTCTGGTATCCAGAAGTGAAGACATGTGGTCTGATCAGATATGGTCTGACTAAAGCAGAAAACAGCAGGGCTAGAACTCTTTTGCTCTGGGCACTATGTTGCTATTAATACAGTCTAAGATCACATAAGATCTTGCACTGCCGTGTTAGATTAGATATTTTTCTGAGTAGCTACTTGGTAAAAGAGACATTTTAGACCATTTAATGGTCATTTTACAAATCTACGACAATGGCTCCCAACTCAATATTGCAAGAGGTTTGTAAATCCATATGTGGAACAATAAATATGCAAACGTGACCCTGTTAGAATGTAAGATCCTTAAGGACAGGGGTGCTGAGCACAGTACCTGGCACAGAGCTTGTTGTTCAATCATTTTTAGTCATGTCTGACTCTTTGTGACCCCATTTGGGGTTTTCTTGACAAAGATACTGGAGTGGTTTGTTGTTTCCTTCTCCAGCTCATTTTACAGATGAGGAAACTGAGGCAACAGGGTTAAGTGACTTGCCCAGGGTCACACAGCTAATAAGTGTCTGAGGCCAGATTTGAACTCAGGTCTTCTTGACTCCAGGGTCAGCACCATATCCACTGCACCAGCTAGCTGCCACCCAAATGGCACAGAGCAGGTACTTATTAAATGCTTAATTGATTTCATTTATAAGATGAATAAGTATTATCATTTTTCAAAAATATGTAGATACAATTTAGTTTACAAGCATGACTGAATTAATAAGTGCTTTTTATGATTAGGCATTTTATCACCCGTAGATACTCACAGACAACTGCTACCAAGTTAGACTCTAAGAAATTTCTTGACATTTAAAAGGGCCCCTTGATGAGATCGAGAACCATGTATCTATACAGACAGTGGCTGAATTATAACCTACCCTTTTCCATGACAGTGACAGATTTTGAATATTTAAATCAGCAAATATCTGTTCTCTGTTATATGTGGAATGTTATTCTATAAGTCAAATCCCAGTACTGTATAGCACGGGAGTCAGGAGACTTGCTTCGGGTCCCTCAGGTTGCCTCTGACATTTATTAGATGTATGATTGAGAGGCAGAACGGTATAGTAGGAAGGAGGCTGCGTTTGCAGTCAGGCAACCTTGATTTCAGTTCAGGTTTGGCCAATTAATACTTGCCTTGGGTAAGTTGCTTACTGTCTCTGTGAATCGTTTTTCCTTAATTAACTTCTTAGTCTCCCAATATATAAAATACAAGAATGAGACTAGGTGATACCTCAGGTCCCTTCCCGCTCTATCTCTATGATCCTTTGGTCTGCGAGCCTATCTTCAAACACAGTATCTTCATCTTTAAAAAGAATTATTAAGAATCAAATTATTGGGGCAGCTAGGTGGTACAGTGCATAGAGCACTGGCCCTGGAATCAGGAGGACCTGAGTTCAAATCTGGCCTCAGACACTTGACACTTAGTAGCTGTATGACCTTGAGCAAGTCACTTAAACCCAATTGCCTTGCCTTCCCCCCTCCAAAAAAAGAATGGAATTATGTCTTAGGTTTGTTATGAGAAATAGACTCTTGAATGTGACTGTTTATCCTTGTGATTTCCCTGATAAGTGCTATACTTGCACATAAAACTCTTTCAAAGACATCCAAATCATTTATGCTTTAATGTCCCACACCCCTTGTTCTCTCTCTCTACACATAAGTTAGACGCAGATTATTTTAAATAATTTATATAATTGGATTTAGGACAGTAATTTTGACCAAATTATGGAAGCCTAAACATACTTGCTGTTATTAATTTTATACTTGAATTTTATCAGTTAGGTGGTGAAATGGATGGAGAGCTAGACCTGCAGTTAAGCTGAATTCAAATCCAGCCTCAGAAATTTATCAGATGTTTGACCCTGGGCAAGTCACTTAACCTCTATCTGCCTCAATTTTCTTATCTGTAAAATGAGGATAATATTACCTCCCAGGTTGTTATGGGGATCAAAAGAGATAATAGCTGAAAAGTGTTTTGTAAGCCTTAAAGCACTATAGAAATGCTAGATATTATTATTATTATTATTATACAAAACTCATTTATATCTTACTGGGTGAACATGATCCTTTGAAAGAGTTAATCTAGAAGATTTTTGAATATGTCTGAATCTTCTCCCTCTAAAATGTATTTTAGATACTTAAAGTTATAAATTTAAAGTGGTAAAACTTATTATTGAAGGTACATCTTTACATGAAAGGTTATCATTAATTTAAATATTTTGGACATATTTGATTAAGAGGCTGAGTTGCATTAATTCATTAATATCAGACATGGTTCTTTTAATCCAAATGAAATTAAAGCAAATATGCCTTACTCTGGTATATGCTAAATTCTCTGTGCCTTGGTTTCTACTTCTCAAAATGGTGTTGATAATAAGTCCCTCCTATCCAAGAAGGATATGCTGAGATGAAGATTAATGACTGAATGTTGACCAAATAAATCCTTAGAGATTCTTTAAAGGAAAGTGTTTCATGAAGATAGAGTATTCTTATTAATTACTTTATTAGCAAATAGATTGACGATGAAGTCATATTTTAAGATTGGATCAGCCTTCTGGGTTTGGAGATAGCATGCTCTATGAAGGCTTTCCAAGTTCTTTGGGCATGTCAAGGTCTAAATTCCTGATGGAATAATATGAATTTGGGTAATATCACCAAAAAGGAACCAAGGAAAACAAAACATGAGGGTTTCTCTACTACATGCAGATAAAGTTATTTGTTTTTTCCTCTCCCAAAGAAAAAGTCAATAACTTGAACATTTCCTCATGATTTCATGCTTAGGAGCTTTGGATACTATCATGGTTTTCACTTTTGCTTTTGTATTTCTATCAAAGGAGTGAGAATGCTAGATGGAGATGTAACAGATATGGTCGAAGCAAAGTCAGTTGGCTTCAATCCCCAATATGTGGCCATCTACAGTGCTAGTTGGGGTCCTGATGATGATGGAAAGACAGTAGATGGACCTGCTCCTCTAACCCGGCAAGCCTTTGAAACTGGCGTGAGATTGGTGAGTTTTTGTTGACATGTCTATTTTCACCATGTCTCTTTGTAATACTTAGAGGTAAATTTCACATGTGCACGTGTGTGTATGCCCATATACCACATACATGCAGATACATACAGATACTATAGCTTAGCACAATACTGCCTTTTGTATATTGGACCTTCAAATTTTATTTTATACAACATCCCATCCCCCCACACCTATTGTAAGTTAAACTGGTTCATTGGAAAAAGAGACATTTGTTCACTGAGTGGCTGATGAAAGACCATGTCTTTGGGATCCAAGAATTCGCCACTTTCCTTTAGTGGGAATTATATTAATGTTTCCTTCACTCCACTTTTCAATTTTTTTTACTGTAAAACTTTACTGACACAATTATTATTACAATTACAATAAACACAATGATTCCCTGGGAGACAAAATAGTCAGCTAAAGAAATGGTAACATGATCCAGATTTGGTAGAGAAAAATGGAGTATCGATTATACTTTGGAGTCAGGTTATGTTTGTCACCCTAGTCTAATATGAAGTAAAAACTCCTTCCACAGGAAAAAGGTCCTTCCACAGGAATGGCAATAATGGGAAGGTTAGATCAAACGAGCTCTAGGCTTTAAAAACAGAAAACTGTATCTGCCCCGATTTGGGGTGAAGAATTGGAACCTTTAGAGGAAGAAGTCTTAGAGATAAAGTAAATGATAATGTGTTACTGTTTCTGATTGAGGATTCTATGATAAGACTGTCTGATAAGACCCCAGTTTCTTTCTTTCCTTCTCTTTCTCTCTCTCTCTCTCTCTCTCTCTCTCTC
>NW_027185764.1:4225865-4321869 GCF_028583685.1 Petaurus breviceps papuanus
TCTCTCTCTCTCTCTCTCTCTCTCTCTCTCTCTCTCTCTGTGTGTGTCTCTCTGTCTCTTTCTCTCTCTGTCTCTGTCTTTCTCTCTCTTTTTTTTTTTTGCTTTTTGGAGGGGGGAAGGTAGAGCAATTAGAGTTAAGTGACTTGCCCAAGGTCACCGGCTAGTTTTTTTGTGTTAAGTGTCTGAGGTCGGATTTGACCTCAGGCCCCTCCAGGGCCGGTGCTCTATTCACTGCACCACCTAGCTGCCTCTTAGTTTCAACACTACATTCCTTGGGGGGAAAATTATTGCCATAATTTGTTTTTACACCACTTACATTTCTCAAGACTAACTTTGGATGTTTACTAGCAGTGTGACCTTGGGTAAGTCAGTTAGGTCAGCCTTAGTGTTCTCATCAATAAAATGGGGATACCCATAACACCAACCTCCCAGGGTTGTTGTAGGGATCAAATAAGATAATTATAAAGTGCCTAGGAGAGTGCCTGGTTCCTAGAAGGACCATATAGACATCCTCATCATCACACCATCTTTATCATTGTTTGTATCATTATGTACACATAATTGTCCTTTTTCAGGCATTTTTCAGTGGTCAGTATTTGGGGGTGAAGGTAAGGTGTGGCTTGTTTAATTTGGTTACTGGTTAATGGAGATGAAGCGATGTGATGCTGACAGTCACATGGCCTGAGAATTCTGCTCTCCTCTGGATTATAAGCCCATCGCGATGCAGAAGGCGCTCTCACCGACAAAACCATGGGTCAGGCAAATATTTGTGGACACGCGGTCATGCTGACGTGTATCTCCCTGCCTCTCCTCAGTAACACACCTGCATGCTAATGATAATTGTCAGATCCCTAAACATACCTGCACCACCTCACAGGATTATTCTGAGGAAAACACTCTTACATTTGAGGAACAATGATGATACAATGTAGAAGTAGGATGATGGAACAGCTCCTTTGGTGGAATTGTTCCTTTTTGTTCTCACTCTTCGTTTCTTTTTTTTAATCAAATGCTTTATTAACTTCTGGTTTACATCATTCGTTTCCACAAGATTTTGAGTTACAAATTTTCTCCCTGTTTTTCCCCTACCCACCACCCCAAAATAGCAATCCCACTTCATTCTTAGTTTCTTGGGGAAAGGGATATATGCACATGAGAGTATAAATACATTATAAGTATACATATATGTACATACACACATACACATATACATACAATACTTACACACACATATATGTCCATATGTGGGGAGGCTTAGGTGGCACAATGGATAGAGAACTAAGCCTGAAGTTAGGAGGACTCATCTACCTGAGTTCAAATCTAGTCCCAGATACTGTGTGACCATGGGCAAGTCACTTAACCCTTTTTGCCTCAGTTTCCTCATCTGTAAAATGAGCTGGAAAGTAAAATGGCAAACCACTCCAAGAAAGCCCTAAATGGTGTTGTGAAGAGTGAATGCTACTGAATAACAGTTGGACAACAACAGAAACAAACTGTATGAACATAGTAAAATTGTGCATTGAATAAGAGGAGCCCAGACCCTGGGGCTCTAGGCACTGGCTATGCCATTAACTTGCTGTGTGACTTCAGGTTAGTTGTTTACCCTTTCCAGGCCTGATTCTGGGGTGAGGGAGGACTTGGTGATGTCTGAAGACCCTTTTCATTTTAAAGTCCTGCAGTTCTCTTTAACTCTGGGCCAATCTTTGCTTTCCCAGATAAAAAGAAGGCATCACACAGTTTGGGGTCCAGGAAAGCTTGGTTTTCAAACCCACCTATGACACCAACAGGACATTTACCCGACCCTAGACTTGTTGTTTAACCTCTGCATGCCTCAAACAACTCTCTGACACTTATGGAATATCTACAAAGCAAGTTGCAATCTGCATCAGTGGAGGGAAGATCCCCCCTTGCTGACATGAAGTACATAGGTTATACTAGCAAAAACAAAACAAAACAAAAAACCCATGTTTAAACTTAACTCTGCCACCTTTCTCTTGCCAAGTGTAAATGGATTCGTGGGGGATTTATTTACTGTCTACTATGAGGAGATAGGTTTACATAATCAACTGGGATTCTGAGTGGGGGATTCATAACCATGTGTGGATTGAAATGACAGTATAGAAAAAATAGTACAGCTTGTCTCCACCATTGTCAGGTGAATTGTTATGGCGGTGTCATTAGAAAGCCCCAAGCAAAAGTATGGTAGTAGTTACTGCAATCTTCTGGTGATACTGCTTGGGGCCGGAGTAAGAAGTGAAGGTATTTGTTCTTTAGCAATTTCCTGACCAAGGGATACTTGGGTTGTTTTTCCCTTTCTTTCTTTAAAAAAAAAAAAAAAGAATCACTTTTCTTATTATCTCAATTCGAAGCTGTGTTAGACTCCTTGTAAAGCATAAGATCATGTTTAAATTGTTAACTAGACTCTCATTCTTGGGGCTACCTTAACAGCAAATGATTATAACTTTCTTTAGATGATGTGGCTATTGTTAGCGTAGCCATTGGATTGCAAAACATCATTCTTTCTGTAAGTGCTCTGCAAGAGTTGAGTCATTTAATTTAAGATAAAGGAGTGCAAATATTTGTAATTTATTTCTCATTTTTTTGCAATTAAATAATAGACTCATAACATTTTAATTAATAATAACTCATCTGGTAAAGATTTACCTTCAGCAATATGTTTTAATGCTTCAAACTTAAATATTTAGGACCTTAAAGGATATTATTGGGATGGAAGAGTTCATATCCTAGGTGAAAATCTGCTGAATTTACTACCTAGGAAGATTGTGTTCCCTTAGGCAAATGTAATTAGGTGTTTTGCCAAATACTCACAAAAATCAAAGCTTAAAATAAACAAACAACAGACCTTCCAGATCCTCCATAAACTGGTTTTGGAATTTTTGCCCAAAATGTCAACATACAAATGATATGAAATAATCTCAGTTTTTCAACTAGAGGAGAGAGAGAAAATGGCTTCAGCTCCTATAGGACTCATCAAGACCAAAGAAGATTTTTCCCTTCACAATTTTTTAATCACATTTTTACCTAGACCTCTGCAGTGCATTTATCTTGCTCTCTTCATAAACTATAGCTTGAAAGAAGGAACCTGAAAGACCATCGAGTCCAATACCTTCATTTTACGATAAGGAAACTGAGGCCCAGAGAGGTGAAATCACTTGCCCACGGTCACACAGGTTATTAAAGAATCAGAACTGGAAGTCTAATCAAGGCCTTCTTAGTACAAATCTGGTTTGACTTCACCATCCCACGTATGTAAATGTATTTCCATCTGAATTGCATCATAAACTTGAGAACAGGGGCTGTTTTGTGTACATATTTATATCCTGGTACCTACAAGTGTCTGGAATACAGAAGATGAAGTGTTTGTTGAATCAAATTAGTAGCATGACATAAAAAGTACTTCAGCCAAGGGTAGATTCAGAGCCAGCAATAACTAACATCTTAGGTTTAACCCATAAAAACCTGTTGTAGTTATTTGAGCAGAAAGGTCCCTGCTGGGTTTCCTAAGTCATATTTTTGCCAGAAGAAGATTGTTCGTGAGTCTTTAAAGTATCTTTTCCAGATTCCCCGTCCTCCAACGACAGCATATTTCCTGGCTTCATCTGACTAAGGGACTAAATAGTCAAGTGTTCTCTGTGTTTTTTTTTTGTAAATAGTCACATCAAGCCCAAGGCCAGTTAGCTTTTTGTTAGATTCGGTTCATTCCAAATCATGTTGGAGTTGTTAGCACCTAGGAAGAGAAAAGCATGTGACATTTGGAACATCAAACATTTCCTGGAGTGAGTAATAGACCAGATTGGAAGGAGATAATAGGAAACTGAGTGCTTGTCAGCCAGAGGGTAATGTTTAATAGATGTGTAACACCTGCCTTCCCCAAGTGAGATCTTTAATGGTATTCTCAGGCATAGGCCCTATGTAAGACTTAGGGTATGTGTGTAGAGATAAAGGGGAAAGCAATGGAATGATCATATTAATGTGTACCCTCATCCTTTTTCAATTCTTTTCCCTCTTGGTCCTACCTCCCCCATTCTTTTAATCATCACCTTTCATTCCTGTATTTACATTCCAGGTAGGGAGGAGGAGGAGAAGAGGAGCCAGCCAAGTCATTTTAAAGTAATTCATATACTTGGCAAAAGTGGGGTGAAATTTAAGCATCCCAACCAAGAAGGACAGCAAGCATTTCATCTTGCCCTCAGCCCTTCTCAAGCTGGAGGGCACTGTGGATGTGATCTTTTCCATTAGATATTCACAGCTTTCTCTTAGTTCTCTGTGTCTTCATTTTCTGTTTTTCATTTGATGGTAACAAAGTGATTCCAAGGACTACCTACAAAAAGGCATTTACAATCTGTGCTGTTGCTTTATTTGTCTTGGGGTGGTGGGGAGGGCTGTTGGTGGTGCTTGATATATATCTTTTGTTAGCAAACAAGAAGGGGAATGATTTGCTTAAAGGATTCTTTCATTTACTTGGTTAGGTGCTTTTAAATTAAGGAAGATCTCACTGACTCATTTGTCTATTTAAAGTCCTTATGAGAATGCGATGGGAAACATTTCAAGGGGAAAAATAATTTTTAAAAATTAAATATATATTATCCATATCTGCATTGCAGAAACATCTACAGTCTTACTATGGTCTGTATTCAAACCTGGAGTCAGAGTGAAGATAAAAATTATTTTGCTTATAATAACAGCTCATATTTTGTAGAGTTTTTCTTACAATGACCTTTACAATAACGTAAAATAGACCGCCACAATTTTCATTGGGCAAAGAAAAGGGAAAAAACTCACTTTTTTTTGTCCTTCAGATAGACAAGTTTGCTATGCAGGCTTTAGGAATCCTTTAGGAATATTTACCTTTGGCAATATGTTTTAATGTGTGCTTCCTGGACTGCTAAAAGTAGGGATAGATCAGTGACTACACCATCCATCAAAATGCCCCACAGCCATTATTCTCCTTCCTAGTGGAAGGATTTTAGCTCTATTAGAAACTCTTTGGATAGAGCCAGGCCCAGGTCAGCAACTGACAATTTATTCTTCTACAAGTTATACACAGAAGGAATCCCTTTCCTGATTTTTAGAAGAGAATTGTTCCTAATGTCTCAGGGTTCATATGATATGACATTACTAAAAATCCCACCACTCATATGTTTGCTGTTTCCATTTTGACTTCCTAAAGATATTTATTTTATTATCCATGCACAAAATTGTTGAAATAATTAACAGTCGGGATGAAAGGCAGGCGTCTCTCAGGATAAGAAATTGAGAAGATCTCTGTTCTTCTGTCTAATGTATAAACTAAAAGTGGTTACCAGAGTAAATCGGGTAGTGTCAATATAGCCTAACACATTAGAAAATCGGTCTTAAGTACTTTCTTAATAGTATGAGGGAAGTAGCCATGGTTGGGGAAAGGTGGTCATGGGAGTATTAATGCTTGGGGGATGGGTGGGGACGGTGGAGTAATTCATGAGAGTCTTTGGAAACACCCTGTGATGGTAGTTTTTAAGATTTGTGACCTAGCCTCAGGGGCTCAAAAATCCTGTGAAAGTCAAATGTCATGATTTTCATTATGAGATAAAATCCAACCCTTCAATCCCAGTGTAGTTCAGATGTGAAAGTACTAGATTGTAGGAAGAAGATAATGCTTAATAGAATGGCAAGCTCAACCTGTTGCCTGCAAAATAACTCCTTGAAAAATATACAGGCTGGAGATAGAAAATGAGGGAGAATACTCACATTAGTCATTTGGAATGGCCAGGACACATGACAAGGCCAATTAAATCATCAAACTAAAGACTACAAAATTACACCACACCAATCAATCAGTAAGCATTTATACATAGCATTAATGGTGTGCCAACTACTGGTCCAAGGGCTGGGTTTACAAAAGCAAAAATGAAGGTTAATCTCTGCTTCTTAAGAAATTACCATCTAGCCAGTAGTAACAACAGTTACATATAAAGTGTGCAAAATAGATTTAGAGTAACTTGGTTGGGAGGCACTCGCAGTTGGGGAGATCAGGAAAGGTTTCACGAGCAAAGTGGCACTTAAGCTTACCTTTGCAAATAGGATTCTAAGGGGCAGAGGTGGAAAGGGAACACGTTAGATGCAGAATATAGATGGTATGCAGGCCTGGAGATTGGGAGATGAAGCTCCAGGAATGAGGAATAACAGGAAGACCAGTTTGGCCTGGACCATAATGTGTATCAAGGTGAATTATATAAAATATGGCTGGAAATGTGGATGGGGTCAGGATGTGAAAACATTCATGGGTTTTCTTTGAGTCCAGCCTTTCAACTTCTAGTCTACTTAATTATACTATATTCTAGCACATCTCTCCATATGACTGCAATTTTTAAAAAAAACCTTTACTAAAACCTAGGTAAATTATAGTCAGTTTTCAGTATTCCCTAGTTTGCCAGCCTAGTAACTTTAGAGGAATGTTCCTATAGATCTTTACCACAAAATAATTTAAATTCACTCAATAGTTATTAAATTCCAACTGTGTGAAGGCCACATTGCTAGGAGCTGGGGAACATTTTTGATAAGACTTAATATTTGGGGAAGGGGATGGAACCTATAGAAATAAAGGAAACAAAATAATTCTTTAGTGCTTAAGAGATAGAAGCAGTTTAAATGTTGTGTGGAGTTGAACAGGTGGGAAGTTATCACCAACTGGCGAATCATGGGAGAATTAATAAGAGGAGGGAGTCTTGACATTTGAGGTAGGTTTTAAACGATGAGTAGAAATTCAACAGATGGAGGAGGTGTGGGCATTTCAGGCAAAGGTATGTATGAGCAATTATATAGTCAGGAGAAATGTAGGAAATGTATAAGGCCAGATGTCCAGTTGGGCTGAAGCATAACGTATGTTGAAATCAGTCAAGAAACGAGTATTAAGAGCCTACTATATGCTATATACAGTAGTATGAGATCAAACTGGAAAGATGGGTTGATAACAAATCCTGCAGAATACCAATACTCATTAGGACAAATATTTAAACTTGGTAGGAGACAAGTCATTGAAGGGTGTTCAGTAGAGAAATGGCATGACCAGATCTATGCAAGGGGTGTATTCATTTGGAAAGGTATTAAGTGGATTGGAGTAAGGAGAGAGAGTGGATACAGTAAATTCTATTGAGATGCTATTATTATTATTGTACTGGTGGATGAAGGCCTGAACAGTTTAGTAGTGAACAGTAGTGACAGTGAGACCATAGAGGAAGGGGTATATGTTAGACACTGTGGATCTGGAATTAATAGGATTTGGTAATAAATCAGATAGGAGAGGTGAGGGAAGAGTGAAGAGAATCAAGCTAATATCTAAATTTAAATATGGTAGAAAATGAACTGATGATTGCTTATGTTTTAACCAGTTACTGAGCACTCTGGGAAAATAAAATTAAAGAAAGTGATCTTTGAAAGTAGAGATTAATGGAGTCATTGGATGTGTGTGTGTGTGTTCAAATGAAGTCATTGTCCTTGAGAAAGCAAAGGATAACAGGACTGAGATGGTAGTTTTAGTTTTATTATGAAAATATTTAGTTCTATTAATAGTGTGGTAATGTTATATCATCAAGGGGAATAAGATGCAATGATATGCATCAGATAACAAAGCATCCTAATCTGTGTTTCGTCTTTAGTATAACAAAATTTCATTTACCATCATTCTTTCTCTACTTCGGATACTTTTAAAATTATGCCCTTCATAATATATGCTACCCACAACACTGCAAATATGATCTGATTAAGATTTTTTTTTTAAAAATGGGACTATTCCCTCTAGTTCTGGACATCATGACTCACTCAAAATATTCTAATATTAAATTAAACTTTTGGATAGCAAACATCACACTGTTGACAAATAATGCATTTATCCTTCATTAAAAGACTCAGTTCTTTTTCAGACAATGAAAAATGTTTTCTAGACATGAATTCCTATTCCTAAACCTATGAAGTTAATTTTTGAACCCAGGTAGCACTTTACATTTATCCATATTAAATTTTGTTTTAATGTATTTGGTTCAATGTTCTTATGAATCAAGTTCTTAAATATTGACTATCATAGAACATATTATCTATTGCTTCCAAATTGGTATCATTTGCATACTTAACAAGCATTCCATCAAATTTTATCAGGGTGTAATTTAAGAAAATAAAAAAGAGTTCAGCAGTACATAGGTAAGCACAGATTTCCTTAAGGCACTTCTTTGGTGGCCTCTTAACAAGATGATACAGAACCATTGATTCTCTTTGAGTTTAGCCTTTCAGCTACATTTATATTTACTTGATTGTTCTGTAATAATTTTGCTAAATCCCTGTAAAGCCAAACATGAGCAGCTTTCCAGAGGACTGCTGCTGTGAACAGCTTTTAAGATTCTGATTACAGAGTATAGTGAACTCTATTTATTCAATAACAAATCAGAGCAAAATATTCACAGTAAATCAAGGTACAGCATTCACAATGTTACAGCTTATCACAGAAAATCAAAATACAGCATTCACAACAGCTTATCACTAAAATGGCCACATAGTTTTCACCAGAGTGGTCACAAAGTTTTGAACAAAGTACATTCATTTAGTCAATCAATCACTTAGTAACTCAATCATTCAATCATCCTTAAGGAGGCTCCTCCTTAAGGGTCACAAAATACAATAGTCAAAGTTCTCCACTCATGGGGCACACTGAGTTACACTATCAGTCACTACTCAGAACTCTCTTAAGGGGTAGTGTAAAATACACAGACCATCCACCCCTCAGTCACAAATAAGTTACAATCTTCTCAGTCAGTACAAATATCCAAGTAAAGTCTTCTTTCAGCTTGACTTGAGGTAGTCTCTCAGATTCCCTGCATCCCCTTCCATGGTCCCAGCTCCTACCTGGATTCAACAAACTGTCACCAGGGTTCAAAGGCAGACAGTTCCCAGTTCCTTGTCTAGCTCTCCTTGCTGTTCCTATCCCACACTGAAGCTTACAGTGTCCAGTCCACCTTAAATCCTTCACAGAAAAGTCAAGGCTTAACAAAGCCACAAACAGAGTCATCCAAAATAACAGTATCACACTCATGCTTCCTCAGTCTTTGGCAGTTCCCAGGAGAAGCTGGTGGCTCCCCGGAAGAAGCTCCAGCTGGTTCCCAGAATCAAAATCATTTCACCCAGGATCTCAATATAAAAATCATTCTCTCCAGCCTGGGCCTCTCTTCCTCAGTCATGGCACACGGCATTAGCTTACTGTTTCAGCCATTTCCTGTTTCAACCCCTACCTGTTACATTAGCAACAGGAGTTTGTAACCTTCTGTTTCTTTAACAGTGGCTTAATTTGAACTAGGTGCTAAGTACCTCTTAACTTTCCAATACAAAGGGATCTTTAAATTTCATTACCATTACAATCCCACAGGCCAATTCTACTGGAAAATCATAGCATATATACAGCTTTCCTCTTGTCTACCACTCTAGTAACACTGTCAAAAAACAGAATGAGGTTAGTCTAATGTGACCTGCTTTTACAAAATAAATTATTGATGCTTTCTACTTTCTACGTGATAGCCATTTCTTGGCATGTCAATCTATCTTTTAATAAAGAAAAATAGTTTAAAACATCATGAAAAAATGATTGCATCTGAAAGCGAATGCATTGTTCCATCTTGACCTCTCTGATGAGACCATGCTAGAACTTTATGATGGCTACTTCCCTTTCTAGATATATATTAACCATCCCTTTATGAATACATTTTAGGATTTTCTAGGAATCAAAGGCAAGCACACTGGTCTTACTTTATAGGCTCCATCTTTTCCCATTTTTGAGAACTGGAACACTGGCTCCTTTTGAATGCTGTAGTACCTCTCCCATTCCCTTGTTCTTTCAAATACATCTCACAATGGCAATCAAAATCTGCAACTTCTTCCTAGGATGTAATTCATCTCGCCCAGGCTCCTTCAACTCACCAAAATCAGCTAGGTTTTCTCTTGCTATCTTCTTCTCTTGAAGTAAATTGAGCATCTGCTTTCTCTCCCTCATCCCGTACCATCTCCATTCAGAGCAATAGTCCAATAGCTTCTCCTTCCCCCAATGTAGCTTAAACAAACAAATAAACAAACAAAAACCTCTTGTTGTTATCCTTAATGTTTTCCCCTTAGCCTCAGCTCATTCTCTGTTTGAGTACCTCTGTCACTATAATTCTGGGACAGAATTCCCATAGCCATCCTCAGTGACCTGCCCTTACTTTTATACATATTTTAAAAATTATATTTGTTCAGTTCCCCATGCATTCCTGTCAAACTTTGGGGGCAACTCCCCTTTTTCCCTTTTATAAGAATTATTTCTCTTTTTGTCCTCAGAATTTTTCTTTGGAGCATCTCATTCCTTCTGTGTTGATTTCCCCTGTAGAATTTTAGATCTTGTGATTCTATTTTTTCTTAACCCTTCCAAACCTACTCTCCTGAAATAAAATATAACATATCAAGCTATTTCTGACTTTTCTCTCCTCCTCTGTTACTATGCAGACTCTAAGATTGAGTCATGGCATCACCCCATGGATCCCATCACTTATGTCCCATAGATTAGCTGCTGCTTTTGGGTGAGAATTGGTTTCTGAATATTTCTCCTGCTGTTTTCCTCACCTTCTGAAGGATGATATTGTCATTACAGCTTTTGACAGAGAATTCCAGCAGATGTCCATATAACTGATAATAATCAATCAATAGTATAATTATTATACTAAACTTCCATGCCAGGTTTGTGAACTGTTTCCTAAACTTATATATTTATTTCCTCTTTCTGTCTAAGTGGTGTGTGACACTCTAATGAGAGATTTTAGTTTTATATACATATGTATATGTATATATACACATATATATTTACTCATATATAATGATATTTGCCCAAATACTCTCCATCTTGCTTACCTCCTCTAGTTTGCTTATACATGAATATATCGCCTTAATATTCTTTACTACCTTCCCCTTTTCACTTAGCCATTTTTTTTAGTTAGAGATATTTGTTCAGAGTTATTTTCTGTTTTTGTTTCTCCTCCCACTTGTTATTGGTAATACATATGAAGTCTTATCTGTCCCCTTGTCATAAGATCTTTTGGTCATCTTTTTTTTTCACATACTTTGTGAATCTGTTTATAGACATCAGAGTCCATGGGTTTTATTCCTGGATCGTTTCTGGGATTTTTTTTGTCTCCTGTAAACTTCTAAGTGTTTCTAGTATTATGAAGTAGAAGAATTTTGTGGAAAATTAGAGAACAAACTCTAGGAAATGTCGTTTTATTTACATACATCCACATACTATATTTACATATATATTTCAAGAAGTGATTGGCACATTTGTCAAACATATGGAAAGTAACCAATAATGTTTAGTGACATATGGAAAAGAACAGGTGGGGGCCTCATCATGTCACCTTTGTGGAAACCAGACAAATGTACATTGTCTATATGTCTTTCAAGAGGAATTAGGTACCTGGGAAAGCAGAGGAACCTAAGAGTCATTCTGAACCAAATCAATAACATACCGATGCATATGAAAAAAAATAATTTCTTTGATAATTAAATAATATGGTCAGTAATAGGTTAAAATATTTCTTGCCATCAGTTCAGGGTATTGGATATCAAAATGATAGATTAAAATTATTACATCATGTGGAGGTAGAATCAGAAGGAAAATAGAAGCACCAATTTAATGAATTGTTTAGGGAAAAAATGTTCTGAGTGCAAAAGAAAAAGTGGAATAGGCAGGTTTGGAGAATTCCTTATAAAATTAGTTCAGCAGAAGTTATAATGTATGCAAAGCACATTGTAATTATAAAGTGCTCTGCAAAGTCAGCAATTATTATTAGTCAATAGGGCAAAAATGAGCACTTTATAAAAGATATAGAAATAAGGAATACTTTAAGGATCTGGGATATCCTGGAGTACTCAAAGTAAAGTAGAAAAAGGACTGACTGCAGTCAGGGAACTGGATTCAGATCCTACCTGGGATACTTACTAACTGTGTGATCTTAGGCAAATCTCTCGAACTACCTGTACTCCAGTTTCCTCATTTGTCCAATGAAGAGGTTGGATCAGGGGTAGGGAACCTGTGGCCTCCAGGGCACATGTGACCCTCTAGGTCCTCAAATGTGGCCCTTTGATGGAATCCAAACTTCACAGTTTCTGTTTGGATTCAGTCAAAGGGCCACACTTGAGGACCTAGAGGGCCACATGTGGCCTCCAGGCCGCAGGTTCCCCACCCCTGTTAGACTCTTTGGCCTTTGACATCCCTTCTAGCTCAGGATCTAGAAATCTGTTATCATACAATCATAGATATAGGGATGGAAGAGAGATGATCTTGTCCACTCTGGTGCATTTACCAATGATAGCTTTACTAACACCAATAATAACTGTCTAGAAGCTGGTTTGTATGAATTGTGCCTGCCCCCTTCCTTCAACCCACCCCCCAAAAGACCCCAACAACAACATAGCAACCTTGCAGTGATTAGTATCTCTGAACTTATATATATATATATATATATGTATATGTATATATATATATATATCAATCCTCAAATGAAAGACAATTTGTCACAGATATCATGCTAGAAGCCTGTAATTGTGCTTTAGTGGAGGACAATTAAGGAATACACTGTGAAAATTAAGCAAGAAATACCTTGGGAAAGCTGAAAGTAGAAGCGATGAAGACTATCAAACCTGTCCAAAGATGTTTAGAAGGGGATTTAAAGAAGACTATAGGAGAGCAAAAAACCAAAAGGTAGCACTAAGGAAGGAGATAAAGCCCAGAGGAAACAACACAGAATTTAAATCAAGTATCTCAATGACACTGAAAGATGACAATAAAGGAATGATAAAAACTCATATGACTGAGTTCTACATACAATTCTATAATGATCTCTAATCTACAACATGGTCCCATGAGACAGCCTATGTAAAGTGCTTTGTGAACCTCAAAGTGTTATAAAATGTGCGTCATTCTTGTTAGTATCCAAAGTGGCCACATTCAACCATGAATAAATCTGGAACTGGTCCCAGAGATAATTTGGAAATGATTTCTTCTGGGAAATCACTCTTTATCCTCAGGATGACATGGCAAGGAGAAAGGTGGAATTTTTGTTTGTTTGTTTTTTGTTTATTTTTCAACACCAACCATGTAATTAAAAATGTTCATCAAAGATTATTCCATGATTACTGCGGGATACACAAAAATATCCTGGGTCACATTACTTATAGCTGGGATACCTTGTGACAGGAAATATACAAGCCAATAAAGTAAAAAAAAGATATTTAAAAAATATATTCTTTCATTCACTAGCTCTATAGTAAGATCCCATTCTTTGTAAAGCACCAGGCTAGGTTCTGTGGTAAAGTAAAACACAGATATTATTCTCAAGGATTTTACAATCTAATATTGGGGAGAGATGTGTAAGCAAATAGCCCTGATAAAAGGGAGACTTTGTTGTTCTTATTCAATGGAATCTGACTCTTTGTGACCCAATTTGGGGTTTTCTTGGCAAAGATATTGGAGTGGGTTACCATTTCCTTATCCAACTCATTTTATAGATGAGGAAACTGAGACAAACAAGATTAAGTGACTTGCCCAGGGTCACATAGTTAATAAGTATCCGAGGCCAAACTGGAACTCATGGAGTCTTCCTGATGCCAGGACTGGCACTCTATTCACCATGCCACCTAACTGCCCTAAAAAAAAGGGAAAGTTAGCTAAGTGGAAAGACATAAAGCAAAGTAATATAAGAAAGTAGAAATATGCAGAAAGAAAGATCACTGTCACTCAAGGGGCCAAGCCTACCATCAGGGAAGGCTTTGAGGAAGAGATGGCACATATGTTGGGTCACAGAGGCAAGGTCTAAAATAGAAAGGGATTTACAAGAGAGTGGACTTCGAAATTAAGGACTAAGTTTATGGAATGAGCAAAAGTTCAAAGAGAGGGAGATACTAAAATAGAGGATAGAAAATGGTCCCGTTTGCCTGGAACTGTGACCTGTCTATGATGAGATATTCTGTGCTGTAAGTAAGCTTGGAACCAACTTGTGGAGGGCCTCGAATGCCAGTATTGAGAGTTTGTAATAACAACAACAATGATAATAATAAAGATGACAATGATAACAAAAGCTAGCATGTATAAACATTTTCAAGTTTGCAAGGTACTTTAAAAATATTCTCTTATTCTTTCTAGCACTTTCTAATAACAAAGAACTAGAAACGATAATGGTAGACATGTACATGGTGCTTTAATATTTGCAAAGAGCTTTACAAATATTACCTCATTTTGTCCTTACAACAGCCTGTAAGGTTAATGGGATATAAGGTCTTCCCTGCCCATTAATAGGCCTCACATGGAACCCTGACATAGAGCCAATTAGGCTCTGGGCCACAGGGATCCCTCCAAGCTTCTCAGCACCAAGCCAATCAACTCTTTGATTGGAAACAGTAGATGATAGATAGATGATAGATAGATAGATAGATAGATAGATAGATAGATAGATAGATAGATAGATAGATAGATAGATAGATAGATAGATAGATAGATAGATAGATACATCATTGCCTGGAGGGAGAGTGTGGGCAGAGAGAGATGCTGACTGAGAGAGAAATAGATGGAGGGAAGAACTTACCTAGGGCAACTTGCTTGTGGGGAGACTTGACAGAGAGAACACTTGTGATGTCGGTGCTCCCTGGATTCCTGGATTGGTGATGAGTATCTTACTAAACTTTGCTTTTTGGCATCTTAATAGCCACATCCCAAATAAATACTTTGGTATTGTTTTGGAGGAGGAGGGTTTATTATATTTTGCGAACAAACCCTGGGAATATGTATGCATATTCATAGCAGCTGCTATGGGTATCGCATTGTCATTACACAGCCCTAGCAGGTAGGTACTATTATCGTCTTCATTTTACAAAAGCAGAAACTAAGGAAGAAAAAGTTTAAATGATTTGTCCAGGGTCACACAGCTAGTAAGTAAAGTTGAATTTGAACTCAGATCTTCCTGACTCCAAGTCCAGCATTCTATTTACTATGCCACATAACTGCCTGTTTATGGTTGATTTGGTAGGTATAGTTTTGGAATAGATTAGTTGTGTGCTTAGGGAGTGGTCTATTAGGAAGATTATTTGATCAAGCAATAGTAAGAGTGAACTGGAGAATAGACTGGTTAATATTGAGAAAACTAGTTAAGAAAGGCAGTATAAAACAAGAAAACAAACAAACAAAAGCAGCATCATGGTCTGGGTGAGGAGGCTTGAATAAGGGTGGTTGCAGTGTGTCTGTAAAGGAGCTGTGAGAGGTGATCGCTGTTTTCAGTGAAGAAGCTAAGATTCGAAAGTTCTTTGGAATCATTGTCCAATTAATTACCATCCCTTCCCAAATATGCTGAGACTGTATCTTTATTCTAAAGTACATCAAGGAAGATATCCTAGCAGGGAATTAGCATGATTCCGATCCCTGTATTCAACTATTGACTATATCCTTTCCTTTTGCTGACTATCAGAAAAAATGCCTGGACTATTGAATTCCAATCTGTGTCCTATTTGTTCTCTATGAGAAATTGTTCAGTGCAGAGAAATGTAATACTACCCTCAGTACTCTTAAAAAGAATTGATCAAATATATATAGATATGGGATTCATGTAGCATATTTTAAATTTTTTATTGATATATTGTGCCTTTATAGTGCCTTCACTTCCCAATACAGCCTTCCATCCTCTCCCTGAAAGCCAAACCATATAACAGAGATTTTAAAAAAAACAGCAGTAGTTTGGCAAAACTGACCCTGCCATTATACACAGATTGCACAGCCATAGTCCCCCAGTTCTGCAAAGAAGGGAGAAAGGTGCATTTTCATGTTTCTTCTTTGGCAGCAAGCTGGGTCATCATGATTTCACAGCATTTCATTTTTTGTGGTTCTCTCTACTTTAAATAGCATAATTATATGACTGAAATATTCCATATTACAATGGACATAGAAGCCATACTCCATATTCTATTCTCTCCTGTGCTCCGCCCCCAACACTCCCAAGATTATATTACATTTGCAGGCCAGATTTGAGGAGTAGAAGCAAAATGCAATAATTGAAGTTGCTGTCACATAATGGACTACAGATGAATTTGTAAATAATAAGATGGCTTGGTCATAGATATTATCCTGAAGCATCTATAAATTAATGTGAGCGTGGTTAGAACAAGAGTTCTTAATATAAAGTCTCTGAAGTTTACTATTTTAATAACTGTATTTCAACATAGTTTATTTCATTTATAATACTGTGTATTTCATTTTATACATTTAAAAACCTCATCCCAAAAAGAGGTCCATGACACACACCAAAAAAGGTTGTCTGAGGGCAAGAAAATGGGAAAAATGTCACCTTGGTTATGAAGTTGAGATTGTTTAAGAGAGACATAAAAGACAGAAGGTTTTAATAACATCAAGAAATAATTGAAAATATAAGAATATTTTCACTTCATCACTTTGTAGTCAATGATATATGGATTGGAATGTTGGTCTTAATGCCAATCAAGATTAAACAATGAATGTCTAACTCAGTAAGCTTTTATAATGTGTAAGAAAAATAGTTACTGCCCTCAAGAAGTTTGCATTCTAATCCTGCTCAAAAAGTAGGGAAGATAGATAGATAGATAGATAGATAGATAGATAGATAGATAGATAGATAGATAGATAGATAGATAGAGATATGTAAAGTTTTGCTTTGTTTTGACCTGCAACTTTATCAATGTAAGAAAACTCCACCATTATAGACAGGCAGTATACTTTCAGTTTATAATTTTATAGTGTTATTTGTAGCACTAAGAGGTTACATTACTACCCACTCTTCACACAGCTAGTATATTCCAGAGAGTCTGATTGAATTGGATTACAAGAGCTGATTGTTACATTTTCAGTGTGAGGATTTATAACTCACACTACAAATCAGGACTTGGTTTATGTTTTCTGGGTAGTCCAGACCAGAGGTTGCCAAATATGGCTTCAAGGACCAAATATGTGCCCAAACTGTGAAAAATTATTCTTAGTTCATGGGCAGAACAAAAATATGTGGTGGGTCCACAAAAACAGGCAGCAAGCTGGACTTGGTCCTTGGTACATAGTTTTGCTCGCTTAGTCACTGGTCTAGCCTTAAGACAGTGAAGGAGAAAATGTTATAATGCAGATTAAATTTAGAATGGTGTTTGTTTCCCAAAAAAAATGATGTTGTTGTATATAAATTTTTTTTTTAGGGAAGAGATGGTTGTTAAATATTTGCCAACATGACCCTCACTTGAATATATATATATACAAACACACATACACACACACATATTCCTATTCTTAGGGTCAATCTTTCCTGTCTGTAGCGGCAAGCACCCCAGCATCCCCAGGGTGGCTGCCAACACAGGTTCTTTGATCTGTTTTGCTAAAGGAAAGCGTCTCAAAATGGGTTTACAAGCTTACTTTAATCAATCAAACATATATCGTTTACCTAGTTCAGGGGGAAAAGGTCAGCACCCCGAACTTCAGAGTACACAAACAGAATTATCAAGACAGAGAAACAGATCAAGCAGACTCTCCAAACTGTCCAACCATTACATCAAGAGAATGTAACAACCTTCTTGACCCACTGCCCAATCAAAAAGTATCTCCTGAGAAACAAGCCTTCCACCACAGGCTGCAGGTGCTAATTTAAGCCTAGGGGCAGGGAAGATCTTAAAAATTTACATTCCCATTACACTGTCCACTATGGTTCTCTAATTTTTATACAAAATTTTGCTTTGTAAAAATACATCAAATAAAGAAATGTTCAATGCTTATTAATATTAAAAATAAACAGCTTATCAGTTTTTGATAAACCGCAGTTTATCAGATGCAGAACAAAGATGAAGTAAAGCAATTTATATAAACAACAGATCATCTGTATGCCTGACTGAATAGATACCGAAGTATATAATTGATGAATTTAAATGTGGTAGGGAATTTGTGTGTTGATTTTCCCAGTAGAGTGTAAGCTGCTGGAGGGCAGGGACCATGTTTTTTGCTTTTTTTGTACACCCAGCACTAAGCGCCATGCTTGTCACAACACAAGCAGTTCAATAAATAGATCAACAAATGAATGAATAAATAAATAAACATGAATAAATGAATAAGTAAATAAATAAATAAATACTTGTTGACTGACTGAAGGAGGAGCAAGCCAAAGCAGGAATACTATGTTTGAGCTAAAGAATAGTGTGAATTTATTGAGTAGCTTTTGTAACTATATGGAGAAAGATAAATGAGATAAAGATTATCCATTCTCTTCTTGCGTAACTTTGGGCAAACTGTTTCATCACCTTGTTCCTTGTGAATTGGTCAGTCAATAAATCAAGAGACAGGTTCAGCCAAGGAAAATGTGGATATTAAAAAAATAATAATTCAGCAAAACTGACTGTGTGGCCTGATACCAAGGACCTAAAAGAAAGTAGAAAGTAGTGATTAAGAAAATCAGTGTTCCATGGAATCTCATAAATTCCATCTTGTTTTTATTATTCATAATTTGATGCCCAGGTAGATCAGTATCTAGAGTCCACTTAGGGAAGTCATTCCAAGCCAACTCTTGAATCCTGCCTCTCATTTAAAAAAATAATAATATTAAGAGTACATGGGGAAGGGAGTGGCATTGATAATCATAAGCACATAGGTTGATGAAAATTAAATGTTAAGTAAGCATTTAGATCATCTTTTATAATTTTCACTTTTCTTAAATCCCTTTGAGTTGTCAGTGCTGAGTGACTTCTTCAGAAAATCGCTGTATATTCTTAGGATTTCAAGTGAGAAAGAGCTACCTGACAAAGAAACCAAGCATCCAGTGCTATTTATTAAGCAGTGACTAAATGCCAGGCCCTGTACTGGGCACTGGGGATAACATTGCAATGAATGAATCAATCCCTACTCCAAAACAGCTTGGATTCAAATGGAAGACAACAAAGACATAAATGTATATACAGAACATATAAAAAGAGATTAGATAAGTGCATGTTAGTTAAATATAAGGTAGCTTTACAGGGAAAGCAGTAGCAGTTGAAATCAAGAAAGGTGGGGGCGGCCAGGTAGCACAACGAGTAAGAGCACCGGCTCCAGTGTTGAGAACACCTGGAGATCGAATCCCGGGCTCAGACACTTAGCACCCACCCAGAAACACCTGGCCATGTAACCTTGAGCAAGTTACTTAACCCCAATTGCTTAGGGGCGGCCAGGTGGCTCAGCGAGTAAGAGCACTGGCTCCAGTGTCGGGATGACCTGGATCAAATCCGGGCTCAGATACTCAGCACCACACCCAGAAATAATAACTGGCCGTGTAACCTTGAGCAAGTTACTTAACCCCAATTGCTTAAAAAAAAAAAAAGAAATCAAGAAAGGCTTCATGGAGAAGATCACACTTGGGCTGTGTCTTGAAGGAAGAGAGGTATTCTGTGACATAGAGGTAAGAATGAGTGCCTCCCAGGCACTGGGGACAACCATTGCCAAGGCAGGGAGACAGGAGCTGGAGTCCAAAAACTATAATGAATAATAAGGAGATTAATAACAAAACATGGCACCATCTAATTTCCTTTTAGTTTTAGTATTAAATTTTTTATATTTCCTCATTGTCTAGTGACCTCTGACATAAGCACACACAAGGAGTTCTAACAGGCATACACAAGAGATTAGTCAAGGACTGAAAACATATTGTCAAAACACAAGTGCTGCTAATTCTGGGGTGGAATTGTCACTGTCCAGCCCTTTAGAGAGTTCTGTGTCTAAGATATCAGGCAGTTCATAAGATAGCGCAATACAATAGACTTTCTTCATAAATGCATATGAACTAGAAGAAGCCAAATATAAGCAGGAAAAGTCAATCAGATAGTCAGACTCCTCAAAGTGCCATTGACTCACTTCTTAAAGAGGCCTATTCATTGAATGGGTGTTAACTCACTCTGAGTACCTGAAAAGGCCTTAGCCTACAAGGACCAGGGGGACCAGGGTCTCCTGTTGTATCCTGGGCCATCTCCAGTCATTTTGATGAATATCTGGCCACTGAACCCAAATGGTTGTGGAGGATAAAGTGAGGCTGGTGACCTTGCACAGCCCTTCCCTCACTCAAATCAAAGTCAACTGCAATTCATGTCATTTCCCTGATGCCATGGTCCTCTTCAAAAAACAAAGGACAAAACACAAGCCTAGCTGCAAACAGGTCTTGGCTGTGTGTGTGTGTGTGTGTGTGTGTGTGTGTGTGTGTGTGTGTGTGTGTGTAGACTGATGGATAGGTACAATAGATATAGCAAGGTGGAACAGTAGATAGAGCACTAGACCTGGAATCTGGAAGACCTGTAGTTCCAATCCATCCTTAGACACTTAGTATCTGTGTGACCCTGGGTAAGTCACTTAACCTCTGTCTGCCTTAGTTTCCACAGTTGTAAAATGGGGATAATAATAGCATCTACCTCACAAAGTCATTGTGAGGATTGAATGGGATTATATTTGTAAAGTTCTTAGCACAATGCCTGTCACCTAGTAGATCCTTAATAAATGTTTGTTTTCCATATAGATATATATACACATACAATCATCTTCATTTCCTACTATATCCTTCTATTCTTCCCTAATTAGACAGCCTTCCATTATAATAAAGAAAGAAAACCAAAGACAAACAAGTAAAAAAACCCAACTCTTAAAACAAATAAGTTTAATATCACATGCAGTGTCCCACACACATAGTCCTCCACCTCTGAAAAGGAAAGAGATGCATCTTCATGTTTCTTCCTAAGGACCAAATGTGTTCATTACAATTAGCCAGCATTTAATTTTATTATTTATTCTTTTCATGATTGTAGTCATTGAACATATTGATTCCCTGGTTCTTCATACTTCACTTCTATTAGTTCATAATAATCTTTTCATTCTCTGTATTTTAAATGATACACATCTTTTTTATGACGCAGTAATATTCATTAATTCTATGTGCACAGTTTTATTAACTATTCCCCAATCAAAAGGTACCTATTTTATTTATAGGAAGCTAAATGTCTCAACAGTGGACATAGAGTCAGAAAGACACGAGCTCAAATCTGGCCCCAGGCACTTATTGGCTGTGTGACCCTCGGAAAGTCACCCTCTGTTTGTCTCAGTTTCCTCATCTGTAAAATGGAGATAATAACAGCACCTACCTTCCAGGGGGTTGTTTATGGACCAAATAATATTTGCAAAGTGCCCTGCTAATTTTAAATCATTACATAAATGCCTAAAGCACTATATAAATTGTTTCCAGTTCACTGATACTACAAAAATGCTGCTATAAATATTTTTGAGGTCTTTGGGACCTCCTTAGCAAGTTTGTTCTCTTGCCCAAAGGGTAGGGACATTTTAATCACTTCATGTCATAATTCCAGGTTGCTTTCCAGAATGATCAGACCACTTCACAGCTCTACTCACAGTGCATTAATGTGCCTGTCTTTCCACAGCCCTTCCAATATTGACCATTGTCCTCATCAGTTTACTGGGTGAAAACTAAAACCTCTGAGTCAGTTTGAGTTGTATTGCTCTTACTACTGCTATGTCACAGTCTTATGTATAATTGTTAGTAGTTTCAAATTCTTTTTTAAACGTTATTTTTTATTCCTCTTCTTTGACCATTTATTCATTCAAATTACTTTTCTTGCCATCAATACATTCAACTTAATAGTTACCATAGTGGGTGGCGAGGTGGCGCAGTGAATAGAGCACCGGCCCTGGAGTCAGGAGGGCCTGAGTTCAAATCCAACCTCAGATACTTAACACTTACTAGCCATGTGACCTTGGGCAAGTCACTTAACCCCAATTGTCCTGCCCTTCCCCTTCTAAAAAAAAATAGTTACCATAGAAGATCCAGAATTGTGACTACCTGCCAAATATCCTGGACTATCTCCTCTTTTACAAGGTTATCTCCAAGAATCCTAAAAACAGGAAAGAGGCCGATGTGCTCACAGGGCCTATTGGCAGCATGATTTCCCCATTCCTACCAGGTTTATCTTCTGGGCCCCCCCAAAAGCCCAAATCTTTGTGACCAACTCTGCTGTTTTCAATTATAAACAATCTACCTAAAACAGGATCCATTAGCAAGAACAGTTACTATCAACTTGAACAAAAATACTCTCACGTCTGAGAAGATGAAAATCTCAGAAACTACTTCAAGTGGCAGTAATACCTTGTTTTCATGTTTAATGCCATCCTGCTCCTCAAGAGCCCAACTGCCCTCCCTTCCTGTTTGTTGGAACTTGCTTGTTGTTTGAACCTTAATGAGACTGTCATTCACAGACACATCAGTGGAGTTCAGCTATAGCAGCAAAATTCCAGTGTTTGTTTCCAAGTTCCTATATTCTATAACACGGGGGCTTACTTAAAAAAGAAGTCAAGGCATGATAGAAATCAAAGAGATAAAAGAGATTTAGCCCAAATTTAGACAAAATTCTATGTAGCTTAAGAAATTAATGGGGTTTTATTTTAGTATCCTTATAGATCTTTAAATAAAGAGAAATCTACTCTCTCACTTTAAGAACTCATCCCCAGGTTAAAAGAGCCTTCCCTTTTGAGTATATATATATATTTTGTCTCTAATCTGAATCTATTTAATAAAGTAGAAACCCATTAAATAAATTCCACCCTTGTTAGAAGGACAGTTGGTGAGAATTCCCTATATAATTCATATCCCAAAAGACTGGTAGGCAGAAAATTACCTCCCAGTTATCTTGTCTTTAGGAAAAGATACAAATATTTTGGAGAAGACAGATTTGAGAGTATCATCTTCTCATTTCAATGCCTCATTTTTGCATGGCAATGACCTTCAGAGACTTATACCACTGGATAGTATGGTAGGATCTACTAAGTTGGAAAGACTTGGAGTGTGGTCCAAGTGACAGACTGTATTTCTTGTCCAAATATCAGCTAAGGAAAGCCTGGAGAAGCTCATCCCCAATGGCCTGGCCAGGGCTTGATGGATTCTTTCTTCATGGAGCCCATGAAGCCCTGAAGAATCACTGTCCACTCTATGTTATGTCCCTTGGGTTATTTTTAGGTTTATATTTTGGAATCATCTCTTCTGCTGACCAAGGAATGCCAGGGAATGCTGAGCTGGACATGTAAGAGGAAGGCAAAGGAGTGGAATAGTGGGGTTGAAAGTGAGTTTTTGGCACTTTGCCTCCCTGTCGGCACTGTGGCCTTTATCCCATTCCCACTCCCTCCCCTTATGCCTAGTGAGCTGGACGAAAGCCAAGACATTTGATGGACATTAATGATCAGATGTTGGGCTGCTGAGTCTCTTGTGAGAACTCTGCTTGGTGCCTCCCCTCCCATCATCACTGTCCCTTTTCATTTTTTTTGCTTCACCAGCTTTGGCTGCTGAGTATATATTTGGAGTGTTTGCCGGAAGCAAGCAGCGTCTCTATAATCACACATTGTCTCTTTTACACATGCACGCACATACATACATTTCTCTACTCCAAAAATCAAAGGCATATGTTCACCAGGAGGGAAGAGAAGGGGGAGATGAATGGGTTGGCATAATAAAAGCATCAGTAATAGGTATAATGACATTAACCAGGTCCACTAGGGAGGCATGTATTTGACTATGATAAGTTGGAATCCTGGGGGAGCATTGGTACCAGTTAGCCTGTTAACAAATGACAGGTTGCTGTTAAATTAGTTTGGCAGTATTGTGAAAGTTGGAAACAATTTATGAGTAGGAATAAAGAGGAAAGGAGGCCTTTAAAAAGCTGGTCCTCCCTAACCTAAATTGATTTTAACTGGGATCTGTTCAAAATGTCCCTCCCTTGGCATGTATCTGCAACCTGGCATGACTGGCTAGCCAAATGACAAAAGCAAGATTGCTGTATAAATGTAGAAATCTGCATTTTTATAGGGAACAGTACACATCCATTCTACTTTTTTTCAGGGTGAGATTTCAGCTATGTATCTGCATATAATTCTTAAATTTTTAAAAATAAATTAGTGAAAGCTATGTTTTAAGAAGAATTGAAAATAATAATACTCACCCATAGTATAATGAATAAAGAGGTCACCTCAGAAACAGGAACAGCTGGGTTCAAATCCCATCTCTGACAATGACTGTTTCCAAAGCAAATCATCTAAGGCAGCAGTGGGGAACCTGTCGCCTCAAGGCTACTTGTGACCCTCTAGGTCCTCAAGTTCAGGCCTTTGACTGAATCCAAACTTCACAGAAATGTTGGATTTTGTGAAGTTTAGATTCAGTCAAAGGGCTGTACTTGAGGACCTACAGGGCCACACATGGCCTCGAAAACATAGGTTCTCTACCCCCGAACCTATCAGTGCTCCATATAATTCTTTTTGTAATTTAATTTAATTTTTTGTTGCATTGTAAGTTTTTAATTGCATCTCACCCTTCCCAGTCCGCACTAGAGAAGGCCACCATTTGACACAGATGTAGAGATCTGTCTCTATAGCTATGGACTTATGTATATCAGATATACATACTATCTAGAAATATAGAAATATAGATCTGTGTCATGTGTGCGTGTACGTGTGCGTGTGTGTGTGTGTGTGTGTGTGTGTGTGTGTGTGTGTGTGTAAAACGATACTATACCTACTTCTATTGATCAGTTCCTTCTCTGGAGGTGGATACCATCTTCCTTCATAGGTCCTTGTAGTTGATTTATTTATAATACTCAGAATAACTTAGTCATTCACAGTTATGCTTTGAGCAATATTGCTGTTGCTGTATACAACATTCTCTAAATTCTGCTCATCTCAATCTTGAAAATTATAATTTACTAAGAAGGCCAGCCTGCTATTATAGATTTTCATTATCTGGGAGTTTCCTATGTCAATGAAATTGGAGAGCCAGCCTCTTTCACATTTTTGTAGATTTACAAAATTCTTTTCATTAAAATTAAATTTCTTTTTTCTCAGGACAGCCCTCTGAAGTAGTTACTGTACATATTATTGTCCCCTGTGTTACAGGTAAAGAAACTGAAGTTCAGAGAATGTATTTGACTTGCACAAGGTCACACAATTGATTCCAATCCTTTTATTTCAATTAGTTGTGTTTGCCATATGGTGATGACTAGTTAGGGCATAAAAATTTGGAGCCATTCATTATAGACCTTTGGTGAAAAAATGCATTGCCTTCTTCCAACTCAAGTACCTCTCCCAAGTTTGAAATCTTAAGGCAGTTATTTTCAGTGCTACTCATTTCAAAAAGACTAGGTAAAATATACATACATGCATATGTATATACACATATATTGATAGATATTGTGTATAATACTTCTAGTAAACACATGTACACATATATAATATATAATGGATATCATTCGGTAGATGAATGGATTAATGGATGAATAACAGATGGGTAAATTGGTAGATAGATGAATGTATAGCTAAATGTATGGATAGATAATGAAACAGATCTGTGATCTCATTTGTTGATGGAATTCCCAGGTAAGGGAACTCTATTAACCAATAAAATTCGACATATTTTTTTGCAACTTAAAGTTGTCTAAATGCTGAGAGATTAAGTAACTTGTTACGGTCATATAGTCAGTATATATGTCAGATGTAAGACTTGAACTCAGGTCTTCCTGGCTTTAAGGCTAGTCCTCTATTTCAAGCTCTCCCTCTCCTTTTTCTCTCTCTCCCTCTCCCTCTCCCTCTTCCTCTCCCTCTCTATCATTCTTTCTCCCTCTCTCTTTCCTTTTCTCTCTCCCTCTCTCTTTCTCCCTCTCTCTCTCCCCTCCTCCTTCCCCCCTTCTACTCTATATTTACATATATATATACATATACATATACATTTATATTATCTACCCAGATATAACACATATTTTTGATAGCTTAGCATGCACAAGGAAAGTAATGGCTTGCATGAGTTTATTTGGTTGTTTTTTTTTTTTTTTTGGGGGGGGGGGGGCTAGTTGCGTTAAAACTTTTAGGAAAGCATTGTTAGGCATGGTGCTATAGTGAGAGGAACATTGAACCTGAGTTGAGAGCCCCAGGTTCATATCCCAGATTTGACACTTGTTGATATTACTGTACCAACTTAATCTTTCTGAGATTTGGTTCCTTCAGTGGATACTATGGATTATAATACTTGCCTTACCCTAAAGGACTATTGTGAGGAAAGTACTTTCCAAACCTTCAAATATTATATAGGATCATTAGAGCAAGAAGGGGCCTGAGTCATTCCTAAGTCCAGTACCTTCTTTTATAGATGAGGACACTGAGGTCCCAAAAGGTTAACGGTGGCTCAGTGACATAGTGAATAGCAGGCTGGACCTATTTTTAAAGAAAAGAACAAGAAATTCTGAGTTCAAATCTGGCCTCAGATCCTGAGTGAGTCACTTAAGCTATGAAAGCCTCAGTTTCTTCATCTGTAAATTTAGGAAAATAATAACACCTACTTCTAAGTGTTGTTAGGATAAAATGATATAGTATTTGTATTTTGCAAACTTAAAGCACTATATAAATGCACCCTTTTATTAGTTATTGTTAATTGACTTGTCCAGTGATATACTGTGTCCAAAGCAGGATTCAAACCCAGGTCTTTCTGACTCCAAATCCAGCATTCAGTATACTATAAAGCTTCTCTATTCTCTCTCTACAGTAAATATGAAGAATACAGCTTGGCTTGGAGTCAGGAAGACTTACCTTCCTGAGTTCAAACCTGGTCTCTGACACGTTCTAGCTGTGTGACCCCGGGCAAGTCACTTAACCCTGTTTGCCTCAGTTTCCTCATTTGTCAAATGAGTGGAGAAGAAAATGGAAAACTTCTCCAGTATTTTTGCCAAGAAAACCCCAAATGGGATCAGGAAGAGTTGGACATGACTGAAATGAGTGAACAACAACAAAGTACTAGATAAATGTCAGTTATTATCTTCATCATTCCTATCTTCCTTGTCCTCTTATTCTCATCTTTTTTGATGAGTTTTAGATGGAAATAATCCTGGGGACAATTCACTCTCCTGCTATTATTCTTTCATATCTAACATTGTACCAACTATTGTAACTAAAATAACTGCTGTTTGTACTTTGTTTTTTTAAGAATTGGCATATCATATAAGCTCATTCTCTCAACGCTCCCTGAGAACATCCTTGCTACTACTCCAGTAGCAGATAGAAAAATGGGGATAATAAGCAACTTAGACTCCTTCAACAGGATTTCAATTTCCTCTGCTGGGTCTCTCTATTTTTTTCTTTAGAGATTTTCATTCCATTTAGTTTGGAGATAATGAGTATTGGATATGGTGACATCCATTCAAAACATTGTTATTAAGTTTTTATGGATCAATTTTATATTTAGGTGATTGTGACAGTTCAGTCTTGGGGGTAATGGTCCTGTTTCTGTACAGTTTATCCGTTGAGCTCTCAAGTTCATGTCAAAGCATGTCTGTAGTATGGGAATTTGTCTTCTAACAGTCAGTCCATGAATGAAAGTGAGTTTCTGATATAATCATTGTCATTGCTATCATTATGATTGTTGCCTTTGAGGTGATAAAATAAAATTTACATGACATTGCTTCAGTCACATTCATTTTGTTGACTATTACTCTTAATGTGGTAGAAATCTAATGTGATGGTGGAGTATTGGAACAAATGTTTTCTTCTTTGAGAGTAGGGCTAGACGTTTTAACCTGTTGATGGTGAGTCATACAGTGTTAATTTCAGAACATTGCATAAACTTCTACATAATGGTTGAATTATTATTCTTTCCTGCTTTTCCAAATACCTTTCAAAACATTCAGAGTAATTTTTTGCATACCTTTCTTGACAATAAATATTTTGTGTTCTTTTTAAAAATAGATTTTGTTGATATTGAATATTTTTAATGCAAGAAGTTTTCCAGATTTTTCCCTATTAAGAATTGAAAGTTGATGACACATTTCTGTGCAGTGTCAAAAGAGGTCATGAATGTTAGCACTAAAAATACCCCTGTTGCTCGCGCCAGCCTACTGAAATTCAAAGAGATTTTGACATCTTCTCGAGATCCTGTTGATTATTTGCTCTGTAAATACTCTCTGTTTTAGGATGATAAAAGATGCAAGAAATGTTTGGCATATTGGAAATTGGCTTTTCATCTCAATAGTGGCAGGTTTACTTGTGATGGATGGATGATTCAGAAAAGCTTTGTTGGCACTGTTCATTATTTATTATGATTATTTAAAGGTACCCCCACTCAGAGTTTATTGTGGTATGGAGGTGACCCTGAGTTCTTGACTCAGAGTAGAGGGTATCTATGCTGCTAAAATTATAGTTGTTTGTAGACTTGAATTCAACATTTATTAAGGATCTAATGCTCCATGACATATGGATAGAGCACTGTGCTTGGAATCAGGAAGACTCACATATAAGAATCTTATATATGTGTGACCTTGGGCAAGTCACTATGTGCCAGGTCTGAAGCCTCCTTGCCACATTTGTGGAAATGGAATTATTTTCTTTAAAGCATATCCATTTTTGTGAACTCAGTTGTAGATCTGAAAGACACCTTTAGAAAGTCTTTTTGAGTCTTCCCATTTTACAGAAAAGGATATTTCATTTAGCCATCCAAGGTTTGACATAGTAAAAAAAAAAAAAAAAGCTAAACCAGAATTCATACTCCTGTCCAGTGTTTCCAAATCCAAAGTCCTTTCGATGACATGACACTGAACCTGATATTTGTTTTTTTATGGGTAAATGACATATTTATGCAGGATAAGGGACAATTTTTACTAGGAAGATTACACTTAAATGAAAACATGAGGTGTTGTGTGCGTGCGTGCGTGCGCACGTGTGTGTGTGTGTGCGTGTGTGTGTGTGTTGATAACTGTGCCACTTTTAAAGGTATAACTGACTTCAGTGACCAGATTCCTTAGTCATCTTTATTTTTCAAAGAAAGAAGGGAGGGGGGGATAACTCACTCCTGTATAAGGTGCTTATAAGGTAGAAGAATAGCACTCTTGTTACTGGTGGTTGGGATTATAGTGAAAGAAGTTGTGTAACATGGAGGTCATGGTTTAATTTCATGTAAACTGATCTATAGAGCTGGTCTGTACAGTGGATAGAGCATCAGGCCTGGAGTCAGGAAGACCCGACTTCATCTGTAAAATGAACCAGAAAAAGCACCACTCCAGTATCTTGCCAAGAAAACCCTAAATGGGGTTATGAAGAGTTGTCCATGTTCATGACTGAACAACAAAAATTATCTATAAAAGAATGAGGAACTTTTATAAAGTGTTATGAAGTAACTAATTGTTCACATGTTAAAAGACATGGAATCATAGGTCTAGATTTGGAAGAGCCCTTAGAGATAATCTAAGCCAACCTATTTATTTCACAGGCAAGGAAAGCAAATCCCAGAGAGGTTAAGCCATTTGTTCAAGGTCGCACAGGTTATAAATGATTGGAATTTGAGCTCAGATTCTGTTACTCTTAAGTTTCATGTTCCAAGGGTATGTTTACTCTTTTGTGACACAGGACACAATGCATGCAGAAATTAGCAATTTATAAATTGCAGAAATATGTTTTTATGATGTCAACATTTATTAATTATTCCTTAAAATAGCTTTGTTTTTGTTGTTTAGTGGTTTCAGTCATATCTGACTCTTCATAGACCCATTCTTGGGAAAAATACCGGAGTGGTTTGCCATTTGCTTCTCCAGCTCATTTTATATATATGAGGAAACTGAGGCAAACAGAGCTAAGTGATTTGTCCAGGGTCACACAGCTTATTAGTGTCTGAGATCAGATTTGAAGCCAGGAAGATGAGTCTCCCTGACTCTAGGCCAGGCATTCTATCCATGGTTCCACCTAGCTTCCTTAGCTTTATAATTTGAACTTAAATTCTCAGAGACCTTCTGAAATTCATTGAGTTGTGCTATTAATTTAGGAAGTAGAAGGCAAGAAACACTTTTCTAGGAAGTAAAAACTTTAGGGTAAGTGACAGCATAGATAACAATGCTATGGTGTACTATTATAAGGATTAATATATTATTATTTTAATAACTACTTATGCAGTACATTGAGGTTTACTAACACTTTACATGAGCTGTTTTATTTGATTTTCATAACTCTATGACTTCAGTGCAATTATTAAGCCCATTTTACTGAAGGGGAAACTGAAAGCTGAGAATGATTGAGTGATTTGTGCAGGGCACATGGCCAGGAAGTTTCTGAGACAGTATTTGAACTTAGACCTTCTTGATTTCAAATCTAAGGCTTTATTCAGTATGACATCCCCCCCCTCCCTCTCTCTTCATATCTCTCTCTCTCTCTCTCTCTCTCTCTCTCTCTCTCTCCCTCTCCCCCTCCCTCTCCCTCTCTCTCTCTTTCTCTCTGTCTCTCTTTCTCTCTCTGTCTCTCTTTCTCTCTCTGTCTCTCTCTCCTCTCTCTCTCTGTATATATATATATATATATATATATGTATGTATGTATGTATGTATATATAGTTATTTTTTTTTTACTTTATTAGTCTCTAATCTGATAGCAGGAATCCTCCCTATCATATTCCTACAAATGATGGATAATCCAAATTTGGCTTGAATATTTCAGAGATAGAGGAACTTGCTATCTAAACAATCCCCACTCTGCGCCTTTTGCCTTTCTATCAGGAGGTGGGTAATATGTTTCATCATTAGACCTCTAGAATTGCGGCTGGTCATCATCCTGATTAGGATTCCTAATTCCTTCAAAGTTGTTTGTTTTTACAATATTATTGTCATTGTGTACCTTGTGCTTCTGTTTCTGTTTACCTCGCTCTCAATCAGTTTGTACAGATCTTCCCAGTTTCTCTGAAACCATCCACTACATTATTTCTTACAGTACAACAGTCCTCCCTTAACATTTATATACTATAACTTGCTCAGTCATTCCCTCATTTATGCACTTCCACTCAGATTCCAATTCTTTGCTACCTCAAAAAACACAACATCCTTAATTAATTAATTGATTAAACAACATCTTAACATCCTTAATTAAAACTTTGTTTTTCTTAGGAATATTCCCCTCTTTAATCTACTATCCCTTTAATTGCCCCTGCTCCCCATTTCCCTGATGAGTAAATATATTTCTATACCCAACTCTTTGTGTATTCATCCCCCCTTTGAAAAGTTCAGATAAGAGTGAGATTCAAGTGTTGGCCATTCCTGGTCAGTTTTTCCTCTTTGTTTGTGTAGACTTCTGCTTGCACACACCAATTATGTGAGTTTGTTTCTTAGGCAAAGTTTTGTGCCCCTTGAGATAAGCTCAACTCCCTTCTCAATTCTTTCTTCCACAGTTATCATTTCTTTTCTGGTTTTTTTTTTGTCTAACTCTCTTATTTAACTTACAAAAACATATTATTCTTTTTGAGATTTGCTTCATCTCTTCCAGGAATGTCAGTTGAATTTTTGTCTGAGTTGTATTTTCCTTTGAGGCTTTGCTTATGATGCTTTGGAATCATTTTCTTCTGAATTTGTGACTTGAGCATCTCTGTCACCATCAAAGCTTTTCATGGTGGGATTTGTTCTTTTTTTATTTGCTCCTTCTCCCAGCCTACTTTGTGACTTCAAATTTGTTGTTAGGACTGGACTCCACACTTCTGGAGTGAAGGTCTGGGCTGGTTGTGCTTCTGCTTTCTTCAGGGTGTTGAGAGTTGGGATCCCAAGGAGAGGCTGGAGAACTGTAAGCTTTCAGTGCTCCCAAAATGGTCTGATCTTGGGCAGTCTGATTGCTTTCTCCATGGCATGAGCTCTGCAGATTCCTGACCTGGGTTTAGGCTGCTCTGCTAGACTCCCCTATCAGAAACTGGACAGAACCATAAGGTTTCCCTTTGGCCGTGGATTCCTGCTCTGGCTGTTCCTTTTTAGGCTTCAAATGGGGCTAGAAACTGGAACTGATACCCCTTCTCACTCCTAGGGTCCAGTCCACATAGCTTCTGCTTGCTTCTGAACTTACTCCTTGTTTAGTACAAAGATTGGGAAGCAAGGGTTGCAATGAATAGAGTCCTGGTCTAGATGTAGGAAGACCCAAGTTTAAATGTGGTCTCAGATATTAGCTGTGTGACCCTGGGCAAAATCACTTAACCCTGTTGACCTCAGTTTCATTATCTGTGAAATGAAATGGAGAATGAAATGAGAAAGCACTCCATAGCTCTGCCAAGAAAACTCCAAATGAATCATCGAGAGTCAGACATGACTGAAAGCACTAAAGAACAACAAATGCGAAAGTTAAGAAACCATCCCTGGACACAGGTCCCCTCCTCAGTCCTTCCTGTATCTGTGACCCCCAAACTGATTGGTGAGGGACTAAGCTGCAGCTTGGCACCTGTTTGCACAACCTATACAAGGGCACAATATCCCATATGTCTCTAGAACTTCTTTTTGACCTGGTGCACAGCATCTCCCTGCACTTGAGTACTTCCTGAAGTTCACTCCTGCTCAGACCCCTTCCCCAGTGTCCGCAAGTCTACTGTCCTTCTCCCTCTGTGAACCTATGCTGGATAAACAGCTCACTGACTTTTTCTTGGATTTCCTGCTCAGGATTAAGTCTGGCGCTTTTCCTGACTCAGTCTGGAGGAGGGTGGTTTGTTGTCATTGTTGTGGTTTGGTGTTTTTTGGTAGGGAGCTCACCATACTTCCTCCAATCACTCTGCCATCTTGTTTTCTTGCCATCGTGGCCTCTGGGTTTTTTGTGATGTGAATTTGAATTTTCAGAGGCTGGAAAGTTAGTGTTCATTTTGAGTTGATGCTAGCTGTAGTGGGAGTATTATTTGTGACAAGTCCCTTCACCCCTCTGAGGCAGTTTCTTCATCTCCAAATGGCAGGAATTGGGCTGGATGATCTGTGAAGTCCCTTTTGGCCATAAATCTTATCAGTCTTGTGATCCCATCCAACAGTGATAGGTAGGGAGACATTATGGGCCACATTGAAATAGTGCTGAAGTTAGCATATGGGTTCAAATGCTAACTTTGGGCAGGTTATTTTTGTTTTCCCTACTATAAAATGAAAGGGTTAGACTAAATGACTTCTAAGGACCCACAGATTAAGCCAAACCCTTCTCCTAGATGACTTTCTTCAGTACCTCAAAAGACCTATGATTTCATTGGTTAAAAGTATCTGTCTTCCTCTATGGTGAATGAAAGAGCATTCATTAGACATTCGCTATGTCCCTAGCACTGTGCTAAGCCCTGGTGTATATACAGGAAAACAAAAAAATGAAAGAATCCCTTCCCTCCCAGAGCTCCCTCTTTCTCATGGAAGATAATGCCTTTAAGGGACTTAAGGGGCAAATGGAAAGTAGGTGAGGGGGAGGTGACAATATTCAAAGGCTCTGGAGGATTTTGAGGCAGGGAAGATGGTCAGGTCTGGGAGTCCCTACCCTCTCATCAAGGTGACTCCCAGGTTGTCCAAGAAGTGTGCCTGCCATGTTGGTCTTCCAGCACTCGTCTGCTCCAGCGGGTCTGGACTGAGGTATATTAGTCAATGTTTAGCAACCAGCTCCCTGAGGGTGGTTGGGGGGGATGTAAAACACACTTTTAAGTTTAATCATTATTAACATTTTCTCCATCACTTTTAAAAATCTAGACAGTTAACAAAACAATAAATCAAGCCCTGATTTGCCAATTTCTGAGGTATAAATAAATGCTTACACTGATAATTTAACTATCAGCTCTTGTAAGCTACAAGCTGGATCCAGCACAGGTCAGGAAAGAAAGACTGCCAAAGGGAAATCATGGGAGGAGGTTGTCAAACAGTTCCTTAGTTTACCTGATAGTGTTGCTGTGGTGAAAATATTTCATCACTCTCCTGTTGGACTTCCTTTGAATATTCTAGATTTTTATTCCCATTCTTAATATTTTGTAGCCAGAATTGACCTTAATAATCCAGATGTAGCCTCACCAAAGTAGAAATATTATCTCTCTTATTCTATATAAGAATAAATATATTCTATATAAGAATATAGTATATGTGGCATATGTCATATAAATATATTATATGTAACAGTATAGTTATATAGTATATGTCACATATTTATATGGTATATGTGATATACACTATATTTTATACTATATGCCATATATTCATTAATGCAGTCTAAGGTCAAATTAGCTTTTTTGGAAACATTATTGATACATATTGAATCTTCAATTATTAAAAAAAACTTTTAGTCTTTTTTTTAACATGAAATATTATTAAGATACACATCTCCTAGATACACCCCCCCTATTCCTTATTCATGTAGCTGATTTTTTAACCTAAGTGTAGGAATTTACATTTTCCCATCTATTCAGTTTAATCTTTCCATTATTCTGACATGCGGCTAAGATTTCAAATCTTCATACTGTCATCCCACTTCTTGACTCTACCTCCCAGCTTTAAATAACTCACAAACTTATGAGCATATTTTAATCCAAATCATCTATTAAAATTAAAATTGAATGGGTGGAGTTGACTAGAGACAGAACCCCAAGATGTACCCTTAGAAGTTTTCTTCCAAGTTGACCACTAATCAAGACTCCTTGGGTTAGTTTGCTATGACTTATACTACAAATATCCATATTTATCCCTAACAATCCCTGTTAACCATTCTTAGTTCACAAACCAGAAATTATAAAACCAATTCTTTTATTGTAGGAAATGATAGAAAAAAATAGATTCAAAGGCTGCTTAGAGGCCCAGAGGTGAAGTGGTTTGCCTAGTGACACAAGCAGAACCAGCTGTAAGATGCTTTTTCCATTATATTACATTGCCTTTCCAAAGCCAGGGACTGACATCAAACTCACTGGTCTGTAGTATTTAGAGTAGTCCTTTGTTCCTTTATTTAAAAATTGGAACAAGTTATGCCTATCTCTTTTTTCATCACCTCTACTGATCTCCACAATTTCTGAAAGGCTGCTGATAGCAGTTCACGATCTTCCGCAAATTCTTTCAGTACCCTAGGGCTTGGGGCTGGAGACATAGGGCCATCTGAAGCTGCTCACTTCACGCCATGTTGCTGACAATTTCCTCTTAATCAAGTGTGTTCTCTCTCTATTCTATAAATCATTATCCACAATAGAAAAGAAATCAAAGAGTTCCATTTTTATCTCTTGGCTGTTCACAATAGCCCATTTGCCCCAGGATCAAGATTTTTCTCTTGTTCTTCTTACATATTAAGGTTTTCAAGGGTGGGGACATGTGGTCTTCAGGTGCAGTCTTTTGCCTGAGTCCAAGTTTTATGGAACAAATCTTTTTATTAAGGGATCTGTTCTGTGAAGTTTGGATTGAGTCAGAGGGCTGCACTTGAGGACCTAGAGCCCCACATGTGTCCTTGAGGCTGCAGGTTCCCCATCCCTGGTTAGATCTTCAAGCATTTGGCTGAACTCTTTGGTACAATCTATAGATACCTCATCTCATGTTCCATCAAGAGGAGTTACAACCATAAGTAGTGTGAGGAAAGTAGGACTTTGACCAGGGTGCAGAACTAGGGATATCAAAGGAGAGATGTCCTCCTTGTGAGAGCCCTTCCCTTGGTGACCCTTGTCTCTTTGGTAACCAAAGAGGCATGTAACTCCATAAAGTTCAGTGATTCCCTATTGCCTCTAAAAAAGAAAAGGGTTCTTAACCTTATTATGTCCTGAATCCTTTTGGCGGTCTGGTAAAGCCTCCAGACCCCTTCTCAGAGGAAAATTTTTAATGCAGAAGTTAAAATATATAGGATTACAAAAGAAAACCATCATATTAAGAGAGTTCTCAAATTTAAGGGCAGCTAGGCAGTGCAGTGGATAGAGTGAGGGGTCTGGAGTCAGGAAGAC
This sequence comes from Petaurus breviceps papuanus, assembly GCF_028583685.1. Taxonomy (NCBI): domain Eukaryota; kingdom Metazoa; phylum Chordata; class Mammalia; order Diprotodontia; family Petauridae; genus Petaurus; species Petaurus breviceps. The sequence continues at coordinate 4,261,658 of NW_027185764.1, forward strand.
TTGAGTTCAAATCTAGCCTAAGACACTTAGTAACTGTGTGTGACCCTGGGCAAGTCACTGTCCCCTGTTTGCTTCAGTTCATCTGAAAAGTGAGATGGAGAAAGAAATAGCAAACCACTCCAGTATCTTTGCCAAGAAAACCAAATAGAGTCATGAAGAGTTGTAGATAATTGAAAAAACAACTAAATAACTAATCAAATGTAAAAAAAAAAAATACTTCACAGATTCCAAGTTAAATGTACTCTATGATAAAATGCAGATTCTTCTTTTAGACCCCAACTTTGCCCCTATCTGTCCAACTTCATTGTACATTACTACCTTTCCCTTTTTTATGGTCCAGTTAGATGGATTTCTCACACATAATATTTAGTTTTCTGTCTCTCTCTTTTTACACTGGACATCCCCCATGCCTAGAATATAATCCCTCCTCACCTCTGCCTCACAGAATTCCATTCTTTATAGAACCATATATCTGGAGCTGCAATGGACCTGAGGCCATTTAGTCCAACCCCTTCATTTTGCAGAAGAGGGAACTGAGACAGAAGTCAGTCAATAAACATTTTATTAACCACCTACGAATTTGCCAGGCACTGTGCTAAGCATTGGAGATACAAAGAAAGATAAAAGGTAATACCTATTCCCGAGGAGTTCATATAAAAACATTCAAACACCTATGTACAAACAAGCTATAGATAAGATAAACTGAAAATAATCAACAGAGGAGGAAAGCATTAGAATCAAGGGAAATCGGGAAAGGTTTCCTATAGGAGATTGAGTTTTAGCTTGGATTTGAAGGAAGAAAAGGAAGTTAGAAGGGAGCAATGAGAAGGGAGAGCATTGGTGGTTGAGCGAATTTCTCAAAGTTATATAAAACCTAATTATCACCTTCTGCAGGATCCATCTCCTAAAACTCCCCAGAGGATAGTGTTTTTTTCCTTACTCCTTTGCATTTAATGACCTTCCTTTTATTTTGTATTTATTCTCCACATAGTTACTTACAGATTATCTCCCCCAAAAGACTGTGAGGGCCTTGAGAGCGGAGATTGTTTCAATTTTTTCTTCATATCCCATTCTTAGTAATGTGCCAGGAGCTTGTTAGGTGCTTTATAAATGTTATTAGCTGATTGGTCCTCTCCACCCTCTCTCAGGATCTCTTACTGAGGTTGGCCTTTGTCTTCAACTTTTGAAGACTCCATAGCTGGACCACAACTTCCATTGTGACGGCAAAGACAGTAGGGGACTGTTCTCTCTGTTATCACCCACCACCTCCCCTCCCCAACACGTCTTTTCTCTCCAGATAAAAATATCCCTCCTTCCTCTTTTGTAGCTATAGCGCCCCCCACCCCAGCCTCCAGCTGAATTAGCCCCAGGAATGGTTTCAGCCCAAATGACCCTTTCTGCAGGAGGCTTTTCTTTGTAAAGCCACGGAGACTAGTGTTCTCTCTAAGGGTGCCTTCCATTTACTCTTTTATGTAGCTATTTATTTCCATTTTTATTCTCCCCCTCCCCCAATTATTTCAGGATAAATTCCTTGAGTGTAGGACTATTTTTGTCTTTCAATCAACAGTTTAGATACCTAACAAATGTTTGTTCACTGATGAGTGACAGAGACAGAGAGAGATTGATGGAGGAAGAAAAGAATGAAAAGAAGGAAGGAAGGAAGGAAGGAAGGAAGGAAGGAAGGAAGGAAGGAAGGAAGGAAGGAAGGAAGGAAGGAAGGAAGGAAAGAAGGAAGGAGGAAAGAAGGAAAAAAGAATAAAAGTGAAGATGAGAGAAAAAAAGAAAGAATGAGGGAAAGAGTAAAAGAAAGAAAAAGAAAGAAAATGAGGAAATGAAAAGAAAGACAGACACAGACAGAGAGATAGATAGACAGACAGATAGATGCTTCTAGTTCTGACTCCATGAGAAGCAGGATAGTGGCATGCCCTCATTTTTCTCTCTTTATCTGCCTCATCTTTCCTCTGGGGAGTCCTCCCTACTCTCTTGTTGTGATCTCTATTTCCTGTCTCTCCATTTTCTCCAGTTAGTGGTTCTTACTCCTGCACTGCAGCTCTAGGGTTGGGGTGGGGATTGTTACTCCCCATACCTCATACCCTTCATCTTGCCTAATGAAAGTAAGTTGTCCAGGAGGAAAGTAAGTTGTCCAAGTTACTACATTCTATTCTTAATAGCATCAAGATCTGCATGAAAATATGCCTCATCGTTGGTGTCTTCTTAGATCAAATTTGAATGATGAGGAAACTTTGCAGTTCACTTTCAAAATCCCTGTTACACTTCACATGAATCTTTAGGACATGTTTACAGTAATGATTCCAAATAGGAATTTATTGATTGCTGAATAGAAAGAGACAGTGTACATTTTAGATCTTGGTAAAAAGAGGCTTAAATGTGGAAGGCTCTAGCCTGAAGAAAAGTACTTGAACCTTTTAAATGAACATGAAAAGCTTTTTCGAGAAGATGCTGGATGAATTCACCATTTGTCAACTTTTATTTGAAAATTTTCAATGGATGGATATTGTTGTGGGATATCCAGGTATAAAAGGTAGACTATCTTCCATCCACCGAGGTCTCTTTCTTACTTTCTATAAAACTTTAACGAAGAATGTGTGGGATAAATTTCCCTTTTCTTATATGCTGCTTTTGAAATTTTGAAACGATTACTTCAGTATTTTTGTCTGTCTGATGCCATCTTAAACCCAGTTTCTGTATTTGAAAGTGTTCCTGCTAGAAACTGAATTTATCTTAGAAATGCATTAGTCATAACATTCTCCAGTCTTGAAAGTATTGGCAATTTTCTCCTCATAATTCTGCAGTTGGAAGGGAGTGGGAGTTCTTGCTGGTTCTACCCCAGGGCAGGTAATTTTGGAAGAACATTCTGACCCTTGAGACAGCCTCATTCATTTTCTGTTAGATGCATGGAACATCTTATGAAGAAAGCAGAAGTGCTTGTCACATTAAAAAAAAAAAAGAAAAGAGGGAAGGATAAATAGTAGAGCAGAGGAAGATTGGGTATACAGTCTTTCCACAGAAATTAGTAAGGATTAATGAAAGGCACCCTGCCCTCCAAGCTAATGGGAGAATTGTTAGGTTGCCTGTTTTAGGTGTTGCAGAGGTCACTCTGAATCTGATCTGTCATTGCAAATGGTGTGCTAGTCCAGAGACCCCTCAGTGATGTGAAAAGTCATCTTACCATGATGCAGAAAAAGAGACATTTGATAGAAACACACACAGAAATATCACTTCAGAAGCCAATGCTTTCATGTGTTCATTCATTCATTTACCCATTCATTCCTCTAAAATTTTTTTGTTTATTTTATTTAATAGGACCTAACATTATACTATATACTAGATTAACATATATTTAGTGAGGCTAGGCAATGAGGACACAAAAGTGAATATTTAGAACCTGACCTAAAACCATTTCCTGCCCCTTGAGATCACTGAGATTTCTTTCCCTAGAAGAGGTTTGGGGGGGAGGGGAAGGTGATGTTTGAGACATTAGATATTAGAATATACAAATATTCTGACCTAATTTTTGTTTGTATTGGAGGCAATAGGGGTTAAGTGACTTCCTCAGGGTGTCATAGCTAGTGTCTGAGGTCAGATTGAACTCAAGTCCTCCTGACTCCAGGGCCAGGGCTCTATCCCCTATGCCACCTAGTTGCCGCCATGCTGACCCAATTTTAAAGAAGTTATGTTAGCCTTCAAACTAAGTATTTTTCAGAGTCTAAAGTTTGATGTTTCATCTGCAGGAAACTGACAATTAATTAGTCTTCAAACCCATAAATGTATAGGAGGGTTAAGTTCAGCTAACTTCCGAGGTAGTTTTAAAAGTGTGTGTTTGTGTGTCTCTGTGTGTGTGTGTGGGGGGGGTACCTCAGGCTGTTCTCTAAGGCTATAAGATGTGGACAAAATAGAGGGAATTTCTATGTGGAAAGCTTTTTCACATTGTTGAAATGATGAATTGGGATCAACAATAACAAAATTTAAATTGTATTTCCATATTGTATGTTGGAATGTTTTTCTAGTTCAAAATATTATTTAAGTAGGGAACAGAACTTTCAGATATTTATAAAATTAAATTTTGGCTGGGGTCGTGGTGGTGTATGTATGACAAAATGTGATGTTTTCCACGTAGAATACTTTCTCTACCTAGGCAGCTACTCCTCTCCGTCATATTGCTTTAAAACTTAATATTAGCCTAAAAAATATCATACTTTCTCATGCTTTGGGAGAATTCACACAAAGTGTACTTCTTCCTCTTCCCCTTTAAAAATACATTTTTGAAAAACATGCCTACATCTCAGAACAATGTTGTGTCCCAGCATTTTTCCCCCACTCAAAAGGTGCTCTGTCTCTTGAAATGCTGCACATGAATAAAGGGTTCCTTTTCCTCTTGATTAAATGACTTTGAGTTGTTAATTGCTTCAGATTGATTTGATAGATGTCTGGCAGCTGTCTTTTTTTCAGCATTTTCAGTCCTATTTGTTTCTGAGAGCTTACCCATCAATAAACACACACAGAAATAGAGCTCTTCCTCTCTGCCATTCGTTCATTTAGACAGGACTGGTTGGGAGGTGGGGGTGGGTGGGGAGACAGTTTTGGGTCAATTCTCCTCTAGAAGAATCCTTGGAAACACTCAGCAATAATTCAGCTCACTTCAACAACATTTATTGAGGATATGCTGTGGCTAGAGAGCAGGCCTCAGACTCAAGGTAACTTAGGTTCAAATATTACTTCTGATACATACCTGGCTTTGTGACCTCAAGCAAGTTATTTAACCTCTCTGTATCACAAGTAACTCTCTAAGACTGTAAGTAGCAGGATAATTGTTTTGGTTTCCTTATCCAGAGTTCCCTACACCAGTGAATAATAGAGAACCATTGAAGGTTTGGTAGAGGGGAGTGACATAATGTATGAATTGAGGAGATTCTTTTGTCAGCTGTGTGAATGACGGCTTGGAAAGAAAAGAAATCAGAAATAAGGAGACCAGTCTTCTGGCTGTTATAGTGGTACAGGTGAGAGGTAGCAGGTGCCTGAATTAGTGTGACAGTAAGAGTGAGAGCTGAAAGCTGAGGATGAATAGATGAGTGTTACAGAGGAATGATCAATAGGACAGGGCAGCTGATTGGATTTTAGAGGTGACAAAGAGAAAAAACCCAAAGGTAATTCTGAAATTTTTGAGATAAGGTGACTTGGGGAGTACTGGTATCATCAATGGAACTAGGGCAAGAGGGGAAAAAAATCTAGGGGGGAGGACCAATTATGTATTCATTTTGTGACATTGAGTTTGAACATCCAATGGGACATCCAGGCAGAATGATCTAATGGGTCATTGGAGATACAAGACTGAAGCTTTAGGGAGAAATCAAAGTTGGCTATGGAGAATTGGGAATCATCTGCAAGGAGGTGATCACTGAATCATACATTTAAGAGCTGGAAGTCACCTTAAGGGCCATCAAACCCAAACCCCTCATCTAACAGTTGAGGAAACTGAGACCCAGAGAGATTAGGTGACTTGCCAAGGGTCACACCATTAGTGTCTGTGATGGGCTCTGAACTCAAATCTGCCTGACACCAAGTTCAGTCTACTGTCTACTCTACATGATACCACAGAGACAGATGAAATTGCCAAAGGAGAGCACATAGAAAGAGAAGAAAGGAGGACTGTGTTGAGGGACTCGTTGCTGTATAGCAGTGGCGGTCCTTCTATAGTCTGTATCTCTTTATGTAAGACTGGAACACGAACCACGGACCATCTCCCACTCTTTACCCCTTGCATTCTATTATGTAAGGATACTGACTGTAACTTAGTGCCTTCATGAGATAGTTCCCTATCCTTGCACCACGACAGAGGGTGATCAAGTACTCCACTCTTGTCAATATTCAGTAAAAACGTTAAGAGGATGAATGGAGTTATATAAGTGAAGCACCTGCTGGCCTTCAAAGAATCATAGACTGTAAGTCAGGAAGGACCTTGGAAGTCATTTAGGCTAACCCCCTCATTTTACAGATGAGGAAATTAAGGCCAAGGAAAATGAAATACTTATCCAGGGTCCCACAACCATTGAGGAACAGAACCAGGATTTGAATTCAAGCCTTCTGATTTGAAGCCCCATGCTGTTTCTTCTGAAGATCTGGAAGACGAATTTGAGAACATCCATCCCCCCTTGTTTCTTTGTTGTCTCCAATAAGGAATATGTTAAAGAACTTCTTTCTAATTCTAAGCCATAACTCTACTAATGAACTTCTCTGCAAACACCCTCCCATTTCTTTTTTTTTTAAAGTTTATATGCTATAATTTTTTAAATTAATGGCATTTTATTTTTTCCATTACATGTCAAGACAATTTTCAACATTCATTTTTTGAAAGATCTTGAGTTCCAAATTTTTCTCTCTCCCCCCCTGCTCTCACCCCTCCCTGAGATCACAAGCAATCTGGTACAGGTTATATATACATGTGCAATAATGTAAAACACATTTCTACATTAGTCATATTGTGAAAGAAGAAACAGGAAAAAAGACAACACACACATACAAAAGTGAAAATAGTATGCTTTGATCTGCATTCAGATTCCATCAGTCCTTTCTCTGGATGTGGATAGCATTTTCCATCATGAGTCTTTGGAATTGTCTCATATTATTGTATTTCTGAGGAGAGCTAAGTCAATCATAGTTGATCACAGCGTCACTATTGACTTTGTACTGTGTTCTTCTCTTCTGCTCACTTTACTCAGCATCAGTTCATGTAAGTCTTTCCAGATTTTTCTGAAATCTGCCTGCTCATCATTTCTTATAGCACAATAGTATTCCTTTGCATTCATATGCCACAACTTGTCCAGTCATTCCTCAATTGATGGGCATCCCCTCAATTTCCAATTCCTTGCCATCACAAAAAGAACTATTATAAATATTTTTGTGCATGTAGGTCCTTTTCCCTGTTTTTGTGATCTCTTTGGGATACAGACCTAGTAGGGATATTGTTGGATCAAAGGGTATACACAGTTCTATAGTGCTTTGAGCATAGCAAATTGCTCTCCAGAATGGTTGGATCAGTTCACAACTCCACCAACAGTACATTAGTGTCCCAATTTTTCCACATCTTCTCCAACATTTATCATTTTCCTTTTCTGTCATATTAGCCAATCCAATGGGTATAAGGTGCTACCTCAGAATTATTTTAATTTGTGTTTCTCTAATCAATTGTGATCTAGAGCATTTTTTCATATGACTCTATATAGCTTTAATTTCTTCATCTGTAAATTGTCTATTTATATATTCTTGCCTGTTCGTATCCCTTGAACCCATTTCTTCAAAGTCATTGTTGCCTTCTTCCATTTTTAACAGATTTGAGTTGTATTTAACAAGAACACATCTAGTCTGCCCTGGTATGAAGAATTCAAATCCTGGGGTGAATTAGTCTAGATTACTCTATATCAAGAGTTTGTAACCTGGGGCTTGTGGGCTTATATTTTTATAACTGTATTTCAAGATAATTAGTCATCTGTAACCCTATGTATTTTATTTTATGCACTTCAAAATGTTATTCTGAGGAGGGATTCATAGACCTCAGCAGACTGCCAACAGGGTCATGACACAAAAAAAGATTAAGATCCCCCGATGTAGATTCTGGGTGTTCTCCATCCACAGTGGCTATTCCTGGGATAATATTCTCCAGGATCTCCAAAATAACATTCTTTAAACAAAAAAAAAAATCAGTGACAAAATAGTTACTGTCCCTGAGCTGGAAGCAGAGCAGTTTACCCCCCCCCAAAAAAAAAAAAGATCCTCCTTAGAGATTTGGGTTGTGCTCCCAATTCTGTCCTTACCTAGCCCATGTGACTTTGGGAAAACCATTTAATGTCTTTCCTCATTTAGGAAGTTATGATGGTAGATTAAGTGACTGATTCCCCCTAAGGTTCCTTCTGGCTCTTACATTCTATGGTTCCTTTAAAATTAGATTAGTTGCCCCAGAAGTAATTTTGAAGTAGAATTTTTTATTCAATAAACATTTATTAAGCACCCACTCTGTGCGAAGTGATAAGGATATAATCCAATGAGGGAAGGCAACACACAAAAGGAAACTGAAAAGGGAGGGAAGGAGGCATGGAAAGTGAGGGAGAGGGGTCGTGATATGGAGTGCAGCTGTGAGGTAATGAAAAGCTGGCTCACCTGGGTCTACTCCTTAAATGGAGATTGTGGGAGGAGCTCTCTTCTCTGCCCTCCAGTTAGAAGAGCCCCGCGGGGGGGGGGGGGGGTGAGAGTATTGATGAGGTCTGAGTACAAGGGGTGATGTGATCTTGCCGGTTAATGAGCTTCTTGTAGGCATAATGGAGAATTCCAGAGATGTACAGCCAGCAAGAAATGACTCCAAGTACAGTTTTCTATTTCTTAGTGAAAAGACATCTTATTGAGCCATCTATTATCCAGAGTCTCAGTAGGCCTATGTTCTTACTCAACTCAAGCACTTATTTGGTTTATGGGCCAAGGTTAATTTTACCCATTCTCTGGACATCCTAGGGAAATAGGATTAATAATCCTAACCTATCTCTTACACTTAGTTACTGAAAATTTAATGACAATTATTGTGCAAGATTCATTCCACTGGGGACATTGTGTGATAGGTGATTGTGTCAGGAATACCCTAGATTGGGAAAGCAAATACCATTATCTGAGGGAGTAGTTTAAGATAACTGGCATTGCATTCATTTTCATGCAATCAGGTTTTGCAACATGGTATTATGGAAAGTATGCTAGATTTGGGGCCAGGATACCTGGGTTCAAATCCCACTTCAGACATGTACTGGACATATGACCTTGGGGCAAATTACTTAACCTTTCTGGACATCATGGCCTGCAAAATTAGGGGTTTGTATGTAATGGCCTGTAAGATTCCAAAATGATGACCATTTTCATTGCAAATTATAAAGGCAGCGATTGTTAGTTCTGAGATACATTCATCTGGGTGTGTTGCTTATAGCTGTTGTGTTGTTGTTTTTTTTTATAGGACACTATGAGCCAGTGATTCCAAGTCTATTAACCACTCGGCCTGTTCTCTGTAAAAGGAGGATATCAGTGGTGTTGTCCTGACCTGCCTTAAAGGGTTGTTGTGGAGGCAGTATTTTATAAACTTAAATTCCTACATAACTATATTATTCTTGGTGAGAGAGAAGAAAGGGAAAGAAGAGGCATTTATATAACACTTATTATATACCAGGCATTATGCTAAGCACTTTACAAATGTCTCATTTTTGATCCTCACGACAACCCTATAAGGTAGGTTATGTTATTATCTCTACTTTACAATTGAGGAAACTGAGGCAGATAGAGGTTAAGTGACTTGCCCAAGGTCACACAGCTAATAAATGTCTAAGGTGAGAATTGAACTCAGGTCTTCCTGACTCCAGGACCAGCCCTTTATCCACTGTGCCACCTAGCTGACGTCACTCGTTTTTTTTTATTTAGGCCTCATACCTAGCACCTAGTGCCCTGTGTTTCCTCAAAGGCATTTAATCGTCAAGTATTGTTTTCAAACAGGGAAGAAGAGGCCTCGGATCTGTTTTCGTCTGGGCATCTGGAAATGGGGGAAGAAGTAAAGATCACTGCTCCTGTGATGGGTACACCAACAGCATCTACACTATCTCAATAAGTAGTACCGCTGAAAGTGGGAAGAAACCATGGTATCTGGAGGAGTGTTCATCTACACTGGCCACAACTTATAGCAGTGGAGAATCCTACGATAAGAAAATCGTATGTCTTTTGATCTAATGTCTATTTTTTTAAATCCTTTTATATCAAAGTAAAGAAAAACTGACTGATAATGCAAGGGGAAGCATGTAAGCCATGATTTGGAAGGTTAATCAGCTGCCTAGAAGACTTTCACTTTTTTAAAAAAAAACAAACAATAACAACAAAACTCCAAACATTTTGTTGTGTATTGGGACCTTTTTCCTTCGGTTTAATTTCTCAGAGGATCATGGCTAGAGCTGGAAGGAATCTCAGAGGTCAACTAGTCTAACACCATCATTTTGTATATAAGGAAACTGAGGTCCAGGTACATGACATGCCTCACCCAAGGTGACACAGGCAATAAGTGTCAGAGATGGGATTTGAACCTGCCTCCTGGGATGTCAGAATTAGGGCTCTTTGATTCTCTTCACAGATGCCTGATTCGGGGTGAATGTGCATTCCATCCAGAGGCAGGTGATCTAGAGGAAAGAAGTCAGGAGAGCTGGCTTCTTATTCCATCTCTGCCACTAATTAACTATCTGACCTTGTGCGAATCACTTCTTTGAATCCCAGTTTTTCATTGTAAAATTCAATTCAACAACCATTTGTTAAACTTTGTGTGTAAGGTACTGTGCCAGGTGCTGGCTGTTCGGAGACAAAATGAAGCCCCCCCCCCCCCCCAAAAAATAGCCCCTGCCTTCTGTCCTCATATTCTATGGGGATATTAATTGTTAAGTATGCCTCATAAGATTTGCTCTGTGCATCAACTGAAATAAAATATGTAAAAACCTCTGTAAATTTTGAAATCCTATGCAAATATTAGCTGCTATCATTATGATTATGACCAACATTGTTTTTCCTTTCTGTGGCTTCTTTAGTTTATTAAATGAGAGGGCTTATACTAAAGAAGTCTTCGGTTAGATTTCATGGGGTCCATGGACTTGAATGAACAAAATTTACATCTTTATTTTTAATAACTTCTGGTTGAAATTTAACATTTCCTCCAATCATTTAAAAACGTAATTCTGAAAAGGGTTTCACAGGCTTTTCCTGACGGCTGAAGGGGTCCATAACACAAAAAGAAAAAAAAATCTCCATTAAGTGATCTCTGAGGCCCCTTCTAGCTTTAACGATCTGTGAGTCTATAAAAGAGCCAAATATTAAGTTTTGAACTATTATTAATCTAGTATTCTTTAAAAGCAAAGGCTAGATATATGTGATTTTTCCAAATAAGCACCACCAATTGTGCTTCAGAAATAAAAGTGTGTTTTTCCAGTCAATCATCAACGTGCCTTCCTATCTTACTTCTAAATCTTGGTACTGGTAGACTTTTGTACCGAGCCTTCCTTTCCTGCTGTCCAACATTGACTTGACAATTTTTCATTCTGACACCTTTTCATCCTTTATCTTTTCCTGAAGCCATGCTTGTAAAGTGTCTGGTGGTGTAATTTATCGCTTTGTTTGGAAGCCTGGCCATGTTACCTGACACTTTTTAGCAGGAAGTTGACAAAGTCACTTGTCAGGCTCTGGGCTCCAATTTCCTGTGGGTTCACTAGGATCTTTTTACCTTCCTCTTTCTGGTCATTCCAAAATTGCTGGCTCTGACTTTCCCCAGATATCTAGTGTACACATAACAGAATGAGGTTAGGCCCCAGATGAAATCCTCCTAGCCCATCCTAACTTTTTTAATTGCACAGTTTTGGACAGTTGAAATGAAAACCACCCTCCCTTTTCAATGTCACGTTGTCTCTTGGGATTTTTTTCATCAATCCTAGATGAAGAACATGAAAACTTGAATCTATATTCAGAGGTCCCAACTCACCCTCTCTTCTTCTAGTGACTATATACCCCTGAAAATTCTTTTCTGATTCCTCTAACTTTAAAGAACCTAGCAAAGAAGGAAATGATGGACCATTTTCATTGCAAATTGTAAAGTCAGTGATTATTAGTTCTGAGATACATTCATCTGTGTGTGTTGCTTATAACTATTGTGTTTTTTTAATAGGCATATATCAAGGTTTGTTTACAACCATTTGATGAATACTTGTTTTTGGAGTCCTAAGTTTATTATTTTTTTTTGGCCTGATAATAAACCTGTAAGCAGATGAATATCAGAAAAAAGGGCAGCTTATAGAGTTGTCCTATTGACCTGGTATACAGAGAAAAAATAGGCATCATTGTCTGAAGCGTTTCATATTTAGAGAAGCTGTACTCTGATTCTTATTTTAAAAATCAAAAATATGAAAATTATCCCCTTCTGCCATTAAGGAGCCCGGTCTTTCTGAGGGATCTTATGGAATTGTAGTCCTGCACCAAGGTCAATGCATATTCATAAGACTCCTACTCATACTAGAATGTATGGGGTTCTCAGGGAGCATGAACACCTCTGGGGTGAGGGTTTGCTGAGCCATTTTCAGGACTGCTCATCTCTCTTTGGTGTCTATCTGTCCCCCAACTCTCACCTGTGGCTCCAGGAAGCTGCAGTATGTCCAGTGGCCAAACCTCAGTAAATCATGTCAGCAGATGGGCTGAACAATGGGAGCTAATAGGCCTCAAATCTATTGGTGAGTTATGGGGATGTCTACCCCAATGACATGAAGACCTCTGAATGGTGGAATGGGTAGATGAGTTTGTTTCAGCAGCCACGCAAGCAGTGAAAGCAGGAGCTGCGGAATGTGTAGACCTTGGTCAGACATTGAAAACGCCTAGGTTATCCTCTGCATCCCAGACTATTGCCAGTCATCCTGACATTTGTCTTGCCATTGGACTTTGATGACTATGGAAAAGAGTGAGGCTGATGATTCGTGCAACTCTGCCTCACTTAAATCCAAGTCATGCACAAGTCAAGACATCACTTGTTCATGATGTCATTGGACTGACAATAGCAGCAACAGTTCATGCCAGGAGGTTGCTGGGTTTTATTTTATTCTCCATTCCAAGAAGGGACGTATGAGAAGAGGGAAGGTTAGACAAGGTTGTCTCCTCTCCAAGTTCAATAACATTTGAACCATGTTAATTAATAATGATGATGAGAAGTATTTTTATAGCACTTTAAGATTTGCAAAGTGCTTTGCAGACATGATCTCATTTTATCTTTAAAACAACCATAGGGGGGCCAGCCAGGTAGCACAGCGAGTAAGAGCACCGGCCCCAGAGTTGGGATGACCTGGAGATCGAATCCCAGGCTCAGACACTCAGCACCACACCCAGAAACACCTGGCCGTGTAACCTTGAGCAAGTTACTTAACCCCAATTGCTTAGGGGCGGCCAGGTGGCTCAGTGAGTAAGAGCACCGGCTCCAGTGTTGGGATGACCTGGATCAAATCCCGGCTCAGATACTTAACACCACACCCAGAAATAACTGGCTGTGTAACCTTGAGCAAGTTACTTAACCCTGATTGCTTAAAAAAAAACACAGGAAGTCAGTGCCACTATTATCTTCATTGTACCAATGAGGAACTTGAGGCAGGCAGAGGTTAAGTGACTTACCCAAGGTCACACGCATTTGAACTTAAGACTTTCTGAATCCATGTGCACCACTGTATCCACCATATCACCCAACTGCCTACATACAAAAAGATATAATTGGATCCTTTTATTTAACTGGAAGTTTAGGAGGGAGAATCGTTGGGGTGACAAGGTCCTTCATCTACCAGTATAGATCAGCCCCATATGTGCAACTCTTAGAGAGCTGCTTGCCAGTCCAGGGAAGTTAAATGACTTGCTTAGGTCTATCCAGCCAGTTTGTTCAAAAGCAGGATTTGTACCTATGTCTTTCTGGCTCTAAGGCTAACCATCTCTCTGTTATTCCATGCTGCCATTCTCCTTTATTTAATATGTAAATAATGTTGCCTGTGTCATGAACCAAAGACAACATATAAAAGCATTATTTAATTTTCTTTTTTTTCCTCTTTCTTGTTATTTATTGTGCATTCACAGAAAATACTCTTTTTATCTTGAAAAGATCAGTGGGGTTTCTATGCCCTGGGATGCTGGCCATCCATTCCCAAAGTTTTAGCTATTTTGAGTTGCCTTGTTTGGGTGGGATGTTTTGATTCCTTCTGACTTAACCTTTCATTCCAGTAATTTTTTTCTGCATGTTTTCTCTACTTTTCCTCTACTGAATCCTTATCTTGGTACCTAGTATGTTTTCCCCATTCCTAGTGATAAAGAAAAGTGCCAAGGGGTCATTAGATTTCCCTATAATCACTGTTCTTAGATTCAGAGAATTACAGTGCTGAAAAAGACCGTGAGAGATCATGTCTCCAGTGTAGTCCCGTGATAAGTCCCAGAATGCTGACGTGACATACAAGATGACACATTGAGTTAGTGGCAGGGCCAATACTTACAATCCAGATCCCTGAACTCCTCGGAACAGCTAGTCATAGCTGTTCTTTTGTGCCTTGTCTCCCTGAGTTTATTTACTTGAAGTGAAAACTCAGAGGGAGAATTTTAGAAAACTACCAGCTGCCAAACTCTCAATTATGGTGAGGCCCGACTGACAGAGCATTCAGTACCATGGGCTGACACTATCTGATGGTCTACTCACAGAAAAATACTTAACTCCACGATAGGCTGCTTCGGAGGAATGAACGATGGATCCTTTCTGTGGCTGCCCAAGAGTTAAAATGGAGATGATGATATTTAACTGACTCATAAAATCTCTATCCCTCAATTTTCAGATTCCACATTGTAAATCTTAGCTGGTCCACGTTTCCTGTTAACACTATGTTTTGTTTATTTTTTAAACTCTTATTCTGATTTCTTACTCCATGTTAACGGTGATTTTTCTCAGTATACAACCTTCAAATTATTTGATCTGGTTCATTCCAAATTGCCTAAGGCAATATAACTTTTGTGTCCAGGTAGCCAAGAGACATAGTTTCTACCTGGTGTGGTATAGTGGAGGAAAGTGCCAGGGCCTAGCTTGGATTTCTAACTCTGCCACCTATTAGGTATGTGACCTTGGACAAATCACTTAACCTGTTACCTCACAGGGACACTGTGACCCATTCTACCTATGCAGTAAAGCTCTCGTTTGTATTAACAGCATTAATATTATATAGTTATTTAATATGCTGTAATCTGGTATTAGCTCCAACCTTTCATGTTCCGGCTCTTCCTTATCCTTTCTAGGCTTCAAAATGAGACCTAATTTCATCCTTGTGGATAGTGATCTTTTTTCTCAATGGGCTTTGATCCAGAAGCCCATGCTTCCTTGGTGAGTGTTTGCTGACAGAAATTAAAGAGACAAGAGTGTGTTTTTTAGGATTATCTGTCTGTGTAGTCAACAATTTACTATCATCAGACTAGAATTATTTCTCTTTGTATTCAATCCTGTTCCCCAAATACATTAATTTCCTTCTGTCATTTATATAATATCCAAATGTTCTTGGTATGATTATTCATTCAAGAGGTACTTTTGTGGTCAGAATATGGGCATATTTGTGGAACATTGAAACAAGTCTCCTCTTTCACTAAACCTAATAGGTAACCAGTGTTTATTAGGTGAAAACATTTATTAAGGACCCAGCATATCAAAGTAGGGAGAGGTGTTAAGAGGGACACAAAGATTAAGTAACACATAAGATTTTGCCTTCAAGCAGATTGCCAACGAACTGGTCCCAGCAAGGAAGCTGACTGTGTTGTATTCAGGAAATTGTATAGCACTTTGAACTGATCAATCAAGTATTTATTAATCACCTACTGTGTTCCAGATGCTGTGCTAAGTACTAAGGATGCAAAGAGAAAAAAAAAGGGGAATAGCTTTTCTACCTATGGATGCTTTGTGTAGGCTAAGTGGTGCAGTAGAGAAAGGACTGGGCCTGGAATCAGCAAGACCTCAGTTCAAATCCTGCCTCAGACATTTATTAGATGTGGGACTCTGGGCAAGTCATTTGATCGCTGACTGCCTCAGTTTCCTTATTTGTAAAATGGGGCTAATAGCACCTACCTCACAGGTTTGTTGTGAGGCTCAAATGAGATAATAATTTTAAAGTGCTTACCACATGCCTGAAGCATATTAAGTGCTATATAAAGGTTAGCTATGGAGGTGGTGCAGTGAATAGAGCACCCTCCCTGGAGACAGGACGTGAGTTCAAATCCAGTCTCAGACATTTGACACACTTACTAGCTGTGTGACCTTGGGCAAGTCAACCCCAATTGCCCTGCCTTCCCCCCTCCAAAAAAATCCCCAAATGTTAGCTACTAATACTACTATTATTATTATTTAGTTATCATCATCTTCCACTACTACTACTATTTTAGTTATCATCTAGTCGTAGGAAACCTAAATTTGTTTAGAGATTTTGAGACAGATTATCCAGAAAAAAGTCAGAAGGAGAATGGGAAAAATTGTTCCTGAAAAGCTCTGGTTTTCATTTGGCCTGCTAAAGACAATCCATATCTCTTACTTGCCTTGGCTCTTCATTAAACACTATTTTCTCTATATTGTCTATGACACTCTGGCACAGCTGGATCTATTTTCAATGATTAGTATGACATATCATGTGGGTTATATGATGTGGCTTGTGTCAGCTTGCACCAGAAAGCCCTGTAGCGGAGTGCATAGAG
The DNA here is from genome assembly GCF_028583685.1 of Petaurus breviceps papuanus. NCBI lineage: Eukaryota > Metazoa > Chordata > Mammalia > Diprotodontia > Petauridae > Petaurus > Petaurus breviceps. The sequence goes on from NW_027185764.1 coordinate 4,277,960, forward strand.
CTGACCTAGGAATTAGGAAGACCTGGGTTGAATATAGCTTTTGATCCACACTGATTGCATGACCTTGGGCAAGCTACTGTAAGTCACAAAGCCAACCGAGAGGTGGTGGAGTGCCTGGGGGGAAGGCTTGAAGTCTGAAAGACCTGTGTTCAAATTACACTTCAGACATTTTAGGTATAGGACCCTGGGCAAGCTACTTGTCTTGTCCCTTAGTTGTTTTTCTCATTTGTAAAATAGGGATAATAATAGAACCTGCCTCATGTTGTAAGGATGTGGATCCTTAAGATTCTATGTAAATATTGTTATTATTGTTATTAAGTAAGCATTAGTTTGCATTAATCATAAGTTCAGTTTTTAAAAAAGAAAAAAATTAAGGCAGCTAGGTGACACAGTGGATAGAGCTTTGGGCCTGTAGTCAGGAAGACCTGAGTTCAAATATGGCCTCAGACACTTAATATCTGAGTGACCCTGGGCAAGTCACTTAACTCTGCCTCAGTTTTCTCATCTGCAAAATGAGCCGGAAAAGGAAATAGCAAATTACTCTAATATCTTTGCCAAGAAAACCCCAAATGTAGTCACAAAGAGATCAGAGATGACTGAAACAACTGGAAAAAACAACAAAACCAAACCACATTATAACCTTTCTAAACTAACATAGCAAGTAAACAATTAGGTTTTGGTAGGAGCTCCCATACATGCACCCTCTGAGCTCACAAATCTTTTTTTTTTTCCATTATTGTTTTGGTAGGTAGTTCTAATGTTCACATGAACCTTGTTCAAATAGTTGAGATTGAGTTGAGCCAGGTATTGCTACAGGATGGGAAGAATGGAAGGATGATTGTCACATAATTACAATACATAAGAATTATATTTTAAAAATTAAAGTCAGCTGTATTCCTGCTCTCCAAACCTCAAACAATGCAATTTAACAAGTATTTATTATGCCCCTACCAAATACCTTATTGGGAGAGATAAGACACATTGTGAAACATAACACAAGATATCTCAGTGTATGATTCAGTGGCAAAATATATCAGGCAGACAGAAAGTGCCATTAGAAGTCAGAGAAAGGAGAGATTGATATGGGCCTGTCATTGATTCATTCAACCTACATTTATTGAGTACTTTCTATGTTCAAGGTCCATCACTGGGGGGCTGGGAGTTATAAAAAGAAAACCAGGACATTGTTCATGCCCTCAAGACACTTACAAGTTCCTTCATTATAGAGAGTAGCTATTACTTGAAGAGGGTCCAAAACAAAAAAGCAGCCAAAAACATTTCTGTAATATTGTTGGTTGTATGGAAATCCTCATGGCTGAATCAATATAACATGCTCTGTGTGGGTGATTTGCCAAACATATTACAGGGCCCTGCTTCACAATGATATTCATTAAAATGCAATTTTACCTCTGGAATTATCTTTCCAAATTCTGGACATGGAAAAAAATGGGAGATTCATTTGTGATGAGCAACCTTTGTGTAAGCTAGACTCTCAGCTCCATTTAGGAACTCGTGGGCACATTTTAGCCATTACAGTCATAGATTGGGGCTGCCATGCCAATTATGTAAAGACTTTACTCCTTCAAGAGAGCTTTGATGTAAGTTTAATTTATGCCAGAAGAAGTTTGATTTTTGTATCAGTCTGTGATTGCTGTGGGCATAAAAATATGAAATGGTCTTCCATCTTATGTTTTTTAATCCTGTTGTGCTAAATAAATCAACAGCACATATTTTATTCATTAATACATTTAGGTTTTCATTTCTACCATTAGTCCTCATGAGGGATGTGGAAAGACTTTTCTTGGCCAATGTTTAAAAAACAGAGATAAAAATTGATAGTAGAAATTGATTCAACTCAGCAGACTCTTAATATCACTTGCTGCTTAAAAAAGAAAATTTCCCTGTGTTCAGTGGCTCTTTTAGCTGATATACTATAAGGCCTCCTTAAAATATGGGAGTTGGTGTGATCATATATAATTTCAAGGAACTAAAAGCAAGTACAGCAAAATTTCAAATCCTTATCATTTGAATGCACGAGTCGATTAAGCTGAATTACCATCAGGAAGTATAATCACTAGGTAAAAATGTTCTAGTCACTGCTAAGTCCTCAAGCAATGAAATGAAAAATATCAAGAAATAAGAGACAGCTTTTAAAAATTATAATGATCACCTCCGAAGTTATTCTTAGTGGAAACCCTATTTTGATCCTCCACACCTGCTCATTCTCTCTTTCTCAACTAAAGGTTCTTAAAACTTTTTCTTCTTGGGGGTGGAGTGGTAAGGGGAGAGGCTGTGTGAGAGTCACAGACCCCTTTGACATTCTGGTGAAGTCAATGGGCCCTTTTGAAAATAGTGTCCTTAAACATATAAATTAAAATACATGGAACTAGAAAAAAATCAATTATATTGAAATGAAATTATTAAAATATTTTAATCAAGTTCACATAGTTTAAGAACCCCAGTATATAAAGACAAATAGACTTGATAGATACCCCTTCCCCAACCCTCTGCTTCTGATCCCAGTAAGGTTCCAAAGGAAATTAATTGTTTAATACAAATTCACCAACCAACTCTATATCTTTAGCTGAATTTACTGTAGACAGTCATCTGCTTCTGCTATAAGAGATGGCTGAGACAATTTTTATTAGGTGCCTAGTGCCATTCCCTGTTTATTTCACTCAGAGGGGCACAAATGGGATTTTCATAGGTCATCGAAAGGGGCCCACTGGTGAAAATTCCATTTTGGGTGGTAAAATTAAGGAATTAACATTACACTTACACACACACACACACACACACACACACACACACGGGTCCATATAAGTATTTACATTAATATGTGCCTGAATTCTGCAATCAAGACCCATATACTTTTGGATAGTCTTAAACACAGTATTGTAATTTCCTTTGTATCCTCATCTGGGCGATGCACGTAGATCCTCCCTGCTCCCTGCCCCCATGGGTCCAACTGACAGCTGAATGCAAACCCTCCTTTTCACTCATGCTTTGTGACTCCATCAGGTTCTCTATGCATGTATTGTGATTAATGAGGTTGCCCCCATGTGGTCCCAGAATTGGGAATGTCATTTTTCTTCTTGAAATTTGCCTGTTCCTTGGTGGTCTTATTATGCCTTTTCTTTCTAAGGAGAGACCCAAGAGTTCTCTGATGGGGCAGTGCTCCTTTAATGATGAAAACCCTGCCTTAGATCTTTCCGGTAATTCACACCTAACCGTCTTCACCACTGTCAGTAACTTTCTTTTGAAACAGCCCGGCAGGAATTTCCACTTGAAACAGGAAGAGAAGGGAATGAGGATGTCTTCTTTGTCTCTTTTTTCCCCTGGGGTGGGGGTGGAGTGTAGAGAATGGGCTTGAGTTTTCTTGAGGAAGACTTGCTGAAAGAAAAAAATAAAATGAGAATAGGTTTTGGAATGCAGCAGGTATATATTTATTATTACTTTTGAGAATAAAAATGTAAAGATGATTAAATATAGATTATACAAAAATAGATAGATAACACAGCCATTTGTGTCAGATTTATCAAAAGATTTGCCTAAACTTGTATATGTGAATGATGGCTACACAAAATGAGAGTGTTGGATGGGAAAAGGCAAATTATCATTTGGCACTTGACGTTTTGAAGATGTGAAGCCATGGTCTTGGAATGGCCACAGGTGGTTGTTTGATATGTTCATAAATTTTGCATATACTCCTGATATAGTGGTTGTGGAGTTTTTGTTTGTTTTGTGTTTCTGAGGTTTGAGAGCATCTTCACAACTGAGGAATGAGCAGAGTGCCCAGTGGGAAAACAATCCTGCAAAATCTTAAGTCTTTTCTTATGTTGCTGGGGAGAGAGGGGAAATTGTAAGACTTGGTGAAAGAGACAAATTTGTATGAATGAAGTCAACTTAGAAGAATGTAGGCAAACTTTCTGGGCTGCAACATATGTGAGGACGCTTTGGTCACAACTAGTGCTTCTTTGCGTTCTAGAATGAATGCATTCACGTGAGACACTCATCTGATTTAAAACCAATTCTAAAAAGGCTGAACTTTCTAAATCTAGTCCTACATGAAACAAACTTGGTCTCTACATAAACACTTAGTATAAGACAGGTTTTTTTTTCCTCTTCTCAAGTATTTTCAGTATCTATTGCCCTTGAATCTTGATTAGATTATAATGCAAGCTGGGCTATTAGTGGCCAGGCTATAAATATTGGTATCCTTCCCCATTCCCCATCTTCTCTTTTTCATAATCTGTATTTCAGTGCCTCTCTGAATGTATAATTATTAGGCAAGAAAGCCAGGTAACTTAGAGTGCATAAAATAGAAGGGAGAAGAGGAAACTCAAGAAAGAAAGAATACATAAGAATGGTCCTGCACATTGATGGCACTCCCCATAAAATGAGTGTTTAACTAGATGACCTCAAAGGTCCCTTCCAGCTCCAACAGAATCCTATGATTTCAATAAAGAATCACCAATTTCATGCATATGCACAGGGTCTTCTCGACTGTTTCTGACATCTTTGGATCCTGTCCTTTGAAAGATCCTATTTGTTTCTAGTAGGACTTAAAAGAAATTCCACAGCTAGTTTATTAGGGATTTATGTAGTACTTTTCTTCTGGGCAGCTCAGTGCACTTTACAAACTGAATCCCATTAATCCTCAAGCTCCTCTTGGTGGGACCACATGTAGAGATTAGAGAGAAGGGTCATTGTTTTTCTGCCACCCGCCTTCACCTTTCTGCTGTGTTGGCCAAGAAAGGAGCCAATTGCATTACTGATTTCCACTAGGAACTAGAATAAGATCACTAACTCATCTCACAAACCACTGAACACTTATTGGATAGCCCTGGTATTCAGCCATTCCAGCATTGAGCTAGATTCACAGTGGGCAGACATTATTTATCTAGTTCCTATATTTTTACAAGGAAAATAGTGTAACACCAGATCTACTCATAACAACAAGTGTACACAATAATGCCATGAATCTGTGTTACATGTAGGCTAATTCATAGATTGTTTGTATTGTTCAAAGTACTTGGGGATCTTTGTGCATACTCATTTCCATAAATCACTTAATTCTATTCTAGTAATAATTCTCATTTTCTCTCTCTCCAAGCTCCTTTCTCTGTCTGTCTCTCTGTCTCTGTCTCCCCTTCTCCCCCCCCCAACAGGTATCCTACTGCATACTTATAATTATGACTAAAATGTGTGGGTGTGAATAGAATAATTTCTAAGCTTCTCTTGGTATTTATTTTTGTTTCAACAGATGGATGATCCATTTTTAAGCACAATTTTCAGATCCTTCACTTTACAGGTGCATCTCAAGATGAATAATCATTTGGAACAGTGGATTAAAACTAGTATTATTTTTTAAAATCTCATTTTGTCTCTTATTTTTTAAATCTTATTGATGTCTCTTGTTTTTATATCACACTCATTTCTGGATATGTCCCTGCTCCCCATCCAGTAATGCATCCTTTGTAAAAAGGCTTTTTAAAAGAAAAAAAAAAGTAAAACTAACACATATGAGCACATCTCACAGTTTGTCTCAGATTTGTTATTTCTTATAGTACCATAATGGTGTAAGACATTCATGTACAACCAAATTGATAGCTACTTACTTTCCTTTTTTTTTTTTTTTAAGCAACCAGGGTTAAGTAACCTGCTCAAGGTTACACGGCCAGTCATTTCTGGGTGTGGTGCTGAGTATCTGAGCCCGGATTTGATCCAGGTCATCCTGACAGTGGAGTCAGTGCTCCCACTCACTGAGCCACCTGGCCGCTCCTGGCTACTTACTTTCTATCTAGTTCTTTGCTGGCATAAAAGTTCTGCTAGAACCTTTCTTCTTGTCTTTGACTTCTTTCGTGTTATATACATAGTGATGGGATCTCTTGGGAGGTGGACAATTTCATTTTAGTTACTTTTCCAAAAAAGTACAATTTCTACTTGCTTTCCTTGATGTTTGGACCAATTCACAATTATGCTAACTCTGTGTTAGTGTGGTGGTATTCTACAGCCCTTCCAACCTTGATCATTTCATCTCTCATCTTTGCCAGTTTTTAGAGTGTGAAGTGAAAACTCAGAATACATTAAGCACTTTGTTAAGGATTTCCAGCACTGTGCTAAGTGCTAGCTATTTGGATTTTTCTTATTAATGATTTGAAGCAATTTTCCATAGGAATGTAAATTGTTTACAATTCTTTTGAAAACCATCAAACTAATATTTTCAAAGCTCTCCCCCCATTTATGATGACATTTCTTCCCCCATTCAAGGTGTTATTTTTTTCCTCACATGTGACTGTTATTGGTCACAGAAATAGTTTGGTTTTTGGCATGTTTTGGGGGCTCTCTGGGCTGCGTCCTAAAGTTTTACTTTTCCTTTTTTCCAGATCACCACAGACTTGAGGCAGCGTTGCACAGACAACCATACAGGAACGTCAGCCTCGGCCCCTATGGCTGCCGGCATCATCGCCCTGGCCTTGGAAGCCAAGTAAGTTTTGATCTGTACCTTCTATTCACTGGTGACACCCTCCTTCTAGTAGGGCTTGAACACTGTTCCCTCCCCTGCCACTCAGAACATCATCTTTTTTTCTCCCTTCATACCCTCCCCCCAATAGATTTATTCTGTATTTAGCTGGGACTGAAAGAGTATAGAGAGGGGAGGTAATTGGTCCTGATCTTTGTAATGTCAAAAGACAACTGGAGTTACCTTCCTGACACACACAAAGATTAGTTCCTGCATGAAAAGATGGCAGACACACATGTCAATATTAAGCTCGTACACATGGCTGTAAAGCCTCTGCCTGGGGAGTTTGGCTTTGCCTGCTGCTGTTCACCTTAGAAGCTATGATTCCTTAGAATCATAGGCCCTCAGAATTGGAAGGGACCCCAGAGGTCACTTAATGCCACCCACCCAAGATAGAATCTCCTTTAGGACATTCCTAACAAATCACCATTTGCCCTTTGCTTAAGGATTTCCAGTGGAACTCATTCCTTTCTAAGGGAGCCCACTCTGCCTTTGGACAACTAAGTCGTTTGTAAGTGTGTCCCTTACAGCCTCATGGAATCTGCCTCTTGAATTTCCATTCACTTCTCCTAGTTCTGCCCTCTGGGTCAAGTCGAAGAAGTCTGATCTTGCTTTCAAATGACAACCGTTCATATACTGAAGGACTAGTTGGTCCCTCTAAGTCTTCTCTTCTCTGAGATAAATAATCCCAAGTTCTTTTACCTGTTCCAAGGCCTCCTACCATACCTTTGGTTTCTCAATGCCCCCCATAAAATATGGCACTCCAAAATGAAAACAATGTTGTCTTTTGACTAGAACAACAGGCTGTGAGTTTCCTCATTCTGGCTACTTAATTTTTTGTTAGTTTTACTAGCTTTTGAGCCAGAGTTATTACCATCCATGAAAACCTCTTGGCTTTTTGTTACATGAAATGCTGTCTAGACTAGAGGGTCATACGTGTAAGCCATAACACTTCTGAGTAAGGCCCAAACCAGATTAATTGGATTAAAGATTAAAATTGGAAAATGTTTAACAAAATAAGAAATAGGACAAAACATGGATAATATTAATATGTGGTTTTCTAAGTCAAGCTGAGGACCCAGGCATTCTTATGCATGGTTTTGAGGGTCTTGGTTCTATTTGAATATGACCCCACTGACCTAGATAGACAGTTTGACAAGTCTTTAGTCCTGCATTAGAGATTTTTCTGGCCCAAGTGTAGACCTCTATCCTTAACCCCATTTAATTTACTTGTTTTGTCTTAGCACATTAGCCCTGGACTATTGATATTTTTTGGATCCTGTTTCTCTCCTACAATGTGTTAGTCATCCCTTCCAGCTTCATGAAGTACTTTATTCTTTCTTTAGGATTTAAAATTTTTTCAAATTAATTTTTCTTCAGGATTTTTCAAAGACCACTGACAGTGGCTTAGCAATTATATTAGCAATTTTTTTTCTACCATAGGAAATTGTCTGTCTGGACATGGTAACTTGAACTTATTAAAAGCAGCTAGTTTTTCTCTTATCACCTCCCACATCTTAGATCTCAGTTCCCTGTTATCCAGTTTTATTCTGTACATCAGAGCCTGAAGATCATTCATAGTAGAGGGAGAAAAAGACAGGAAAAGATTACATCTCTCTATTTCTAATTGTCATTGTCCTATCTGCCTTGATCAATCATCTTATCTCTTCATTGACCTTCTTGTCCCTACCAGAGCTAAAAACGACTTTTTGTTGTTGTTCATTCTTAGGCTTAAACACAAGACTTAACTTGCTCTATGCTCTGGGATTCTTAACATTCTTTGTTACTGCCTTCAGTGACCTGCCCTTCTGTTATTCTTCTTAGATATGTCTTTTTAAAAATATGAGTTGATCCTGGTGTAGCCTCTTGGGTTTCTTTAGATACTAGTTTTTATTTTCTTCCTCATTAGAATAATTTCTGGGTTTTCTTTGTCAGAATTTTATTCTTGAGAGGATCCCATCCTGATTGAGACCACTTTCCTTACAGAATCTTATAGGATGGCATCCTTCCTATCCTCTTTTCTGAATTCTTTGAAAGTATTCTCCCAGAATCAGATGGTGTTTACCCTTCTCCTTTTTATCCATAAATGAAGAAGTCTAAGATGCAGTGAGTGGTCTCTTCTTCACAAGTTCATTTCTGCTTCCTCTGTAAGTTATTGTCCATATTCATGTCCAAAATAGTAGTTTGCCTTGTCATTTCTTCTACCTTTTAAAGAATGCAATGTATAAGCAAGTTATCAATTATTCATTAGTTATTCTACTCATGGCAGAATAATAGAGCTTGAACAGATGTCTGAAGATCTCTGTCATTTCAATTCCATCCCACCGCATCAGCTTTGTTATCTGCTGCTTGAAATTATTCATTTCTGACTAAGTAGCCTTTAGTATATTCCCTCCCTAATAATATTCTTCCTATTTCTTCTTCATTTATTCTAAACTTCTAAACTCTCCTCCACTGCCTAGATGTCCAAACTAGAGGATATCTTACTAATCTTCCCATTTTCTTTTAATCTAATTTGTTCCATTTGAATAAAGCATAAACCATCCATTGTGGTACTCCAGTCCTGAGAGGCATACTAAAACCTGTGAGGTCCAACTTAACTTCTTGTTTATCACCTAGGCTGCTCTGTTTGTGAGCAGAGATCTCAAATCATTTGTATTTTCTGTTGTAATGATGTCATCATATGTAAGAGTAATCTCTAGATAAGAGATTTCTGAGACTAAGCTGGTAGCCTACTTATTTCAAATTGTATTCAGTAAAACAAAGGTATGAGATAAGCACTTTGGACAGACTCTTGGGGTTAAATCTAGCAAGATTTGACCTATAACAAGGTAACTCATTCTCTGTATCAACAGTTAAGTATGTGAACAGAATAATTTATCAATCTTGCTATTATAATTTCCTTCAATGATATACTGAAGGTCAAGGACATTATGACTGGCCTTGAACAATAAACAATCATTTTCCCAAAGAATCATGACAATCCCACTGGGGAAGAAAGGGAAGGCTCATTTAGCACCCTCCCAGGATGAGAGAAAAGACAGATAAGTGGGAAGAAATTTGAGGGTAATAATGAGTCTGAGCTGTTAAAATTGTACATTCAAATTCATACTCTCTGCCAACACAACCCCTCGCTGCTTCCCCTCACCGACACATAAATGTGTACACACACATACACACAAACACACACAGAGTGATTTTGACTACTGTCCTTTATTTTAGGAGAACGTATACACCTTACTGTGGAATAGGGGTTTATATAATCTAAGGCTTCAAATGGGGGAAAAAGTGAAATTTCAGTAAGATATACCTGGATATTGTGATATATTCAATATGTAGTCATACCCTATCTCAAACCCTTGTCATCAGGAGAAATCTAAAAGTAGGATATATGGTTCTTTGCATGAAGGAATGTCACTGATTTTGTCTAGAAGTAATAATCAAGCTGCAACTGTAAAACTTGAAATTAAATTTTGAGAGGAAATCTCTTTAATCACGGACCAAAAAAAGTTCATATTTTATATAACCTTAAGCTAAAGGCCTTGCACAATTCAGGAAACCTTTATTAAGTACCTAGGAAGTAAAAGACACTAGAGATTTAGAAGAAGAAAAAAGGAAAAAAAAAATCACTTTTCTTGCCTAAGGAGTTTGTAGTAATATAATTACTTTCCTGGGCCTCATCTGTAAAGTGAGTCCATAAATTTGGACTAGAATTGAACAGTGGTTCCTATCATTTTTTGTGTGGCACAGACCCCTTTGGCTATATGATGAAACTTGGGGAGCCCTTCTCAGAATAATGTTTTTAAATGCATAAAATGAAAACTAGGATTACAAAGGAAATCTAACATAGTGACATACAGTTATCAATTTTTTAAAGACATTTTTAAATTATTATTAATTAATAAAATTAAAATATATTATTTAAATTTTTTTTAAGAAGTTCATGGGCCTCAGATTAAAAACCCTTGAAAATAATTGTTAACATTTCAACTCTAAGATTCTACAACTATACTCAGTTTCTCCATTTATAAAACAAGCAGATTAGAATAAGGTTCCATTTTGAGGCATCTAGATCGGGAAGACCTGAGTTCAAATGTGACCTCAGACTCTTGCTAGCTGTGTGACTCTGGTCAGGTCACTCACTTACCCTTTGTTTACCTCAATCTGCCGGAGAAGGAAACGGCAAACCATTCCAGTATCTTTGCCAAGAAATCAGCATGAACAGTATTGGATTGCTATGGTCCACAGGGTCACGAAGAGTCAAACACAACTTAACAAGGTTCTATTCAACTCAAATGTGACATTACTCTATAACAATCAAACATCAGCTTTTAAACGTGAAACTTCTGAACTTTAAAAGTAAGAATGTGGTCAAAGAGAACAATTGACACCTGCCATGTAAAATTCAGACCACATGACATTTTCATTAGAGTGAATATTTATTCCATTTAAAAACCTCATTGAAATGTCTGCATATTAATGGCATGAAGATAAGTCCTGCAAACTCCTGACCATTTTCAATTTGCTAAGTTTAAATAGTTTACCAAAATAGAAAAAAAAAAACCCAATTACATTTTAAAAACATGAACAAGATTGGAAGGGGAGAAGGGATTTGTTCACACTTTGGTGGAATTAGACAGCCAGAAGAGCAATGAAGTCTTCAATGGGTTTGTTGACTGACATATTATATATGTGTGAGGGAAAAAACAAGACAAAACCTGTGATTGAAAAAGTGCTACAATCATAAACACAGTGACACTTGTACCATCGTAATCAAGTTTTCTTGAGTCTGAGAAACACATTCTTTGAGAAGTTATTATAATATCATACCAATGACAATTCTATCACTACTGAATCTCACATGCAACATTCCTTCGGTTCACACTTAAATGACTCATTTACACAGATGAGATTACAATTGAGCTGATCAATATATGGAACAGTAATGCATTTTTAAAAAACAATTTGATTCTCGTTTCCTTTTCTCTTTCTTGACATTTGGAACATGTTTCAAGATGAACTTAAAAAGTCATTGACACCAGTGTCTATACACTGGACCAGCCCACTGAATTTCCAGGTTTGAGGCCAGTTTAGAGATCTAAGTCCAATAGAGCATCTAGGTAGAACAGTGGTTAGAGTGTTGGACCTGGAGTCAGGAAGATTCCCCTTCTAAGTTCAAATCTGGCCTCAGACACTTACTAGCCACATGACCCTGGGCAAGTCACTGAATCTTGTTTGCCTCAGTTTCCTCATCTGTAAAAATGATCTGGAGAAGAAAATGGCAAAACACTCCAGTATCTTGACCAAGAAAACCCCAAATGGGGTCGCAAAGAGCCTTACACAACTGAAACAACTCAGCAACAAACCCAACAGAGGAGAAAGAGGCCCCATAACTTGGAGGGGAACAACCTCTTTATCTGCCTTTCTAAGAATTTCCCACAGGTCCACCATTTCCCCCAAGTTAAAGCCCCAGTGAAGGGTGGAAGCCTTAAGTGACAGCAGATGAGGATGAGGTTGAGGATTGAGATTCAAGTACTTTACTCCCAGTAGAAGGTGTTTAAGTGAGGATCCTCTTCAGCCTACATAATATCCCTGAAGGCCTCGGATTCCACATGTAACCCCTACATCAAACTTCGTATGCCTGTAACATTAACTCTCTTATGAAATGCTCCTTCTTTTCAATGAGTGAAGAATAATTGTTATCTTCTGCTTGTGGGAACAGAGCAGGCATCTTAATAAAACTTTCAGTTTCAAGCAGATGGTCTCAGCATAAATGAGTAAGAATTTGTGTCCTTTGCAACCATACTCCTTCCAATTTTACTCAACCCCTACTATGTGTGTGTGTGTTAGCTTTTTGAAACAGATATTTACTAAGCTGGTATAGTAAAGAGTTGGTACATGACACTGCCCAGATCAGGAGCATACTCCCCCAAGAGTACCTGTAGAGACTAAGGTTCATCACTTCAAGCTTAGACCACATGTGATGGAAAGGCTAATGCAGTTCCTTGAATTCTTTTTGCTAGAAGTATTTTCTTTTCCTTTGTGGGGACCCTCATGAAGTTTCCCATAAGTGGGGTTTAACTTTCTGATGGCTTCCTTATAAACACTTATAAGTCCTTACAAACCCTTCTTTGTAAAAATAATTGAATCTTGGAAGTAGACCTTGAGTAAGTCAATTTCTCTGGGCCTAAGTTTCTTTGTCTCTGAAGTGACAGATCATAGGATCATGGATTTAAAAATATAGGAGACCTTGGAGGTCATCTTGAACCTTGTTTATTTTACAAGTATGGAAACTGAGGCACAGAGAGGTTAGAGGTCATAGATTTAATAAGTGGGAGAGCCAGGATCTGAAACCAGATCCTCAAAGTCTAAATCAATCTTTTTTTTTTTACCTCACTGTGTAATGCTACTTGAATTGAGCTCAATGGTCTCAAAGGTCACTCCCAGCTCTAGCCATCTGTGTCTATGCTATTTTGATTACAAAGATGAGATTCATCCTTTTCTCATTCAGCTAAATATCACAGCCATCACTGTACTGGCAAAGTGAAGAGTGTTATTTCTCAGCATTCTGATGGATGTATATTTTTCTATTCAGTTCTAATGATGTGAGAAAAGAAAAAAACTCCGTATCTTGGATAGTTATTGCTATTTCAGCACCTGGCCTTATAAGGATGTATTTGTCCTAACTTTCTTATGGTGCTATAACTGGCAGTCTTAGCCTGCATTATAGGATCCAGAATTGGAGAAAACCTTAGATATCAACCCATACCTGTATAGGAAAAGCTCCAAAGACAGGGAAGTCGCTACCTTCTACTTTTGGTTGTTTCACATTATTAGGAAGATTTTTTTCCCATATAGTGAGTCAAAATCTGCATTTCTGCATCTCCTAATCATTTCTCCTTGTTGTACTTCTTTGATGCCAAGCAAAGCAATCGTTCTTCCATATGACAACCTTTCAGATACTCTACACAGTTATCATACCCTTCCCCCACTCCCTTTTCTGCTTTCGGTTAGATATCTCCTTTCACTTACAACATGTTGGAGATTCTTACTCAGATATGAATTGATATCTAAGGTACCTTCCAATTCTGAGATGCCAGGTGCCAAAATGCCAGCAACCACCTAAGATATGGCATTTTTATCCAGCTCCTGTCACTGAACAGAAATAGTAATATTGACCACAAAGGGAAATTATTTTTAGGTACTTATCATGCCATTTTAAAAATATTTTTAAAAATTAGTTTGCACGTGAAAGTGGAAACATACAAACAACAAAAAAAAAACTAGACATCATTACTTCTGTCAATAGAAAGGAGAGCTCGTTCCTCCCAAAGGGCAGTTCAAGTCATCAATGCTATCAGAGCAGTGCACAAAGAGCCCTTGAATGCTTACAATTGTTGACAAAGCCACCACTGATTTCAGAATGTAGTCATAACTGAGGGGTGTGGAAGGGGGTGTTACAAGAAAATTTTTCCCTCATAGTTTATAGCAGTGAAAGACATTTACTTTTGTGTCAGAAGACCCCCGGATTGTACTTTATCTGATCATGGAAAAGCCCTCTCTCACCCTACTTCATCCACTGCCAAAAGGTGAAAGTCAGACCTTTTTTTTTTAATGGCCCTTCCTGCACCAGCACTAAGAGATTCTTAGATTCTAATAGGGCAGCTAGGTGGTACAGTGGATAGAGTGCTGGGTCTGGAGCCAGGAAGACTCATCTTCATGAGTTCAAATGTGTCACCAGATCCCTACTAGCTGTGTGACCCTGGGCAAGTCACTTAACCCTGTTTGCTCATCTGTAAAATAAGCTGTAAAATGACAAACCGGTATCTTTGCTAAGAAAATCCCAAATGGCATCCCAAAGAGTCATACATTACTGAAAAGGACTGAACAACAAGATTCTCTTGTTCCAGGTAGTCTCTGGGCTGAATGTGTATGAATAGTCTTGAGCCTATAGTGGCCCTGGTAGACTTGAACCCCCATCCCAAAGCATTTTACCCTCACCTGCAAAATTTAACACCCAAATCCTATTCTGTCATCTTTTGTCTTAGGGTACATAGTATTTCTTTTTTTCCCCCAGAATGTATTTATTTATTTTTAATTTTCACATTCATTTCTACAAGATTTTGAGTTACAAATTTTCTCTTTGTCTCTCCCCTACCCCAAGATGGCAAGCATACTGATTACCCCTTACCCCAGTCTGCCCTCTCTTATATACCCCCCAATCCCTCTTGTCCCCCCTTCCCCCTTATTTTCTTGTAGGGCAAGATGGATTTCTATACCCCATTGCTTGTATATCTTATTTCCTGGTTGCATGTAACAACAATTTTTTAGCATTTGTTTTTAAAACTTTGAGTTCCAGATTCTCTCCCTTCTTCCCTCCTCATTCACCCCCACTGGGAAGACAAACAGTTCAATATAGGTTATATATGTGTAGTTATGCAAAACATATCTATAGTAGTCATATTGTGAAAGTTTAACTATATTTCCCACCATCCTATCCCTTCCCCCATTTATTCTATTTTCTCCTTTGACCCTGTCCCTTTTCAAAAGTGTTTGTTCCTAACTATCCCCTCCCCCAATCTGCCCTGCTTCTATCATCCCAGGGCACATAATATTTCAAAACATTTGAAGTGGGAAAATTCACTTTAGAGACAAGTTCCTGCACCCAATAATGGTGTTTCTGGGTTTACCCCCTAGATATAATTAGCCTGTAGCAATGGCCTCACTCCCCTAGTGCAAACAGTGAACAATTCCTGTAAAAAGAAATTGAGAAAAATCATCACATTTATTGATCTCCAGTCAATTATATGGAAAAGAATGTCAGTGTCTTTAAAAACAATAAGCTTCCCTTTGTCATCATAGTTATAATTTTCTTCTCGGGTTCTTAGCTTTCTTGTGCTAAGTAAGTCTTAGTCGACAAGCTTATATAGAGTGTTCGTGTGCCAGATACTGGGCTGAGTGCTGGATGTGTAAGACAGTTGAAGCCATACCCCCCAGAAACAGAAACACCTTGATGCTCTAGTGGGTGGTCCAAGTTCCTTCTTCTGTGGCCACAGTTTCCTTGGATTCAACAAACATTTAATCGTGCTGTCTTCTGAGCAAGGTGTCCTGCTAGACAGAGGGGGACAGAAAGATGACCACCAACATAGCCTTGACCTTACGTAGCCTGTAATCGAGTTCCACGAAGACCAAGAGGACGAGTTAGCTCTTTCTTTGGAGAAATCTCACTTGGCAGACATTGTAGGCTGAGATGCGCTTTCTCTCCTTGAAACACAGGTGTGATATAGAAAAGGATCTAGCTACTCAGACAAGAATAGAAGTATAATGTAGCATCTTCCCCCTTCTCATTATGCTTCTGTTTTGAGCTGCCTGACAAGATCAGTGCATACAGATAAAGTAGATTGCACTCTCCATGAAGGCAGGAGCCATATTTCATTTGCCTTCGTACCTCTCCCTATACATCAGCACATAGCTTTGCCTAAAGTAGGGCCTTAATAAATGCTTATTGTCACTCATACTGTCTTTTAGGTGTTGAGAAAAAGAATCAAGAATTTACTGGATGGGGTGGCTAGGTGGCACAGTGAATAGAGCACTGGCCCTGGAGTCAGGAGGACCTGAGTTCAAATCCACCCTCAGACACTTAACACTTATTAGCCATGTGACCTTGGGCAAGTCATTTAACCCCAATTGCCCTGCCATCTCCCCTCCAAAAAGAAAAAGAATTTACTGGATCCTACAGCACTCAGACCCTGCAGGATTTAAAGCAAATGAACAAAAAGCCAAAATAGAAATTTAGCATTGTTTTATTATTTATCATTGTTCACTTTTTTGTCATAACAAATCATTAAATAAATGGCAGAGCAAATATTTTAGACTTCAAATCTACAGGCATCAGAGGGGGGAAGTGAGAAAAGTGCTTTTTCATTGTATAGGGGGGTGGGGCAGTTCTCCTCATAAATTCATTGATTGGTCAGGTTTGACAGTGTATTCTGTTTTCCTCTTGGCAGTTTTCCAGCTATGTGGGAAGGGACTACCTAGTCAGTGATTACAAATGAAATAATTATCACATGGGCCATTTAACAATTCAAAACAATATGTTTTTCCCAGTGTGACTCTGGAGGTTCCAAACTAAAAGGCCCCATGGGAAATTGAGCTCTTAAATAAAGGAATTAGTGCAATAAATATAAAGACATGAGTGCAATAATTTCAGATAAGGGACAAAAAGAAACTCAAGTGATTTTTATAAAGCGTTTTCCATTCTGGACCCAACAAAGATCAGCTCATGGGAACAAGAAACAAATTTATTTGTAAATAGCAATTCATATCATTTCACCCAAAACTGGCTTTGACAATCAAACTAAAAAGACCGAAGTTGTAACTGTATGGTGTTTTTCAGAATTATAAACTATGTTTTACTGGTGGAACATTCTCTGACTTAAATCTACATTTATATTCAAAGAAAACATACCCTTTTAGCCTCTTTCCTGGATTTCCAGATCTCCCTTCTTTACTTGCATTCTTCACATAGTGGTCAAGAAAGTGGTGCTAAAACCCAAATCTGACCCTGTCACACCCCTACTCAAAAATTTTAATATACTTAAAATGTGATACTGTTTACAAGAATTGATTAAACTTTTATAAACCCCATATTTCTTTAATGGGTTATATAATACAAGACGTACCCATGCTGCCTTCTTTCTCTTCCTCCTCTTCCAGTTCCCTGTTATTTTTTTCCACCCTCCCCCTTTTATTTTCTTCCTGGAAAATCTTGTCAAACCCCCTCCTATTACATAAAATGAAGCTCTGAGAGATCACTCAGATCCCAGTTTGAAAATGCTGGACTAATCTACTGACACTGGAAACCAGTTTTTTTCTATCACAATACAGTGCTTTATTGCCTCCACTCCAAGTTCATTCTTATACCCTATAATTATCTTCCACCATAGTTTTGAAAGGAACTTAAACATTTCTAAAGAAAAGCCCACCAGATACGATTTAATTTGTTTAAGAAAGTGATGCAGGCATGAGAATGACTGAAAATTGATTAACTATTGAATAATTCACGCAACAAAATATCTTTCTGTTATTTTGGTGAAGGGGAGTTGATTTTTGAGAAACTTTCCCCCCTAGCTCGGAAATCTCAGAATATATTCACAAGGTGGTAACGAGGTGTTTAATTACAAATGGATGTTTACTCCTGGTCCTTCAATGATACGTGAATGCCCTTCTTTGAGTGAATCAAAAAAGGCAAATGCCATTGGCTGATGAAGGATGAGCATGCCTCTTGGTGACCTTTATGAGACTTAGTTTGTGAGTTTGTTTGTATTGCTGGCTTAGGAGCAATTTGGGGAACAGAGAAGGCGCAGAAGAAGGGGATCTCTTAACTTACTCAGAGAAAGACAGCCCATAATTCAGTTTCCAAGAGTTTTTTTTTTTAACAGTTTTTAAGAGAGTTTAAGGCACAGTTGATGGAGCAGAGACACATACTTCAAACAGATATGGACACAGAAAGACGTGTTAGGTCATAAACAGTTTTAAGAAGCAGAACCACTGGCAGCTCAAAAGAGAGTTGGCTGTGGACTCAAGAGAACTAGCCTTAGTACTCAAGTTGTGCCGTAGAAAAGAGCAAACTATGATGACAAAAAGGATGTTAGGGCCCTGTTGCCCTGATGTTGTTGCCTTGGCCATATGTGTTTACTCTATATGTGTCTCACTACTACTGTATGCTATTTGCAATCATTCTTCCAATGGCCATTGTTGGCATTAGTACAAGACTGGGTTGCATGTTTATGGTGGAAGGAGGGGAAAGAAAGGAGCTTTCTTTGCTAAGAACTAATTGCATCTACCAGCTACTAATGAAAAGCACATTCATTTGGGCTGCGAATGACAGTAGTAGGAGTATTCCCACAGGATTAGACCTAGAAGCTGGGAGTCACTCAGGGGGAGTCAGGCCCAGCCCTCAAGGTGAGTTCAAGTATGGAGAGTATGCCAGAAAGTGTGTTACGCTCGTATTCTTGAAAAGCTTAAATCACCATCTAAACTGCCTCTAAACTTTCTTTCTTGTGTTTATAGTTTTAACTTTAAAGTTAGTCTTTACCTCTCCTAGACTCATTTCTATTGCAGGCAGGGAAATTACAAAGAAATATTTAGAGAGAAAATAAGTTGCATTAGAAGCTATTTATCAAAGTAAATTGAGATTTACTATTGTACTGGTGAAAACCTGACCCCAAGATACTCAAGCATTAGCTAATTTGGGGCAGTTCAAATGTTTAGGTATTAATTAGCTACTAAGTCACATAAAGGGGGTTGGTTAAAATAAAGGAGTCCAAACATTCAGCTTTACAACTTAGTATTGATGTCATATAAATACCCCCATCATAATCCTTTTCCTTCTTTTCTTCCTTCTCTTCCCCCTACCACTTCCTTCTTGCCTTCCTTTTCCTTCTCTTAACCATTTTTTCTCCTCCTTTCTGTTTTTAATGAAATATATATTAAAATGTATTGTTTTTCCATTAGGACTTTCCCATATTCAAGTATATGAAATATTTAGGGCCATGAATGCATTTATATATTGAAGTAAAGTTCTATTATAATCACTTCCTGGAACATCCAAATTCTTTTCCTTAAGTGCAATTTTGTTGTTATTAGAACAAAGTTAAAAGTTACATTCTTGGTCCAGAAAAGAATGAAGCCCTACCCTTTGGATAGTAAATGAAAAGAATTATAGTGAACAAAGTAGAGCAAAGAATGAAGTATCAATACCCAAATTCAACTCCAGTCCTATCCTCCTGCAAGCTTTTATATAATTTTGATTTGTACTGATGTGTTTTAGTGGATAGTTTGAAAGGGAGGGGTTTCTGGAAAGGGTGGTTAGGTTGTGTGAGGCAAGGGAAAGTGGCAGAAATTAAAAAGTGATTGAGGAGGTGCAAAGGGACCTTAAGTGAAGTACTGAGAAGTACAAATAGCACACTATTTCTTAAATGCTGGCTACAGAAAATGTGTTGTACCAGACTATTTGTTGTAGAGAATCCTTTATGACCAGATAAGTAAAGTGCTATTATTAAGGAATAATAGGTATAGAGCAGCATTGTCAGACTCAAATAAATGAGAGCTATTAATCCATACACAAACATCCCTGGGGGTGACTTAGATTTAAAGTATTAATATTATCTACGTTTTATTGTAGTTTTATTTGAATTTTTTTTTTGCTTTTTGGAGGGCATTTGGGGTTAAGTGACTTGCCCAAGGTCACATGGCTAGGTTTTTGTGTGTGTGTGTTGTGTCTGAGGCAAGATTTGAACTCAGGTCCTCCTGACTCCAGGGCCGGTGCTCTATTCACTGCACCACCTAGCCACCCCTTATTTGTTTTATTCAATATTTTTCAACTATATTTTGATCTGGTTCTGGCCATATAGCACAACTGGATGCTTGTTTGACACCTCTCTACTAAATGCCATACCTTTTTAATCTCCATACTAGCAATTTAAGTTTTTTAGTAACTAGTGATTTTCTTGATGTGGCTCCTTGTTTCCTTGAAGTCGATTGAAATCCATCTCCACTTGAGTGGGTGGCCCTTGTTATTTATTATGTCTTAGACAAAACCATCCCACAGCGGTGAGAGTTCTGCTGGTGTTCTTCCCTTAGCTTGACTAGGCCTGACCTCAAGCAATAGAGTGTCATACGATTATTAGCCCCACACTCAAAGCCTTTCCACCTTGGTAGATAGATTTGGAGTCAAATTCTGGTTCTGCCAGATTTACTACTGACATGATTTGTCCCCTCCCTTGGCCTTGGTTTCATCATCTATAATATGAGAGGACTGACCTAAATGATTTGAGACTAATTTCCAGATAAAAATCCGTGATCCTTTATGTGAACCTATTATCTGTCAAATCTTCTGTTCTTTTGCCGTTGTCTCTGAGAAGATGGAACTACCTTCCTCTTCTCAATGAAGCACCAAGAGAGGAGTTTAAAGGAGCAATTTCTATCATAATTTATTAAGTAGCTTTGCCACGTATTATGTGATCTAAAGAACAATTGGTGCATTTAGTCTCAAGCAATAAATGTTGAAGATTTGAAGAAAAAAATCTTGAGAATATATTCTCTATGATATGATTAACTTCATAACAATTATATCATTATTTGTTAAATGTCAATCAATCGAGAAGCATTTATTAAGTACCTACCTATATTATATTCCAGGTACTGAACAAGGCCTTAATGACATAATACAACTAAAACAATCCTTGCCTTGCAGAAACTTGTTTTCTATACTTTCCATCCTTTAATGGTCTTGCCAAGATTGTCAATTTTGCTGCACAATCAGCTGTACAATTCAGTAAAGTAATGACTCCATTCTCAGAAAACTCTATACCACTAAGAAAATTCAGGAGGTTTGAATATTTAGGAATATTCAAAGATTATTATAATATTCAAATATTAGGAATAATAGGAAGTGAAAATAACTATCCATTTTTTCCTTTTAATCCCCCAAAAGGATATATTGGTGTTGGGGTAAAATTAACCAGTACAAAGGTGTTGAGGAAACACCCTCAGTGACAGATAATTGAAAAATATATGTTTAGGGACTCCTCTCATCTATTTACCTATACTTTCACATTAAAGGGTAACACAGGAGGGGTGGCCAGGTGGCTCAGCGAGTAAGAGCACCGGCCCCAGTGTCGGGATGACCTGGGATCGAATCCAGGCTCATACACTTAGCACCCACTCAGAAACATCTGGCCATGTAACCTTGAGCAAGTTACTTAACCCTAATTGCTTAGGGGCGGCCAGGTGGCTCAGCGAGTAAGAGCGCAGGCTCTAGTGTTGGGATGACCTGGGGATCAAATCTGGGCTCAGATACTTAGCACCACACCCAGAAATAACTGGCTGTGTAACCTTGAGCAAGTTACTTAACCCCAATTGCTTAAAAAAAGGGGGCAACACAGGAAAATGAAGGAGATGACTTAGCAGATTCTGAGTTCTCCCCATGATATTAGATGAGATACCAAAATGGCATAAAAGGAGACTGAGGAAATATACCTGAAGTAGATTCCTGGAGGGCACATGTTTTGTTTTAAATAATAAACAATTATTGAATTTCTCAAGGAATTTAATAATTATGCCCTGGTACATCAGCTCCACCAACTGGTAAATTCTCTAGAGATGTGTTTCTCTAGTTTGTTAATTGCTATAAAACTGTAAAAATGTAAACTCTACATATTACACCTCCTTCTCCTCTTCCTATTTCTCATTCTCCCCTTCTCCTCCTCCTTCATTTCCTTTTCCTTTTCTTCCCTCTTTTCCTCTTTCTCTTTTCCTCCTTTTCCTTCTCCTTCTTTCTTTTCTCCTTTTTGTCCTTATCTCTCCCCGCCTCTGCAAAATGATTTTTAAAATTATATATATATATATGTATGTGTGTATATGTAAATATATATGTATGTACATATATGTATGTACACATATGCATATATTCTGATACCCTTTCATTTGATTTCTGTGCTAATAGTCAATGAACTCTATAAAATAAAACATTGAAATTATCTAAAATTTATGCCAATGAACCAGTTGTTTTATGACAAAGGTGAATTTTTGAACTTGGTATTCTGAGGTTTCTGGCATTATACTTGGTACCAAGGTTCAGTTGGTTCAAGCACTTTTTGTTCCCTTGTAACTTTATGATAGTGACTATGGTAACATACAAAACACTGTTTTGTTGAGCTTCCTCTCTCTACTTCTTTTAGTTTTATAAAAAAGATTAGCTGAATAGGGAGGTTTTTTTTTCTCTCAGAAAAGTTGATTATGTTTTTCACATAAACTGCCAAGTAGTCACTTTACCCAAAGCATATTTCAGTGCATTCTATAAATGCCTCATTTGGCTTCTTCATTTAAAAAAATCACTGTTTTTATATTTAAAATATTAAACATCTCCCTCTTATCCCAATAAATCCCACACTGAAGCCTTCACAAAATTTAGAGATTGCTTCTAGGCCTTTTCTTGTGTCTGGTGAGAAATCAAGCTGGTTTGTGCTGATTATGTGAATCTGTGAGTTTTCTTTTCCGGAGATCATAGACTCTGAGGGAGAGAGACCTTAGAATTCATCTACCCAGTCCTCTGACTTTATAGATTAGAAAAGAATCTCAGACGGGGTTATGATTTCAATTAATCAGTAAGCCTTTATTAAGTTCCTTTTACATACCAGGCACTGTGCTAGGGGTGCTAATACAGAAGTGTTAACATGCTTAGCTGAAGGACCAACTAGGCTATTCTTTTGGGGGGACATAATATTCAGAAGTAAGACAGGTTGCATACCCAAATAAATATACAGAGATGGGCAGGAGCGCTGAGAACTGGAGGAATCATGAAAGGCCTCTTGAATGAGGTAGAACATGAATCACATACAAAAATGACTAAATGCTAAATGGTACAGCAAAGACGATCAGAGAAGAGGGTGGTGGACATAATGATGTTAACAGTTTGATATGAATGCTGGTGCAAAAGGAGTTGGAAAAGAGAAAAATCAGCAGTTATCATGAAACAGAAGCAAAATCTCTAGTGAAGGTATCCTTTCGTGTTGTTTCCAAAAACTCTTCAAATGCCTCAACACACGTTTGTAAGATTTAGAGCATTGAAAGAATCTTATACATCATTTTGAGAAATCAGAAGATCAAAGATTTAGATCCAAAAGGCTAAAAAAAAAAGATTTAGATCCTACTAGGAAAAAACTAAGGGCCGTAGAGATGAATTAATTTGCCTCAAGGCATTTAGTAAGTATCAGGGGCAGAATTTGAAGCCAGGTCTTCTCAATCCAACTCTACATTCTATCCACTACAATTGCTTAGAAAACATTACCCTAATTTATCCAAAAAATAAAGTATGATTAAGTCTTAATTAGCTGTTGTAAGAGAAGATAATGAACATTTGGAGCTGTAAGTAATGCTAAAGCTGTTGGCCAAAACATTGTTCAGAAGATGTGTTCCATCCTTCAGTAGGCCTCATCCTCTTAAGCTTCATCATGAGAATCAGGCCCCCTTGAGGAATTCCTGGCATAACAACAGGTGACAGATGGTGGTGGGCTGCCTCTCCCCACAACCTACCCCACTTCCACTTTCTCACTCAACTGATTTTGCCCTGTAGACCTGAATTCCTACTTACTACTTTCATATGATGATGAATTACCTTGCAGCAGATTCTCTCTTAAGATTGAAAACCATTCCACTCCCAGGGAATAGCAGGAAGGAATAAAGAAAGCTAAGAAACAGCAAAGAATTTATTCTTTCTACAATACCTGAATGGAGAATTCTCACATTAATTAGATAGCGCAAGCCCCCATGTATGATTTAAAAATAAATAACTGAAGACTCCAATAAATCACAATTTCTAGATTGACACGTCTACCTTATTGCAACCCAGCTCCAAAAGTCACTTCTGGGACCCAAAGTAAACTCATTGCCTCAGAGAAGCGGATTAAAGTTGAACTAGGAAGAAATAACTTGGGAATCTGTTGAAATAGCTGTGAAAACTGAGAGTTTACATCTTGAAGAGAGTATGCACACTACAATTTTTTTGGTAATTGTTACTGGCTGAGTGCTTACTCATGTCCCCAGATGCTGAACTTCTTCATTACACACAAATTATTTCTGGTTCTATATTTAGTTGTCATTTGATAATATGCCCAATAACCTTATTTTATTTGCAGATTTTCCCATTATAAACTTGTATTATAATCAATGCTGTGTTGCATAGAATTTGGGTCAGTGATTCATCTATGTATCATCATCCTAATTCCAGGACCACAGTTTATCCAGGGAATCAAAGTTAGAAGGTTTGCCCATAAAAACATCTCATCCATTCCATTTAACCAAACTAAGGTATATGTGTCAATTGAATCTAAATTGAAGTCATTCCCTCTAGCTTACTGGTCAAGGTGCAGGGGGGAAGAGATATATAGAATATTCCTTGCTTACCGTTGCCTCTTGCAGGCTCTGTGTCTTCTACCACACTCAGTAAAGTAAGCTCACTTCCTTTGAAGTTCCCTCAATTCATATCTACCACCCAACAAAATTCTGGAAGCTATTATCTGACAACCTCCAGGATTTTCCCCTTTTTTCCTTCTTTCCTCTATGGATACAGTGCCTAGACTCACAGTAGTTCCCTCCTCCTCATCCTGTCTTCATACTAGGGGACTTCAGCCTGCTTCCTGATACTCACTCAAACACACTAACCTCACTCTCAATTCCTCAGCTTATTCATTTCACAAGACCTAGGCCTCCACCCTACTTCAGTTAAACACAAAGAAGGTCATACCTTAACCTTGCTGTCCTGCACAAATGCATCAATTCCATGTTTATAAACTCTGAAATTCCCTTATCTGGCCACAATCTATTGCCATTCCACCTCTCCTCTCTCTGCTGTGTAACCCCAAATGCAATTTTTCCTCCCAAGAATAACCTGGATCTTTGATTTCTTTCTCAGGCCATCATTCTTGCACCAGCAACATACACTGTCCTCTCTTCCTCTTCTTGACCTTTGGTGAACCAGGTCAACTGTTGAATGTTCTCATCTATCATTTCCTTTGTCCACTTATGGTAGGCTCATCTTGCCCTGCCAAGCCTCACTCTTGAATTACTTCCAACATATACTGCCTTTACCCCTACTACATGCCGCTGAACAAAGCTGAAGAAAATCATGAAACTATACTAACTGGGCTTGCTACAAATTTATGTTACATAATTTCAGCTAGGCTTTCACTGTGGTAAGATAATTATTTTTATACCTCTCAAATTAGATCTATATTATTTCTGTGTTTCAAGATGGTTCGGGTGGGGGGGTAGACATCACTGCTGACCCTGGGGGCTTTGGACAGCAGCCAGGTTAGCAGAGGGGTCCGCCTAGGGAAAGTGCAACTGTTCTCATCTTCCTCGACCCACAAGAGCTACTGCCAAGGGACTTTAACACTCCGGGGCTGCAGCTGTGGGGGATCCACGAGGGCTAACGCTGAGAGGAGACAAGACCAGACTAGGAGAAAGAAGGAGGAAGATGGTGTGAGCGCCCCTCCTACTGCCACTGCCCAACCCAGCATCCGCATGAGACTCGAGCCTTCTCTAGCCATCGCCACCCCCGAGCCACCTGCCAGCCTTCGCAGCTGTCCAGGAGCTGATGCACAGCCTTGGTGAACATGGAACTGCACTGGGAGAAGCCTCCGGTAGCGCCTCACCCCCGGACCACAGGATGGAGGGGTCTGGAAGAACGAAGGGCGGGAAAGATTCCCCCCCCCCCAAAACCACCAGTTTGGCGGGCCAGGGACTGTCGTGTTGAATCCTCAGGGCCGACTGCAGGGACCCCACTTGTTTAGTTTACCTGTCCTGACTTCCAAGCCCTCTTGAACTCTCTCTTGAAAGTTCTTTTCAACTTTCCCTTAACGTACTTGTTGACTATCGGGTATTTGTTGACTATCAGGTGTTTAACCTTAGGTGGAATTTACCCGTGGACTTCGGGCTGCATTCCCAAACAACCTGGACTCAGCAGACCCAGGTGCCGCTAGCACCTCCCGCAGCGACCCATCCGAGAGCATCTTTTTTTAATTCAAAGATGACAGTGCTGTCGCTGTAAGTTGCACCTGGTGAGGACGCCATGCCTGTGATCACATCGAATGTGTACAGAGGAGGTGCAGAGAGAACTGCCTTGGCCACTTTTTCTGGCACAACCCCAATGTGTGATCTTGTGTGGATTCTGTGGACTGTTCTGGAAACTAACTCTGCTTCCTGCTTGGCAGATGGAGTTTTTGTATCAGTTTTTTGCAATTGAGTAGCATCCTGCATTATAGACTGTTTCTTCCCAACAACTTTGGTTAATTTTGTGAGCATATATTTAAGCTCTGAAAATGAACCTCATAGAGTATTGAAGCCAGCCTCTTAAATTGTCAAGATGACTCCAAACTCCGTCATGGGATCAGGAACATCATATCCAACAATGGCAGTAAGCTCGTTAATAGAGCACTTGTCCTTCCCAGTTGGTGCAGACCCTTCTCCAATGCTGCTCCTGTCATCACTGGGGCCTCCACTCTCCCACTCAGGTCCAAGAAGCAGAGCCTTCTCTTGCTGAAGATGAACCCCTGCTTCCTTTCTTTGTCCTTCTCCTGCATTCTTTTTGCCAGCCTCCTAGCTGGCTGGGTTGGTGGTCCCGATGGGATCTCTCATTTTGCCATCTTTGACTGGTAGGCTATGGCAAAATCCACCTAGAGCAAGAACAGCATCTACTTTTCTGGCCTTTTATGGTTTGTTTTCTTCTTAATGATTGTGATTGAAGAACCCCTGTGAACTGGCTGGGCTGCTGGCCTCATCTGGCCTTGGCTCATGGGATCTCTTGTGTTGTCATTGATTCAGTCCTTAACATAGCCTGTTACTGCAAAGATTTTAACCTCCTGGAGAATGTGGCCCTGAGGTCCTGAAGAGATAAGCCCTTTGAGAATTATTAGTGAGGAGGCTGCCATTATTAAGACAGAGGCAGGAGTCTTCTCAGGGCCTATAAATACAGAGAAGGATGGGGTACTTTTTTTGATCCAGTAGATTGCTGCCCTGGCAAGATTGGGAAATTCTTTGGGTACAAGACTGTATCTTAGCACACACTGAAACCACTGGCAGTTTATTTTTCAAATCCTGTTCAGTTTGAAGAAATCTTCCAATCTCTGTGACCAATGGTCTTATTTCATTTAGTGAAATCAGTTCCTATAGATTCATTTGTTATCCCTATGCTGATGATTCTCCCATCTATTTATCTTCCCTTAACCTCTCTGCTGAACTCTAGGGTCACACCTCCAACTGCCTATTACACATCTTAAACTGAATGTCTGCAGACATCTTAAACTCAACACGGCCAAAACTGAACTCATTATCTTTTCTCTCTTCCTAAATTCCCTATTTCTGTTCTCCCATGCTAACAACCCAGGTGTCATCCTTGGTTCCTCATTCTCATCCCTCATATCCAAGTAAAGATGTTAAGTAAAATTTGTTTTAATCTTGCAACATCTTTGACCTCCTTATCTCCTCTGACACTGGACCACCCTGGTACAGGCCTCATCACCTCATATCTGGACAACTGAAATAGCTAGTTGATTGAAGTCCTTCACGTCTTCCCCCATTCCTCCACTCACCTGTCAACTTAATCTTCCTAAAGCATAGATCTAACCAAGCCACTTCCCTTTTAAATACATTATACTGGCTTCAAGTCTTCTTACACCTCATTCACCCCACATACAATCTAGTGACACTGATTTTCCTTGCACAAGACATTTCATCTCTAAACTCTAAGCATTTTCCTTGATTCTCCCCATGCATAGAATTCTCTCCTTCCTCATTTCCTTCAATTCCAACCAGAACCCCACCTTCTAGGAGGAGTCTTTCCTGATTCTCCTTAGTCTCTTCTCTCTGTTGATTATCTCCAAGTTATCCTGTGTATATATACATATATATATATATATATATATATATAGTTTGCACATGATCATTTGCCAATTGTCTCCCCCATTAGACAGTGAGCCTTTCTTGAGAGTAAAAAATGCATTTTGCCTAGCTTTGTAATTCTCAAAGTTTAGCATAGGACCTGGAATATAGTAGGAATAATGCTTGTTGACCCACTGTTCTTGTTTGTCCTTCATTTTTTTTAAAGCAATTGGGGTTAAGTAACTTGCTCAAGGTTACACGGCCAGTTATTTTATGTGGGTGCTAAGTATCTGAGGCCTGAACCGATCCTAGTTCTCCCGACTCTGGGGCCGGCACTCTTACTCACTGTGCCACCTGGCCACCCCTTGTCCTTCATTCTTGAAGAGAACCATGGTATCAAGAAGGTGATGCCATGACTTGCAAGTGAATTGGATTTAAGTGAGGGAGGGCTGTGCAAGGTCACAAGTCTTACTTCCCCTCCTGAGCCATCTGAATCCAGTAGCAAGATATAAATCAGGAGGACCAGACATGACCCCAGATGCAATAGGACACCTTGGCCTTTTTAAGCTAAGGTCTTTCCCAGGTCTCAGTTTGCTTGAGGCAATGCCCATTTGATAATTTAGGCTAGGTGAAAAATGAGGCAAAGAATGGTCTCTCTTACCCAGCTAAAAAAAAAAAATCAATCTGGGAGGGGAAGACCCTCAGGGTTTCTGGCCAAAACAAAAACAATTTATACTCACTCTGAACCATCTGGACCCAAACAATGACCTAGGGGGGCTTGGACTGGGCTCTGTTGTTGGCCAAAACATGAGAGCCAGAATGATTTGGATATAAGGCATAGTCCTTAAGAAAGAAATTTAGCCCCAATCCTTTGATCACTGAAAACCTTGTTGACTGACTGACTAAATGAATGAATGTACATGCCTGCATGAATGAATGAACAATGCTCTAGGAGAGTAATCCCCTTATTCTAGGTAGTCAGACATTGACAATAATGTTTCTCCTTTAATAGATAGCAGATTAAGGTAATTTCTTAATTGTTCTTTCCTATGTATAATCTCTCCCCTTTCCAAACCATCTTTTATACAAATGCTAAATTAATATTAAACAGAGGTCTGACTATCACTTCCCTTCTGCATAATGTTTAGTGGTGCCCTATTGCTTCTAGGATAAAGTACAAGCTCATTAGACTGGTCCACTGCAATAGGGCTCCCACCTATCTTTCCAGATTTTTTTTATTTTGTTACTGTTCAGTCGTTTTCAATATTATCTCACTCTTTGTGACCCCATTTGCCATTTCCTTCTCCAGTTCGTTTTACACATGAGGAAACTTAGGCAAACAGGGTTAGTGACTTGCCCAGGTTCACCCAGTTAGTAAGTGTCTGAGACCAGATGAGTCTTCCTAGGACACTTTCTAATGTACCATCTACCTGCATGAGGAAGTTCAAAAATTCATTCTAAGACCAAGTCTAAATGATTTGTGGATTATAAATATCATTGTTCCCCTGTTCGTCTCGATAATAGAGATGATGCTGTACAATTTGAAAGCAGTACAATTCTATACAGTATAAATACTGATATTGCTATGATATCTTTTAAAAAATAAAATGCCTTTAAATAAGAAAACAGGTACAAAGTATCTTTTTGGAACATTTGAATTTGCCCTTGTTCAATGTGATGTGTATTTATTATATATACACATATACCCATGTAGGTTTTTTGTCTCCCCCATTCTAATGTAAGTTCACTCTGAGCAGGTATTGTTTAGTACTTATATCCTCAGCTCCTCCTACCACAGTGTCTAGCAAATATTAGACACTAAATAAATATTTGTTGATTGATTGATCTACCAGTAATATGATCACATGCTTGGTGTTTCCATATGTTTCTGAATAACAAGATCATTGGCTCATCTCAATGAATTTTGGGGGCACCGAGTCAGCCATTTCTGATCCTGTGACATCCATAATATTTTCACCTATTGTCTACTAGTTTTATACATTTTTTAAAAGTCCTCTCTAAGAATAAAATGACTAGATCACCACCAGGTTGGGGGATTTCTATTTAAAAACAAATTATCACTGCACTTTGTATATGAAAGCAGTCATTGTTTTAATGGGCTAATTTTTTAAAGCAGACTCATAGTTTATAAGTCAGTAGGTTTCTGAATCCATGATAATGGTGCTACAGACTTTAGTGAATTATATAGATAATAATAGAGACTTAATCTGTCTATATACATTTTTGCTGTTGTTATTTAGCAACACTTCCCCTCCTCTACCTTCTTTCAGCATGAAGCCTAGAAATTGATGCTTGTCCTTAATTCTTGAATGGGAATATAAGATTTTCAGACTCTTTGAGGTTAAACTTTTTTTTAAATGTATGTCTTTGGTAATATTTTTAGTCAAAGTGACTTAGATTTATTAGATGAAGAAACAGTAAGAAGTTAAATGACTTCTTCCAAATCACACAGTGACTGAATTTCTGAGGCAGAATCTGAACTCAGGCCTTCCTGACTTTTAAGTCTAATATTCTATTCATTATATTGCCTATATGCTCTTCTAGTCCACAGATTTTATTACAAAACAGTAGTTATCAAAACTTCTTGGCACTAGTTAAAATATAGAAAAGTATAATGGTAAGGGAATTTGAAGATCTTCCCTGCCCCCGAATGGGCCTCACTTGGAGCCCAACAAGAGAAGCTTCCTTAGGGGAGGCTTGTTTTTCAGGAAGTCCCACACCTGTTGTTACTTTGTAATTAAGCTAATTTAGCAGTGGGTCAAGAAGGTTGTGATGTCCTCTGACCCTGAAGAAGGCTATATATACACTGAGGTGAAGTTTTGCTTTGGGGCTCACTTTGAGAAGAGTTATGTGATTTGACCAAATGAGACTCTGGGCAGCTGTTGAGCTCCCTGGCTTTGAAAATCCCGACGTTGGTACTTCTCTCTCTCTGGTAACTAACAATGTAGGCATGTAATGGTCAGACAGCTAGAAGCCCTATCTGTTGGTCTGTTGAACTGTGTTATTTTCTCTTTCTGTATTTTTTTGTCTGCTTGTAATTTCTATTTATATTTTTTCTGAAGTTCAGGGTGCTGACTTTTTCCACTAAGTAAATTATATGTGTGTGTGTGTGTGTGTATGCTTGATTAAAGTAAGATTATTAACCCTTTTTGAGTTGCTTTACTTTAGAAAAGCAGATCAAAGAACCTGTGCTAGCAGCCATCCTGGGTATGCTAGGGTGCTTGTTGATTCAAAGAGTAGATCACTGAAACAATCTCTACCCTTTCTTTATATCTGTTAAGGGGAATCTGCAGATATTCAAATGTACATGTAAAAGAAATATAACAATGGGGGGGGGGGGGGTTAAGCACCAGAAGCTTGAGATCAGAAAAGGCTTTATGTAAAAGGTTGCATCAGAACTGTGCTAGGAAAAGCACTGAAGATTCTAACAGGTGGGCATGAGGGGAGTAAATTCCAGGTATAAGGGGCTGCCAGTGTACCTGCTCAGAAATGGAATGTGTATTGTGATATATGACAAGCAGTAAGAAAGTCGATTTAGTTGGTCCTTTGGTTTGTGAGTAATACTATGTAATAAGCCTGGAATTGGAGTATGGAGCCAACTTATGAGGTCTTTAAATACAAAATAGAAGAGTTGATATCTTTATATCTGCTTCTAGAGGTAATGGGGAGCCACAGGAATTCCTTGAGTAGAATAATATTGTCAGATCTATGTTTTAAGAAAATCACTCTGACAGCTGTGTGGAGGATGGATGGATTGGGGTAAGACTTGAGGCAAGGAGAACAATTAAAAGACTGCTGCAATTACCCAGTCTAGAGGTTATGGAGTAGTGGCCATATGAATGGAGAAAACTAGACAGTCATAGGAGATGTTGCAAAGGTAGAAAGAATGAGGTATGGCAACTGATTGAACACATCGTCTGAGGGACAATGAAGAGTCCAGAAGAAAGCTGAGGTTGGGAACCTGGGTGAATGGAAAAATAATGGTGCCCTTCACAGAAATAGCAACTTTGAGGAGAAAAATAATGAATTCTGTTTTGTACATGTTGAGTTTGAGGTGCTTATAGGACATCTATTTCAAAATGTCTAGTAAGAAACTAGGACTGTTTATCCCTGAGTACCATTATATTAAGATAATGATTATAGTGTTTGAGCTGTAATCTAAGGAAATTACCAAGAGGGAAAGTGGGCAGAAGAGGACTCCAATCAGAGACTTCAGATACACACACCATTAGGGGCTGTGAATGTAGGGGATGATCCTGCAAGGAAGACTTCGAAACAATAGTAAGACGGAGAGAGGAGAATCAAGACAGCAGTGTTACAGAAACCCGGAGAGAGAGAATATCCAGAGAGAGAGGGTGTTAAGCAATTTCAAATGCTGAAGAGAGCTATAACTAAAGAAAAAACCTACAGCTTTGGCAATCACAAAATCATTTGTTACTTTCAAGAGAGATGTTCCCTTTGAGTGACGAGGTTCAAGGTTAAAGTTTTGTACTGCTTTCAACAACCATGTAAGCAGCAATTTTGATGTCAACTGTGTACGCTGGTTATTAAGACTGGATAATCTATTTTTTTTACAGAGCATATTAGTGTGCCATTGAATAAAAATATCCCAAGAATGGGGATGTATGAATGTGAAGGATTTGTGATCATGGCCAGCATGAGAGCTTTGTCCACTAACTCAGATTGTAACCCATCTAGAACTCATTAACTGAGTGCAATTGAGATGCCTCTGAAACATAGAGATTAAAATTTGCCCATAGTCACATAGCTAGTAAGTGTCAGAGATGAAAGTTGAGCTCAGGTCTTCTCGACTCCAAGCTCAGAATTCTCTTCGTTACAACTTGCTGGGGAAAAAAATGTAATTTTGTTGGACTTCATAGAAGAATTTAATGAAAGAGAAAATTGAAGGGCATCCAATGAAATATAACCTTGTTGGAGTTAAAAAGAGAACTGAGTTTGGAAGAAAAAATAATGATTTTAGTTTTGGACATGCTGAGTGAGATATCCAACAGGTGCTTGGAAATGTGGGTCTGAAGCTAGGGGGAGAGGCTGGGGCTGGGTATCCAAATTTGCTATTCATTTGCATAGAGATAATAATTAAACCCATGGGAACTGAAAAGGTCACAAAGAGAAATTACAGAGAAAAAAGGGAAATGGGCACAGTATAAAGGCTTAGGGGTTTATCCCTAATTGGGCCCTGATACAAATGATGAACCAGCAAAGGATTCAGAAAAGTAAGAGAGCTGGAAGAAGTAGTGGGAAGTATTGTCAGGAACACTGAGAGAGAGGAAAATATGCAGGAGGAGAGGTGCTCAACAGTATCCTATACAGTAGAGAGGTCAAGAAGGATGATGACAGAGAGAAGACGGCCACATTTCACCGCTAAGAGATTATTGGCAACTGGAGAAGGCAGTTTCGATTGAGTGATGAAATTAGAAGGCAGATTACAAAGAATGAGAGAAGAATTTGGAGAGTAGATAGCTTTTTCTAAGAGTTCAGCTGGAAAAAGAAAGAGATAGAGGCAAAGAGCTTCAGAGATTGGTTGGGTCTAGTGAAGGTTTTTTAAGGATAGGATAGACTAAGTATGTTTGAAGGTAGTAGAGAAGGAACCAGATGGAGACAAATGAAAGATTAGAGAGAAGGAGGGGGATGATTAAAAGGGTAAACTCCTAGAGGAAGGAGAAAGGATCAAGGGCATTCTCTTCATCTCAGAATTCATGCTGACACTTCCTGATTCCTATCTGTCACATGAAATTTGTCAACAATGTAATAGACAATAAACCAATGACTGGGGTTTGAACACCCATTTTGTTATTTTTTAAGACCAGGTTTGGCAGAGAAATAAAAGTAAAAATAACAATCGTACTTAATGATTCAAATAAATAATCATTTTTTAAGTGCCTTATGTTCTAGGCACTGGGGTGAAGCAAATGAAGAACCAGTCCCCAATAAGTCTACAAGAATTGACTAAGTACCTACCTGTACTTGCAAGGTATTATGCTAAGTGCTAGGATACAAAGAAAGGGGATGAAAACAGTCCTTGCTCTCAAGGAACTCACAATCTAATGGGGGAGATGGCATGTAAACAGCCCTGTCCAAACATGCAATATCCAAGATAAATGCCAGGTAATTTCAGAGAGAAGGCACCAAGCTTAAGGAAGATGGGGAAAGGCTTATTAGAAAAGTCAAGACTATTGCTGAGATTTGAAGGAAGTCAACAAAGTCAGAAGGTAGACGTGAGGAAGGAGGGAATTCCAGGCAGAGGGGACAGCCAGTGAAAATGCCCAGAATTGGGAGGCGGAGTGCCTTGTGTTTATATTCTATTGAACAAAGAGGAGGTCCA
Organism: Petaurus breviceps papuanus; assembly: GCF_028583685.1. Lineage (NCBI taxonomy): Eukaryota > Metazoa > Chordata > Mammalia > Diprotodontia > Petauridae > Petaurus > Petaurus breviceps. Next base: position 4,312,291 of record NW_027185764.1, read on the forward strand.
TAAATTAATATATACAAAAGCATTTACAAAATAGATACAAGGTGAATTTGTGGAGCAGGAAAAGGTACTAGCAGCTGGAAAGGAAAGTGCCACATAGGCACTGAGACTTGTTTCCAATGGACTTTGATAGCTCATGGTCATTGTTATTCATAGTGAGGTGAAGGATGAGCCCAGAGTAATAGCTCACTAGTTGTCATGCTTTTCATCTTGTCAAGGATTTACAAACTTTGAAATAGCAGTTGAGGGCCAGAAAGGGATTCCTTTAGGCTGACTGAAAGAATCAGAAACTCTGGAACCGCAACCAATAGAATCACAGAATATCCACAAGAAAATATTTAAAAGAAGGTTAGGAACCAGGATGGTGCTGAGCATAAATAATGTAACCCACTTTAAAAATGATAGGGGTGTCTCTCTGTGTGTGTGAGTGTGTGTATGTGTGAGTTTGTGTCTGTGTGTGTGTGTGTGTGTGTGTGTGTGTGTGAGAGAGAGAGAGAGAGAGAGAGAGAGAGAGAGAGTTGTATCTGCCTGAATGTCAAACTATTTGGACAAGGACTTACACAACAAGAATTCTGGAAGTAATGCTTGATTGGAGTTTGACCAAGAAGTATAATTTATCTTTGTTAGCTTTCAGAAAAATGTATTCGTGACCTTTCAGGTTGTTATAACAAAAATATCCAAATATAAGCTAGGGTTTACAAAGAAGAAAACAACACGACCCTGACACCTTCAGATTACATGACGCCATTTAGTCTTTGTACATTTTAGGGGGTTATATTTTCCTTAAGTGTGTCTAAAGAGCAAGTTTCCTCTTTGCCTTGTTGATTCAAGGCTGGAGGTTCTGAGAGTGAATCTGACAAGTCTAAAACAGCATCTATATCTCCGGGTAGGGCCAAAACAATTTTCTATCTCTGTGTTCCTTTCCTTTTTCTCAGCCTGGCTCTTATATGAAATGGATCACAGGTAATTGCTTCTGCTCAATACCCATCAAAGTCCCATTTCCAAATCTGAAGTACATGGCAGTGTGCTTTTTTGTGTGTCTAGAACCTAATCTCAGGTCTCCAACTTTTGTAATAAGATTTTTAAATACACACACACATACACACTCCTTAATCATAGTTCAGTTGCTGGTGGTAATGAGGAATGACATTCTATTGATCTTTTCTAATTACCTACTCCATCTACTGACAGAGGAGATCCCCCTTCCCTTCCTGTATGTGCTTTCCTTTTTCTTGTATTTCTATTTATTTGCCTGGAGCTGCCCCAACTCCAGTAATTTCTGCAAATTTCAGTAGACTTTCGTTTTGCTTTTGCCTCTTTTTTTGGTTGTTGTTTGTTTCTGACTCAACATGAATCCTTTCATATGATTACTGATTTTATGGAACCAATACAATGACACTAATTTCATGGCAACTTGCCCCCATTTCCTTTTTGTTCATCCTCAAGAAACATACAAGTTGACTGGTGTAGACGCCAATTGCTTTCAGAGAGCCAGGAAGCTAGATATTTAGCTCATTATTAACTGCTTAAAAACTTTTTAAATCTAGTATTCTTTCCTGTTGATTGATGTGGTGTGCTTCTGCCTTATAACTGGAATGGATAAATCCTGACCATTTTGTTAGACTGGAAGATTCTTTTATTCATTAGTTACCGATTTAGGAAATTTTTCATTGTTTGGAATTGTTGCTTCTGCTCTTCTCAGTGCTTTTTTCACTTTTCTTTAGGGGCTGGGCGAACATCTTTCTCTGTTATCAGTTAAGAACAAGTGTTTATCAAATATCTCCTGTATGCTTAATACACACTGAATAGTTCGATGCCAGACACTGTACAAGGGACTGATTAACAATCACAAAAAAAAAATGACAGTCCCTGCCCTCAAGGAGTTTATATTCTATCAGAGGAAACAAGTGGGTACATAGTATAATGACACAATGCATACTTCTATGTGTGCGTATAAACATATTTACCTCTATGTGTATATGTATGAATATAGACTGGTATACACCCATATATTATATATGTGTTATATAAATATATCTATATCTGTATCTAAGATATATATGTATATACATATATATACATACATACATACAGAGAGAGAGAGAGAGAGAGAGAGAGAGAGAGAGAGAGAGAGAGAGAGAGAATGGGGAATAGTGAATAGAGTGTTAGGCATGGAATTAAAAAGAACAGAAACACCTGGGTTCAAGTCCCATCTCTAACACTTAGAGGCTGTGCAACTCTGGGCACTGCACTTAACCTTTTAGTTCTTTCCATGTTAATTGGGTGCTTTGGAATTAATGTGAGAACTGTTCGATTTGGGGGGAAAAAACGTCTGCTTGCTTTTTAAGCAGAACTGTTTGTTCAACTTTTTTTCCCAACAAATGTGCAAATATATCATGACATAGTGAGATGTTACAGTCAGGGAGTTGTGGGACCAAGTCCTGCCTGTAACACATATTAGCTATATGATGTGACTAAGTCAGTCTTAGGGCCCCCAGGTAACTCACTAAGCCTTTAGGTTCTAGAGGAGTTCTAGATTTGCATTGGTGAAGGGAGCTTCTATACTTGAAGTTCTTAAAAAAAAAAGCCCAATGGATTTTCAGTTCTGAACCACAACAAAAGACCTGAAATGTCCCTCCCCCACACATACACCCTACCCTGCCCCCATGAAAAAAAAGTGTGAAAAAATAAGATTAAAAGATCTGGAGAAAGGGAACTACCACGTTGGGTGGACCCCCTGAGGAAGATTTATTGAAGGACATGAATAAGAGTGGGAAAGAATGGAAAGGCATGAATAGGCATGATTCTACACCTGGGGGATGTAGTCGGATAAGTGAGATCAGAAATCCATCTCAATAGGGAAGACTGAGATGTGTGAGCCTCCTAGGGTTTTGAAAGCAAAGATTTCCTACTAACTTTGGATTCTTAACTCTACAAGATTAGGTTGAACAACTTTCAGGGAGAGATACTTCTTTTTCATAAAACTCCTAGCAATTTCATTGATAGATGCAGAAAGAAATCCTATGCAAAATGCTTCTCTTGGGATATTCCTCAGTTCCTCCAGACCTGGTGCTGAGAGAATTAAGGTCCATGAACTGCTCAGAACAAAAGGGCTGCATAAATATGAGATAGAGATAGTGCCATTAATTGTCTTATTTTTGCAGCTGGAAATTGGAAGTGTTTGGGGGCACAGTTCAGTTAAGGTTCTGTGACCTAAGCCAGGTAGTAAATCAATTCAAAATGTTAAGGATACCATGGGAGATTACATACTTACCGCAATAGACTGTACTATGATTTTCCTGATGTTTAATTACTCTTTTAACCTTATAATGTGCTCAACTCTAGGCTTTTAGCATCTAAAAAAAGATCAGAAAAGATAGTTTGACCATAAATTCTGTGGAAAATTGTGTAAGAGTGAATGGCAAGTCAAAATACATCAGGCTAAGTGTGTGAAATAAGGGAAGAATACACAGTATGTTATATGTGATTTACTGGGTCAGTTGCCCAACAAAGACCTAGTGAATTTACAATGTGTTTTTGTCTCTCCTGCCTGGATCATCTAAAGCAAAGCCCGGTGGCCTTGTTGTTGGTGGCCTCAACCCTTGCTCTGGAGCAAGGAGACCTGAATTCGGATGCCACTGCTCCTTAGAATGTGAGGTCCTCGAAGGAAGAGACCATGTTTATGTCCCCAGTTCTTAGCCCACTGCCTGGTGCAGTTAGCTCTTCACAATAGCTTGTTTGACTGTTGACTGAAATACTACCTACGTAACCTTAGCCAAATTTCTCAACTTCCACAGACCAAACCTAAAAAAAAAAAAAAAAGAGGACAGAGATGGTTTCTGAGGTTCTTTCTAATCTTTGTTTTAGATCCATGATCCTCTGAACCTAAAGAAAGCAATGAGGGGGAAGTAAGGGGATAATAGGGAAAAAGTAATGGATGTACAGTGGAATGACTTGGGTATTTACTGCTATAGCAGTGACCTGTAGTGGTGGTGGAGGTGGCAGCAGCAGCAGGACCTCTAGATGGTGCAATAGAGCGCCCCAGCCTGAAATCAGGAAACTCTGAGTTCAAATCCAGACTCAGACACTTATTGCTGGGCAAGGAACTTAGCCTCTGTTTGTCTGTTTCCTCATCTGTTAAATGGGAATAATAATGGCACCTACTCTCCAGGGTTATTGTAAGGATCAAATGATATAATAAATGTAAAGTACTTAGCACAGTGCCTGGAACATAGAGCTGTATGAATGTTAGCTGTTACTATAAGTAGTAATGACAACAACTAGCATTTATATAATGATTCAAGGTTTACAAAGCACTTTACATTTAATTCATTTGTGCCTCACAACAGCCCTGCAAGGTAGGTGTTCTAATTATCCCCATTTTACAGATAAGGAAACTGAGAGAGAGGTTGACTTGCCCAGAGTCACAAAACCAGGGTCTGAGGCTATATTTGATCTCAAGTCTAATGTCTTCCAGATCCCAAGCTTTATCTACTGCGCCACCCAATTGTCTCTCATTTTTCCTCTTGGGGCCTCAGTTTCTTCATCTGAAAAACTAAAATTGGGCTAAATGACCCTTAAGTTCATTTCAGCTCTAAAGCTATGATCCCAAACACTCAGAATTCCCAACTTTGCAACTAATTTACTATATTCAGAACCCTATTTAGTCATCATTAAATTATGCCTCCTTGACATCAAGAACCGTTATTGTCCCTTTTTGTATTCTTAGCACAGTGCTTGGCACAGGATAGGCATTTAATCGATATTTATTGATTGATTTTTTTCATCAGTATCTGCCCAAATTCTGCAGACACCTGTAAAAGGTTTTGTGTTAGTACAGATCTTAAGCTTAAGTGTGTTGGGGCAAGGGATCCTAACCATATTCTGTGTGGTGTAATGGAAAAATGATTGGCACAGGAGTTGCAAGTCATTATTCAATACTCTCACCTGTCTAATGTTTTCATCTTTCCTGATAGCCTTTGATTTCTCCATGCTGCCACCTGTTGGTAGTGAGACTGAGGCCGACTAAGGCTGGTACCTGATAGCCACATCTTCTCTAGAGGCATTTTTCAGGGGGAACTGGTCTTCACAATGCTTTCCATTTCCACAGGCTGCCTATGGCAGCCTCCATGAAGGGTGTCTCCATTTCCCCCTTTTCATTCTTTTTCACATTGAAAAAAAAAAGCAGACCAGTGATTTCATCAATGTAGTGAATGTTCCATAAGGAACTCCCTCCGTCAGTGCAAATTGGCACTTTCTCTAAAATGTATAGACTCGGAGACTTGCTCATGGCCACACAGCCAATATGTATGTACAAGAGGGATGTAAACACAAGTCTTTCTGCTTCAGAAAACTCTCTTGCTATTCACTACTTCTCTCTGTCTCTCTTCTCATATATGAGACTAATTCCTAATCTTTTTTAAAAAATTTTTATAATTTAACTTTAAATTAAGATATTTTTAAAAATGTTGAATTTGAGCAGCACCTCAAAAGGGAGATTATTTCCATATGTGAAATAAAATAGAAAACAATGTATGTGAAACCATAAACCTCTACTACATATAGGTTATTTTTTCAAATGAATAAATACAGCACATTCTTTTCAAATCTGTCCTGCTAGTTTGCATTTTCCTATAAATTCTTTCTGTTGATTGGCAAGGAAGTTTTTACCAGCTCTATCTTCAACTTTGGTCAGTTCGGTCAGCTGACAAATATATATTAAGCACATACTATATATCCGTACTTATCCTGCTAAGCACTAGACTCACCCCTCCTTAGGTGGACTGGTGGCACATTCACTCCCAGGACCTTTCCACATTGAAACTGGATTTAGTGAAGACACCCAATCAGCTTAATCCTTCCACAATTTAGAATTCCTGAGCTTAAGGGATCCATCAGCCTCAGCCTCTTGGATGGCATGCATTAAAGGTATGGGCCACCACACCCAGCTTCTTAGGTGTTTTTTTAAGGCGCTTCAGAGACCCTCTTTTATTTTTTTCCCCCTTGGGCAACTAAACATAGTTGCCAGCCCTCCTCTTTTTTCCAAATTCTTTCTCAAAAGGGAAAAAAAAAACAATTCTTGTAACAAATAAGTAAAATCAAGCAAAACAAATTCATCCATTGGCTATGCCTGAAAACATGCCTCATTCTGCACCTTGGATCTTCTGACCCTCTGTCAGGAGGTAGGTAGCATGCTTCATGATCAATCTCCCAGAATTCGTGGGTGGTCACTGCTTTAACACTTAACTTCTAGAGATGTATAGTAATTTCTACTTGTGTATCATCTGAGGTCCCTGAGTATCATGGGGGCAAATATAGGTAGAAAGTCAGCAGATATATACTTTGATGCCCTTGGGACCTTATTAGGAATTCTATAAATGTATATCAGATAAATATATGGACAAGTCTCTCCTCAGGACATTAATTATATATGTACTTAAGAAATGTAATGAAAAGACAGTTTGCTGGATCTCTGAGCTGATGGGCTGACTTCAGAAGAGGTAGAAACTTTGATCCCAAACTTGTTTATTTCCCTCACTGTCTCTTTTTCTTTAGATAGTATACAATTTAGGCAAGTTTGAGGCTATGGAGTTTATGATGTTAGTTTAATCCCTTCTGAATTTCTTCTGTTTTCTTTCCATAGTTTCAATTTCCTAAACCTCATTTCTACTCTCTAATTGCATGCACTCTAAGAAAAACTAATTCATGCAACTTAGCATGAAAGGAAGTGTCTCATTTATTCAAGCTAAGTTGAATACAGGAGATTTCCCATACCTAACTATAGCTGTTTAAAGTATGGGAGATATTATCCTTTATTTGGTGTTTGGATACATTAAACTATCTTTAGGTCAAATGTAATTATGTAAGAATTAATAGGAGTGTATCAAAATCTGCAGGGGAACTCAGGGGCCGTCTAATCTAATCTCTTCATTTTCCAGATTAGGAAATTGAGGCCCAATGAGAAGGAAGTGACTTTCCTAAAGTCACATGTGTAGTAAGTGTCAGGGGTGGGATTTAAAGACCCCCTTTTATTTCTTCTTTTTTTCCTTTAGGCAACAAAATACTATTGCCAGCTCCCCTCTTTTTCTAAGGACTCCAAAACTACAGTTCTTTGCATTGTACCATGCTTTGTAACATAGGGAGCCTGAATTTTTTCTTAAGGGATAAATTCCTAATAAGTGAATATCAAGATTCATATGTGCAGTTTAATATAAAAAATGTAAACAACCTGTAAATTAAATGAACCAGGTCAGCATGGTATAGAAGCTAGAATGGTGAGCTTGTAGTCAGTAAGACTTAGTATATGACCCTGAGCATGTTATTTAAACCTAGATGTGTCTTATATAATTCCCTAGGTCTTATCCACTGTTGCTTTTAGAGAGGGAGATTCCCAAACTGATATCCCCTAGATTAAATCCAGGAGTGTTTTTTTTTTTTTTAAGTTACTTTCTTTGAACCAATCCTAGCTGGGAAAAGTACATTAAAATATTGTACTATTCTTGGTTTAAGGGGATTGTGTTATAAGCCAAAGGCTGAAATGTACTTATTTTATAATAACACTTCACTACATCTTAAACTGTTTTTTTTAATGGGTGAAGGGAGGCACTTTTATTAATCTGTATATGAAGTAGGGGAATTGAAAGAGGTTATATCTCAGAGGGGACTGGATCACTAGGTGACCGAATCAATGATCATAATAGTCTCTTGACTTATTTTCCAATCTTAATGGCATTAATGTACTGAGTCTATTAAACTCATTCTGAATTCATCATTAAAGGTCCCAAACAAGCTATTCATTTTGCAGGGCAAAACTCCTTCAGCCTGGCTAGCCCTTCAATGGTCCTGCCATGTACAGGATCATCCCAGCACCATCTGGGAGCAAACTTGAAGAGACCCTAGAAATCATTGAAAGCCTTCATTTTACAGATGAAGACACTGAGGCACAGAGAGGTTAAGTGACTTGCTTAGGATCATAATCTACTAAGTACCTGAGGTGGAATTTGAACCCATGCCTTCCTAACTCCTATTCTCTATCCACTTACAAGTTACCTTTCTTACTTCTAGGAAAGTGAGAGAGAGTATTCCCTGTTTTTTATTCTAAAAGAGGTTAACAATAAAGCTGGGGCAGAATAAGGATACTAAACACTCCCTCCTAAGTCCTGTACTCTGACCACTTACAAGTTAGCTTCTTGTCTCCTAAGAACATTAGAGTATCCCTGTTTTTGATCCCAAAAGAGTTCATGGCAAAGCTGGGACAGAGGAAAATTCTAAGTGCTCCCTCTTTTAGGATTTTTCTTATTTTCCAAATTGGCGTATTTATTTGGTTCCTATTATTACCATAAATTTATTAGTCTTGGAATTCATGGGCAACCTTATACTATTTCCTAGTTTCCTCTTTCAAATCTCTTTTGAGAAGGGTTATCGAACATTTTTCTTTAATGACAAGGCAGAATAGAAGGAAGGCCAGAAGGATTCATGGACAAGCATGACAGCTTTGAAAGCTACATGTTAAATCTACTCTATATTTATTTTTAAAAAGCAAGCTGTACATAATAGAGATTTGCTGTTTCATATGATCTCTGTTCTACTGTTTATATTGAAACGCTCCCTTTATTTGTTGCCTATTAAGTTCAAAATTTAAAAAAAATTTTTTTTAAGATATCTCTTTAGAAGTGGAAGTTCTACCGAAGGATGTTTTCCACCAGAAAAGATTAAAAAAAGAGAAGATATAAGTTCTCCTCAAGATATTTTCTTGGTTCCCTCTTCTATGGGTTAACCAAGGGCAGCATACCAGACAGAGAATGAATGGGTAAAATAAATTTCTGTTACTATTTAGGAGAGAAAGTACTGGTAGCCTATGGTTACCTATGCTAACCCTCGGCCCTAGTGTCAATGAACCTGGGTTCTAATTCTGTTTCTGCTACTAATTACCTGTGTAGGCTTGGACAAGTCACTTAATGCCCCTTAAGCCTCCCTTTCCTCATCTGAAAAATGAAAGATTAGAACAGCTGACCTCTGAGGTCCCTTCTAGATCTGTGTACTACATATTTGGAAAGGATCCTAAGGAAATCTGACTTAGTAGATAAATACTAGGGGAGTTGCCTGAGGCAGAGAGAAATCACATGACTTTACTTTAGGTAAGCTACCCTAATAGTAAGTATAGAGGGTATGATTCAAACCCAGATCTTCCTGAATGCAAGATCAACACCCAATCTACTGTATGATCTTGCCTTTATATTATGATATCTCTGTGCATTTAACCTTTATGGTTATAATCACTATAGTTAAATACAGTCAATATATCAAGTGCATGAAAATCATAAGTGGAATGCTAAAGATTTTTCTTTTAGTATTCAAGGAAACAATGTCAGATAAGGATTTAAAAAATATTTAGAATTTTTCAACCTAGAGATGTGTTTCCTTATTCAGATACACAAGCTATAGTCCATTCCCTTAAGATGTCTTAGACAAGTAAATCTCTTCTCTTCCCTAAACTCCCACTCCATTCTTCTAAAATCAAGTCTAATTCTTTTCTTATCTAATACTGGGAGAGTGGGTGCTATACATGTCTCCTCTCTCTCT
>NW_027185764.1:4321969-4326921 GCF_028583685.1 Petaurus breviceps papuanus
TTTGTGTCTCTCTGTCTCTCCCTCCCTCCTTCTCTCTCTCTCTCTCTGTCTGTCTTTGTCTCTCTCTCTGTCTGTGTGTCTCTCTCTCCCCCTTCTATCCCCCCCCCCAAGTCAATCTCTTTAGTTTAATAACAGATCAAGTCACCAGAGTGGTGTAGTGACTAGAATGCTGGACTTGGAGTCATAAAGTCCCAGATTTAGATCTTGCCTGAAATACTTAGCCATGTTACCTTCTCTATGCCTTAATTTCTTCTTCTGCAAAATGAGGTCATTGAATTCTAAAGCACCTTCTAGTTCTAAATCTATAACCCTATGATCTCTAAGAAGAGAGAAAGGAGTGGTAACAAGGTGAGGATGATTGAGGTTTGGCCAGTATTGCTATCTGGTCTGGGTTGGGAGCACCTCTTCTGTCCTCATGCCTCCTAGGACAAATGGAGATTGCCTCCATGCCACATGGTGCATTCCTCAGGATCAGCTTGTCTCTTTCACCATGCTTTCCCCCACAGCTTTACCCTGTCTACTGTCACTTCAACACCCCTTCTTCCCACAGGTTGTGGGGAGGAGGGGAGGAAGAAAGCTTACTTGTTAGCCATGCCAAGAGGGATGAGACCAGACTGTCTGGGAGACAAGCCTTCCCCTCTTCCAGTGCAATTATGCCTTTTGAGAAAAGGCTATCTCTGTGTTATGATCCCATACCACCACCCATTCCCCAACTGAATTTACCACAGATGTCAGAATTACTTGTAAAAGCTCTGTAGGACACCGTGAATTCAGTGAAAAATAAATGATTAAGCATTCAGAATTTCTGTTTCATCCTTCAGATGTGTCTATAAACACATCTGAAATTTTTTCACTTCTTGAAAAGCTATATTAAATATATCCTTAGAAATAAGCCCCAGTTATGGGACTGTGTACTTCTATAATTAGTGGGGTTGCTTGATGGTTGTTATTCTCCATCAGAAATAATCTCCTTTTCACTAGTTTCCTTGTCTGTTATATGTTAGGTCTGTATGCTATGGCGAATGTGTATAAAAATGTAGTAAGAAAAATAAGACATCTCATTGTAAACAAAGTAAACCTTCTCAAAAATGTAGACCTGTGCCTTGAAGCCCAGAGTTTGATATCACACTTTTCTGTTCTTGAATATTGAACTGCCAAGAAGGATCAACTGGGCCTTTTCCATTATTTATCACTTTCTGCCTATGGATAAACAAATAATACAAAGCTCTCACAGGTAGTATAAATCCATTTGCCTGGTTATCCAATCAATAAGTGCAGGTTTGAGGGGCGGCTAGGTGGCACAGTGATTAGAGCACCAGCCCTGGAGTCAGGAGGACCTGAGTTCAAATCCAGCCTCAGACACTTAACTCAAAAAACTAGCTTTGTGAAACACAAAAAACTAGCTTGTGACCTCAGGCAAGTCACTTAACTCCAATTGCCCTATCTTTCCTCCCTCCAAAAAGAAAAAAAAAAAAAAGCCAAGTGTAGGTTTGGGCAATTGATGATTACAAAAAGACAATCCATTGTTATCCTCTATAGGAATGCCTTGAAGAAAACCTTGATGTAATTTGCCACTGATTAGTCCAGACCCTTGTACACAGGTGAAAAATACATCATTCAGGATCTATTTTGTTAAGTTTGGATACACTGAATGAGGCATTTTCTTTTAATTTTTTTTAAGGTCTACCAAACCACATATAGTGGCTTCTTAAATCCAGGAGCCAATTTTTTGCTCACTCACAAGCTAATATCATTCTCCATATTGAGTGAGAATGGATAGAGAATTTAGCAGAATGTTCATCCTAAACAGAAAGCCCCAATCCATTGTTTTCAGTCCTTCCGCCATTTTGATTTTGCTTTTTGAATTGCTTGTGACTCTCTGCTTCCCCCATCTTTTTTTTTTTTGGTACAATGATTCTTGCCTTGTCTTTTCCCAGTCCGTTTCTGACCTGGAGAGATGTGCAGCATGTTATTGTAAGGACTTCCCGTGCAGGACATTTGAGCGCTAATGACTGGAAAACCAATGCTGCTGGTTTTAAGGGTGAGAACTTCTTTCATATTCACTGTCACAGGCAAAATATATTTTTAAAATTTTTTTCCAATTTTAAAGGGGGAGCAGGAAACAGAACCCCTCAAAAGACACTTTTAATTTAGTGTTGTCACACAGAGCTCTTGATCTTTCAGTAAGCTTGAGACAAATTCCCTTTCATTCCTTCTTGCAGGTCAACTTTTGGAATAATCAGAAAAAAAATATTAAGTAAATGCTGGCCTGTGAGAATTCCATCTGAGTTGGTGTTCTTTGTCATTGTTTGAATAATTTTTGGAAGAATATTTGGAGCATGTTTATAAACCTACTTTCTCTGATGATTTTCAGTCAACATGCTCTGAATAAGTTGCCTTATCAGTTAACCCTACGTCACTATAATTCTCTTTAGGCTATGCTGACTGCTTTTCAAAAGATTTTGTTTTTAAATGGCATCAAACTTCCCTTAAGAAAGAAGATAAAAAGCCATTCACAAAAAAAGTTACCTTGAACAGGAATGGAAGAGTAGATCAGGGTCTTCATAAAATCTCTTTGAAGTTTGAAACTTTTAAAATCTTTGATAATTTCAGTTATACGTATAATTTTAGAAACCCCATAAGGCAATCTTGTGACTAGTTTTACTTCCTTTAGCTGATACAGACTCTGAGCTGGTGTGCTAGCCATTTCATCAACCATTGTTCTATTTATGTTTGTCCAGAGATCTCAACTAAGAATATTCTGTGTGTGTTTTTCTAATGTAGTTGGCCAATTATTTAATATCTTTGATTTTAAATATTTTATGATTTCTTGAGTCATATTTATAACCTCATTTATTAAAGTTTTAAAGTATATAAGAATGATTAGAAAATCCTACGTGTGTCTAGGGGTTGCAATGTGTTCCTATACATAGACAGTATGGAAGAAGAAATGGCACTAGGTTAGGAATTAGGAGACTTACATTTCAATACTGGCTCTGCTACTAGCTAGTTGTATGACCTTTGACAAGTAAGTTCACCTCTCTGGGTCTCAGTTTCCTCAATGAGATGGATAGACTCCATGATTTCTAAGATTACTTCTAGGACTAAAATTCTATGATTCTTTATCCCTTTTTTTGTACACATACACACACATCCTTATGTTTTCAGGACCCTATTTTGTGAATTATATCTGAGTTTTGTAAGTATACATACAGAAAATGAACATGAAAATGTGGATTATGGATAGATTGAGTGCAGCTAGGACAGTACAAATAATGACTCCCCTGAAATAGTTACATTATTTAAATTTTCATGGCCTATTTCCATTAGACTGGAACCAATGACCATATTTCACATAATTATACCTTCAAATAGTACAAATTTGAATATATGTGACCACTGTATGGGATTCATTGTTAACACTAATCAGGATGTGACTATAAATCAAAAACTTTAGAAACATACAGGCATTAATGGAATAAAAAAAACATAATTTTGTTTTTTTTTAATTGATTCTGCATTTGTAGACTATTCCAATTTAGGGATTTTAAAAGCTTTCCTAAGAAAGACACAATGGTCTTTGTCCTTGATCATTAGATGGTGCCACTCCCCACTTTACTAGACTGACTATGCTATGCTGTAGGGAAGACCACAATGAATATTTTTAAACTATTTGTGTGACTCCATATGCTATCAACTTCTATGTAAATCTCAGTCCTATGAAGATGAGGATGAATAAAAGGTGTCCCTAAACATAACCTTACCTGTGAAAGCAGACTTTATAGGGGAAGGAAGCTAAACTAAACACATCAACTTCTGTGGAGCTTAGGAATCAACTTTAACCCAAATAAAAGCCCCAATTTTAGTTATTTTTTGGCAGCTTAGGCAGAGCAAATGTTTCCAATAAAAAATGAAGCTCTCTTTAAACCTCTGTTGGTTTTGGATAGGGGAAAAGCACAAGATTTAGATTAAATCACAACATCCAAACCTGAGCATAAAGAGGGTGGGGGCCGGTAGGGTTGTGGACCATTTCTGGCCAGAATGAAACTGCATTTTACTATTGCACGTGGCGATATTTAGCATAATATTTCACTCTCCTCCTTGACTGCTGCCAAGAGTAACAATTAAAGTGCACATTTTCATAGATGAATTACTCTGAACAGGCTTAGTTCTCAGTGGAATTGTATTGTAATTTTGTTGATGACAAGGACCATATTTCATCTAAAGCATGCTCATAATAGAAAAAGTGGGGGAGGGAAGAAGGGGCTCTCTTTTTGTCCATTCCAAAACTCAAAATCATTTCCCAATTTGCCCCCACCTTTAAGCAAAAGGAACTAAGGCATGGGAAACTATGAGCCTCTCTTCCGGGAATATAAAGGAATGGAGAGACAGGAGGGAAGGAAGGCTGACTGGGAGGGGGATAGGGACTGACTTCTTTTGAAAGATTAACCAGAAAGGGTGAAAACCAGCAAACACTTGGAAGGACTCCTCATTCAACAAAGATTCAGCAGAAACTGGTACTCAAAAGGGAGTCAGTAGACTTTCTCTGGTTTCATGAACCAGAGTGCCATTGTCCCTGCTGATTCTTTTATGACTTTTTAACATGTAGAAAAGTTTCTCACAAATGGGGACTTTTGGACACATGTTCCTACTCCCCTCCCCACAACTGGCCATCCCCAATCTACTACACCCCTCTCCGCCATCAGCCTCCCTGCACTAATAACACTGAACACATGAGATGCAATCAAAAAAACTTGAGACACCCTATGATTTTCATCATTTTATAATGCTAAGGTCCTGCTTGTTTAAGACTGCTATTCGTGGGGGCAGCTAGGGGTGCAGTGAATAGAGCATCGGCCCTGGAGTCAGGAGGACCTGAGTTGAAATCCGGCCTCAGACACTTAGCACACACACACACACACACACACACACACACACACACACACACACAC
>NW_027185764.1:4326931-4342563 GCF_028583685.1 Petaurus breviceps papuanus
CACACACACACACACACACACACACACACACACACACACACACACACCCACACACACACAACCACAGCCGTGTGACCTTGGGCAAGTCACTTAACCCCAATTCCCCTCCAAAAAGAAAAAAAAAAGACTACTATTCATGACTTTATAATCATATCAGCAATACTCATTAGGTCCTTGGCAGTTGAATGAACAATTTATAGTCTCTGTGTCATTATTTTCTTATCCAGCAGCTCAAAAATAGTTCCCAAAATTGTGAAAAAAAATATTTTTCTCCAACCATTTAGACCAGAAGTTGTAATTTTTCTTTTCTTTTTTTTGGAGGGGAAAGGCAGGGCAATTGGGGTTAAGTGACTTGCCCAAGGTCACACGGCTAGTAAGTGTTAAGTGTCTGAGGCCGGATTTGAACTCAGGTCCTCCTGACTTCAGGGCCAGTGCTCCATTCACTGTACCATCTAGCCACCCCTGAAGTTGTGATTTTTGTTTCTGGGAAGAAAGTGGTAGACTTAGTATCATTTGGTGCCACTAATAATCGCCAAAACCCTAAAGAAAATTCAGTCTAGCCAAATCCTGTCTATCATATTTCAAACAACTTCACTTCATTTGTACTTCCATGTCACAGAATCACAACATAAATTTAGAGCTAGAAGATGGATGGATGGGTGGGTGGGTGGGTGGATGGGTGGATGGATGGATGGGTAGATGGGTGGGTGGATGTGTGGGTGGTTGGATGGATGGATGGATGGATGGGTGGGTGGGTGGGTGGATTCATTTCCTATGTCCCCAGACATTCAATCATCATGTAGATGTACTGTTAGAACCTGAATTATTACACAAATGTGATACATTCTATAGCATATATTTGGAGTCAGAAGACCTGAATTTTCAATTCTGAGTGTGAGATTTATGTAATAGAGTCATAACATAGACTTAAAACTGGAAGAGACAAAGATAAATTGAGGTTGAGACAGAGATATCACCTATTACAGACATTGCGGCCATTGGGCAGATGCATTATTAAGAAAACCTCAATTTTGATACTGATATGTTATAGCAGAAAGAGTTCTGAATTTGGATTAAAATTCTGCCTCTTAATACTATTGTGACTTTGTGCACATCAGTTACTCCCATTGGATCCTCACTTTCTTTATCATTAAAATGGAGGGGCTGGACTATATGACCTCTAAGTTCCCTTCCAGCCCTAAATCTATCATTCTAAAATGGAGTGTCACAGATTAAAAGGGGAAAAAAAAAACCTGACCTCAAAACTAGGAGACCTGGATCAAGTGTATCCTCTGACTTGTATTGACTGTATGACTCTGGGCAAGTCACTTAACTTCTCACTGATAGAAGCAGTTCTCCAAGATTATGAATTGCAGAGTTCCAAATACCAATGAAGTCATAGGTTGAGTCTAGATGTGTTCTGGGCAGCTCACACTGGTTTGCCCAACTTTAAATGTTCAGTGTGACTCTACAGAAACCTGCAACCTTACAGATCAAGGCTTAGTTTACTGTTGTATTACCTTTATTCAAGAAGGTGTTAATGATACAGATTAAACTTTAAAAGTTTGTGTGTGCATACATACCCCCCCCAGTTGTTACTATGTAAGTATGGCTTGAGCTCAGCAAGAGTTCAGTAGAAGGCTCAGAGCATGAAATCATCACCAGTCTGGAGATCTAGTGATGGGGCCTGATGACATTAATGATGATGTTGGTAATCATAATTAATGACACTTACATGGCATATGAAGATTTGCAAAGTGTTTTACAGCCATTATCTAATTTGAGTCTCACAATATCCCTGGCCTAGTCCCTATGTAAATTGATAGATGTGGATATATAGATAGATATGGATGTGGATATAGATATAGAATTTATAGAGATCTATATGGAGATTACATGTATGTGTATGTACACATGCATATATATAAATCTCTCCATATAGAATCCTATTCTCTCTACCTACCTACAGATAGATAGACAGACAGACAGACAGACAGAGAGATAGGTAGGCAGTTAGATAGACAAACAGACAGATAGAATCCTATTATATACTATGGGCAAGTAAGTGGTACAGTAGAGCACTGGGCCTGCAGTCAAAAATTCAAATCCAGTCCCAGACACTTAACTATAAGACACAGAGAGTCAGATATACGTGAAAGTGGACCCATTTTCCAAATGCACCATACATAGATACCAACAAAGTATTTTCTCACCTCATAGGAGAATAAGAATTTCTCATTTTAGGTAGCCCTTATTTGTTCATTTATTTATTTGTTTCTTACCAAGGTTTGTTCCACTGATAGTTTGTTATTTATATCTTGCTGATGGGAAGCACTAGTTTGAGCAACATATTTCATTCATGCATACCCCGCCCCATTTACTGTCTGAGGATACCTTGTCAGAGTACTCCTTGCTCCCCATTACCACCTCCAAACTCTCCTTCCACTGATCTCTCTCAACAGCCTCCCCTTCCTTGAGGTCCCTCTAATCCCAAGTTAGTACCTCATCCAGATTCTGCCTGCCTCCTCTTCAGGAACTCTACAGCCCAGCCATACTTCAGTAGTTACTGTTCCTCACACAGGAAGCTCCATCTCTAACTCCGTGCCCTTGTGCCGACTTTTTCTTTGTACCCTCAGTGCATTTCACAATGCTCGGCATATAGTGATTGTTGATTAATTGATTGACAACCTCTTAATGCCCCTAGCAGCTACTCAAGACTATAAATGGCAGGGAAAATACTGTCTGTATCAGCAGAAATAATGCCCTGGTCACAGGCTTCCTCTCCTAGTGAAATCACAGGTTCAGTTCCATCCTACCCCATATTAACATACATGATATGTGAATTATATGTAAAATATTAAAAATTGAAAATGCTATATTCTTTTAAATGAGAAACAAAACTCATGCCCCTGTCAGAAGAGTGGTAATGCAGCTAGGTAAGGGGAGGGCCATATCTCTCAGGGACCAGATAGGAAAAAAAAATATCTAAGTGAATGACAGTTTGCCTTTTGAGGACTAAATCCCAAATTCCACTATTATGTCATTGACTCGTGTTTGAAACTCCAATAAGTGGCTTGGCCATTAATACCTTTAACATTATTTCTTTTCTTCTCTCATTCCTTTATCTCACTTTCTATACATATATTCCTTTTTTGTTGCCATACCCTGTTATAGCCCTAAATACATTCAAATCCAGGGAAGGGGCTCTCCCCAATTTTTAGAATGACAAGCTAGGTCTTCTCTACTTGGTTTGTTATTCAGTCGTTTCAAGCCATGTCCCCATTCTTCATGACCCTATTTGGAGTTTTCTTGGCAAAGATCCTGGAGTGGTTTGCCATTTCCTTCTGCAGCTCATTTTACAGATGAGGAAACTGAGGCAAACAGGGTGAAGTGACTTGCCCAGGGTCACACAGCGAGTAGGTGTCTGAGGCTGGATTTGAATTCAGATCTTCTTGACCCTAAGACTTAGTCTGAGGCACCTAGTTTCCCCTTTAGTACTGTTGGGACACGATGCATTGAATTGTGGCCATGGAATGTGAGGGGGGTAGAATTTGTTATTTATACAATGTGACTGTGGCAGATCGAAGGAGTGAATAAAGTGTTAGACTAGAATCTGTGAAATCTGAGTTCAAATTCTGATTTAGATACTCACTGGCTCTGTGACTCATGGAAAGTCATTTAATCTCTGTCTGCCTCAGTCTCCTCTTCTGTAAAATGAGGATAATTTCCTTAGGGGATAAAATGAGATAATGTATATAAAGCACTTTGCAAACATTGAGCACTATATAACTGCTACTATTATCATTATTAGCTATTATTGATGGCTAGCACTATATAACTGCTACTATTATCATTATTAGCTATTATTGATGGCTAACACCCAGAAACTAAAATTTATATTCAGCTTCTTTTCCCTGAGAAAGCCTCAAATTATTTGCCAAGTCATTTGAAAGACATACAGTTAATCCTTCCCTGACTACCAAAAGTAGAGCTTAACCACAGCACTAATATCAAAAGGCAAACAAGAGAAAGTGGCCACACACAGAGCCTCACACATCACTTTGCCTATAATAGACACTTAATAAATCTTTGTCAAATTAAATACGGCAGAATGTGGTTTGGGAAGCAGGTTTTTGACTAATGAGGTCAAAGAAATCCAACCTTTGAAGGACATTAATTCAGTCCTATGTCATCAATTCAACTGATGAAAGTCATTTTTAGAGATGAGTGGTTAGGTATTCCTTGAAGGTTAGCTTGAATTGTTCAAATGTGGGGGAAACTCCAGAGCCCCTGAGTCCTAACTAGCAAATTCAAGGAGTCTGAAATGCGTCCTCCAGCCCTGCTGGGGAGGCTGCCTCAGATATGTTCGAGGGGATGGGGGACCGACCTAAGGAAAAACTCACATAGAATGTTTTATTTTAAGTAGTCATGATATTCTTGATACCGAGGTGCTATTGAGGGATTGCTAATAGTATCACTTTTCCAAGCCTGAACCCTAATTACCTTATGTAAGTTTTGACTCTACCAGTCCCATCAGGGTATGTATGGATATGGAGGCTAAATTCCTGAGTTACTCTCCCCTAATGCTTATCTTTGATCTGGGTTGTTGTTGATGAGTTCTTCCTTTCAGTCACATCCAACCCCAATTTGGTGTTTTCTTCGCAAAGATGCTGGAAGGGTTTGCCATTTCCTTCTCCAACTCATTTTACAGATGAGGAACTGAGGCAAACAGGGTTAAGTGACTTGCCCAAGGTCACACAGCTGCTAAGTGTCTGAGACTGGATTTGAATTCATGTCTTCCTGACTCCAGGCCCAGTGCTCTATGCACTGCACCACCTAGCTACCCCTTTGATCTGGGTATAAATTCATAATGAGTTGACAGCATGAAATGAGAAAAGTCATTACTAGATATTTTTTTTAATGTTCATATTTCGGTTCTGTGACTGTATGCAGTTAAACGGTATTAATTAAGGAACAGGAATAGCTGTCAGATAATAAATTAGGACCTTCTGTCATCTTTACTAGGCGAAAGAATGAAAAAAATGTCATTGAAAATCAAAAATGACAACTAAGTGTGAACAAGTTTACCACGCCTTCCATTTCACTGCCCTCCCAGACTATGTAAGTCTCTTTTTTACTACCAGCATGTTGCTGCAAGCCCCCCTGGCTCTTTCTTTGAAGACCACTAAACTGCTAGATATTTTTATTTTCTAACTGATTTCCCTGCCTAGGGAAAACCATTGACAGTCTAACAGGCCTCCTTAGTCTCCCAGGTCTTAACTTTTAACATCCTTTATTATTCTTAATTGCCATCACTTGATTTCAACCAGTAGGACTGATCATTTTAAGATGTGCCAATATATATTTTAATACCTGCCTGACTTGCTTTCAATTTGTAACATTTATTAAAAATAATTAGAAGTGCTGAGATCATTAAGCATGCCACCTGTTGAATTGAATCTGAAAGTGTTTAAATGTATTCCATTTTTAACAGGAGCTTATGAAATTATTTCTGATGCACTGACATTTGAATGGACATAGTTCCCTATTTTTCTTTTATTTCCGTGTACAAATGATGTTCTCTCTTTGACATCTAGAGTGCAGATAAGTTGGTTTGTCCATTTGCCTTACCACAAGTCGTACCTGTAGAATGCAATTACGATTAAAGATGCATAGAACATTTCACCTAATGGTATGCACAGCACATCCATGGAGAGAGGTTAAGGTGAACCAATCCATGAGCTAGACAGAAATGGATTTAGAACCAGTTCAGTCCTTCTTACAAAAAAAGCTGTTTATTTCTTTACTTATAAGTTACTTACCCAGAGGGAGAAAGATGTATTTATTCTACCCAATGTAACAAAATGACTGGAAAATCCCTTCACTGTTTAGACCAGAGCACTGTTGTCTTGTCTTGTTCAGGTCACAACCTATCCATGACTTCCCTTCCTATGTGATTCATGTCCGTGATTCATTCTATTGGAAGATTTTTCCCAACAGTTCTAGATCTTTCTTCTGAATCTTTCTAAATTTCTTGGATACATGAGCTCTCATTATAGTGTTGACTTGCTTCCTTTCATGGTTTTTAAATGCCTTTGGTGATTTTTCTTAATCTAATTCTAGTATTAAAGTCACCATTGGTATCATACATATGCCCACCTTCTATCTTTCCACTGGATCATCTACAGCCACAACTCTTCTAAGATGATGATGTTCCATATTTTGTAATCATGTTATATCACTAGGAAAACACTGATGTCAAAAATATGGATTTTATTGGCTACAAGAAGCTTGTGATTATCAGGCTGCCAAGAAGTTGTGTAAATATCATCTAGCCTGGTCCCTTCTTTTATTCATTTCTAGGCACAGTTCATTATTAAAATCATATGTCCAAAGCCTACTGTGATATACTTACTAGCTATGTGACTGAGAAAGCCACTTAACCACATTATGGCTCAGTTTTCTCATCTGCTAAAAAAAAAAAAGGTTGAACTCAATAGCCTCCAATGTCCTTTCCAGCTCTAAATCTATTATGATGTTGTTTTTATTGTTCAATCATTTCAGTCATGTCTGACTCTTTGTCACCCCATTAGGTGTTTAATTAATGGACCCATCATCCATTGGGAAGGCCTTCCTAGACAGTTTTCCACTGAATCCTGCATTTTAATAGCTACACATTTGACTAAATGCCATAAGGCAGGCAAGATTCTATTGTGTTATTTGTTATTGTTGTTCAGTCATTTTTCAGTCATGTCCTACTCTTTATAACCCTATTTGGGGTTTTCTTGGCAAAGACACTGGAGTGGTTTCCCATTTCTGTCTCCAGCTCATTTTATAGATGAGAAAACTGAGGCAAACAAGGTTAAGTGACTTGCCCAGGGTCAATCAGTACACGTCTGAGATGAGTCTTCCTGACTCTAAGTCCAGTACTCTATCTACTACTGCATCATGTTTTGTTTTATTTAATCATCACAAAAAGGCATTTGTCTCCTGTAAAACTAAATACAGACTTAAAGGCTCTCTTTGTGAACAGAGGCATCTCCCATGCTTACATTTAAAAATCCTGTGTAATTTTTTTAATTTTCAAATTCCACATAATTTTTAAAACATAATCATGTCTATTTAATATATATTTCCTTGAAGAAATTTAGTATTGGGGATGTATTGAAAACCAACACCTTTGCTTGTTCCAAAGAGTGTTGAAAATTAAATATCGTATATGAAACAGAGTTTTTCAATTGGGTACTTAGTTTAATTTATTTTTCTTACAATATGCTTTGCTTAAGCATCCAATAAAACAAACACACATATACAATATACTACACAGCAAAATCTGCCCATAACAACACCTAAAACTATTATCTTTATTTCCATTTGCCACCCAACCTTTGGCTTCCCACTTTGTTATGGACAGTTGGTCACCAGAGTGTTCAACACATGTTTAAACACATGAAAGCTTAGAAAATGTCCCTTTGACGTGAGAACTGTAGCTTTCTTCCCTTTGCTCAGTAGTACAGAGAGGGTATATTTTTTCCTGCTGAAGTACAGATGTGGATTGAAGTCCATGTGGTTTCACACTTAATGCCTTTCCTCTAAATAAAACAGAAATATTGACACTTGAGTTTTTTATTATTATTATCTATGTATGAAATGCAGTTAGTTAATATATATAGTTGTGTCTTGAGTGGTTTAGTGGTCTTACCACAGCCTTAGTAGACTGGTCCTACGCCTGCCACTGAAATTTTCTGTGGCCTTTGCGAAAACCAGTGAACCACTTGATGTCTGTAATGTGTGAAATGTGTGTAACAAATGCCAGTTATAAGAGGAACAATATCAACCGTATATGAAAAGTGCTTTGAAGATGAGAATTATGCATTAAGCCAGTCTTAACCACATTCACAAAACTGACCATCCCACCGTTCCTATGGTAAATAGTACCATAGTTGACTACAGAGTGAATGTGCTTCTCCATGTGCCAAGCTGTCACTTAAACTACGAGGAAAATAGGATTAAGTGACATATATTGTACAGAATAAATGTACAGAAACTCTTTCCTAATAGGGAGTGCTATAAATGGAGAGCTAGCATCAAAGTCAGAAAGAACCGAGTTCAGACCCGCTTCTAACATGTCCTGGCCAGGTGATCCGTGGCCAGTCAGTTAACACCTCAGCACTCTAGGCACATCTCCGTGACTGTAAGGTACAGAACTGCATTGTTAAAGGGAGTTTCCTCATCCAACAGCACATTATACTAATGCAGTTGTTTTAATCTTGTTTTCTGTGTGTCACAGACCCATTTGGCAGTCTAGTGAACCCATGAATCCTTTCCCAGAGTGATGTTTATAAATGCACAAAATCAAACTCATAGAATTGTAAAGAAAACCAATTAAATTGAAATACTTTGAATATATGGAAGTATATTAAATATATATGTCTATACATATAAAATAACATTGAAATGCTAAAAGGATCAAAACATTTTCCAAAAATATCTCTAGTTAAGGATCCTTAGTAATGTCATCAACATGTCCACTTGCTATCCCTATCCTAAAATGAGATACAGACACTGAATACTCAATCGAGGCTTTTGCAATTCTATTCAGTTTTAACATTCAAGCACTCGGCACATGTCTTATACATAGTAGGAATTTATAAAATGTTTTCTGTATTGAATATAAATTTTTCTCTTGTTGCATAACTCTGCTCTAACCCGAGTCTTCACCTGGTTATATGCCCATAATTTGTCCCTGTTGGTTATCTAGCTGGTCTTAAATTCCATGTTGCAAGTTGGTTTGAATTTGACCTACTAAATTGATTCTTAATAATTTGTTGAAGGTATGTTAGAACTAAATTTAATCTATTAGTGGGTTTGGGGTTGTTTTTTTTGTTTGTTTTAGAGGTTTGGGGAGGGTCGTTTGCTTCGTATTTTAGTTATTGGAGCATGGTCATTATAGAAAGTGTGATGATAAAAGTAATGTGACTGGCTTATTAATACATCACAATTTATACATCCAAATGGATGTGGTCTTCTTCAAAGCATGCCAAGCTATACATTGATATTAAGAACAATATCATTTCTCAAAGAATTCTTTAGAATTGCCTTTGGAGTTTGCAAGATGTTCACTGGAATCTTTTCAATGGTACCTTGGTCCTCTGAAGGTGACTCTTTTTGTTTTTTTTTTTGGTGGGGGAAGGGTTTACAAACAGTCAAATGTCACGTGAGATCAAATCCATTCGATATTTTTCAGTATTAGAAAACAGTATGGCTAAAAAGACGGGTTTTCTTGTCTTATTTAACTGTTTCTGAAGCAGTTTCTAAAAAGAAGTCCCACAAATGTTCTGAATCCATCCAGCATAAGTGGAGTGATTGCGAGGAGCCTTGAAGGGATAGCACTCATGTTCACTTGTTAGTGTTGGTATGTTTGCTAAATGAAATCAAAACCTTTTACTATATTGCCATATATCAATATGATAGAAATAAGATAGGCAATAACAAATATACATGAATATATTTGCTTTTGCATTTGCATCTACATTGATTAGTGGATGTGTGCATCTGACTACTTGTTTTAGTTATCATGTGAATGAGACAGATTCCAAAAATCACATGGAATATAGGCAGTATCTATAAATGACAGATGTCCATCAGTGATGAGAAATTTAGAATTGCATATCTGTAACTACAATTATGTTTCTTTTCAGTCTATCTGAAGGGCTTTGTCTTCATTGGGAGCCATCAGAACTTTGAAATAGTGTTCATTGAGTCTTTCAAATGAAATACTGTGCTGTCCCTTAGTGCTCTTTCTGTCTTTATTTTTCCTGTTATACAGTTGGTTAGATCTCAATTTTAAAAATATGTTTGGAAAAGTATT
This sequence comes from Petaurus breviceps papuanus, assembly GCF_028583685.1. Classification (NCBI taxonomy): domain Eukaryota; kingdom Metazoa; phylum Chordata; class Mammalia; order Diprotodontia; family Petauridae; genus Petaurus; species Petaurus breviceps. The sequence goes on from NW_027185764.1 coordinate 4,336,803, forward strand.
TTATGTAAGTCTAACCTATTAATAATATGGGCTTCCACTGATGGATTTCAATCATGACGTGAAGAAATAGTACATATAACAATATGAATGTTGTTCATTTTTCAGTGGTATCTGACTCTTCATGACTCTGATTTGAGGCCTTCTTGGTAAAGATACTGGAATGGTTTGCCATATCTTTCTCCAACTCATTTTACAGATGAGGAAATTGAGGCAAACAAGGTTAAGTGACTTGTCTAGGATCACATAGTAAGTGTCTGAGGCCAGATTAGAACTTAGATCTTCCTGACTCCAGGCTTGGCACTCTCTCTGCTCCAACAATATGAATAATCATGTAACTTATTATTTATCTAGCTCTTTATGGACAAACAAATATTTACACATAGTTGTCTGTGAAGGTGAGAGACAGCTTGACTAGCCTTTGAGTCAGGAAGACCTCAGTTAAGTTCTGCTGCTGACATTCTAGCTCTCTAAACCTGATTATTTCTCTAAGATGTTCATTAACAGATGAGTTGTTGATCTGCATTTAGGGAATGAAGTTTCTAAGTGCCAGAAGTTTCCCAATATTGATGAAATAGGATCAATCTCAGTTCCAAATAGCTTTATCTCCTCCCACCCACAAAAACCTCAGTGGAGGTGACTGTATATGTGTATGTATTCATCTCTAGATATAGAAAGATATATAAATAGGTAGGTAGAGGGATGGGTAGATAGATGGATGCATGATAAATATATCAATCTGTAGTACATACCATATAGGAATATATCTGTGTGAAACAACATTTATCGGGTACCTAATATATGCCAGATACTTTAATGGGAATACAAATGCAAAAGTGAATAGGACTCTAGCCTTAAGGAGTTTGCATTCTATCTAAGTCAACAAAATGTTCATATAAAGATATAGACAAAATAGATACAAAGTAATGGGCAGGGTGAGGCAGCTTTGGAGACTTCCTGTAGAAGGTGATGCTTGATCTAAGTCCTAAAAGACATCCTTAAATAGATGTTTATGTATTTATAGGAATGGAAAGGTGATTTACTGAGGACTTTAGGTGATTATATTCTTTGGAACCAAAAGAGGGTTGGCTAAAGAGATTTGGCAGAGAAACTAGTTTGAGACATTCGAAAGAAGGATGGCCTGGTTTGCCATGAAGGAGGAGGGGATACATTCTAGGGGATCTCTGTAGTCCAACACATGGCTTAAAGTGAAATCTCTAAGCAGCACCTTTTTTACATGATGGACCCTGCTGCCATTCTGGTGATGCTTTTGAATCCCTTCTCAGAATAATGTTCTTAAATGCATAAGATAAAATATATAGGATTATAAAGAAAACCAATTATATTAAACACAATTATCAAAGTACTTTTGAAAACCAGATTCGTGGAACCCAGATGAGGAACCCCTGGCTTAAAAAGATGGGAGAAAAGGACAAATTGAGTATGAGAAAGAGCAAGGAAGTTTGATAGGAACACATGCAGAGAAACAAAGAGAGTGAGAAAGGGAAGCCAAATGGAAAAGAACTTTGAGGCTCAATGTCAGTTTTATTTTTGTAGAAAGGCAAGTGGGACACAACACAGTGTTTTGCAAAGATGAATTTGATGTTCAAAATTATTCCCAAGCAAGATGATCCTAATTCTTGATCTTTTGGTAGCAACTTTAAATTCTGAAAATGTGTTTTCAGCACTTATCTCAAAAAATAGCTTTCTTTTTAACTGATGGCCCTGGCATATGTAATTATCAATGCCCCCATGTATCAAAATTTGACTGTGCTAATATGGATTCAAACTCTCTTGCAGTAATAATTTTGTACATGTTTTTTTGGCATATATTTCTGACCTTACAGCCTGTGACATTTAAAAAATTGTTATTATCTCCTAGCCTCCTTCCAAACACTGAAATTTATGTTGTTACAACATGTGATACTTTGTCTTTTTACTGCAACCATTTTTTCTTTCTTTAAAAAATATTAAAAAGCAAAATCAAAGAAAAAAGATACTTCTGGAAAAAAAAAACATTAAAGATGTCCAGGCTAAAGGATGCTGAAATAAGATTACTCTTTGAAAAACGTCACAACAAAAATTAGAGTTTTACTAGGAAAGGCCTTACAAATTTTCTTTGACTGAACTTTCTCTTCTGGATGCTATTGTACCATGTGACCTTGGAGAAGTCAGTTACCTCCTTATTTCTTCCTTCCCTTACTCTACAGTAGAAGTTGTAACATTTGCCATTTGACCTGACAAAGGCAGAATGCAAGTCAGTCGCTGTTCGCTGGCATGCACCTTGAACTGCTCATGGGTGCTGGTTAAGAATACAGAGCATTTCTTGTGTCCCTGGAGTGCTAAAAGCGTATGTTACACTGTAGTTTAAATCCATTACCTATTTTCTTCAGTTTTGCGTTAATATCCTTTCTCCCTAACATAAAGCAAACTCCAAATCGTCAATACCCTTATGTATCAGTATGCCTTTTGTGTTGCCAGACAGAAGCTACAGGGCATGCCTTCTTTATGTAACTGTGTGCTGGTTTCATCTGGAACTCATTTGCCTTCTTTTCATGTTTCACCCTCAGAAATATCTGCAGAGCAGAAATGGAAGGTATGTGTCCAGTTTTGTTATTAGCAAAGGACTTGATCCTGTATGTCTTAGGAGCCTGGAACATCCTTTGAATTCCAAACATACCTGGCTAAAGAATCAGGCAAAAAAAGATCAAAATACAAGAAACATTTGTGATTCAATTAACAAACAATTATTTATCCAGTGCCTACTATGTGCTAGGCACTGTGCTAGGTGTTGGGATAAAAAGGCAACGAATGAACAAAACCTGCTCACGAGGACATTGCATTCTAGCAGGAGAGATGGCAAATTCCCATCTGTATCCAGAACAAATATAGAGATTAAAAATGAAATAAACACTAAGTAAGCAAATAAATGTAGTTTGAGAGAAAGGGCATGAGTATTTAAGGGAATTAAGAAATTGTTTTCTATCCTTTAATTGGAAGGATGGCAAGAGTAGAAGGTAGCCTAAGAGTTAGGAAGTTCTGGATAAACTGAAGTCTCTCCTCTGACACAAACTGGCTGAGTAGTCTTGGGAAAGTCACTTAATATCTCAACATATTTGGCAAGGAAGGAAGGAAGGAAGGAGGGAGGAAGGAAGGAAGGAAGGAAGGAAGGAAGGAAGGAAGGAAGGAAGGAAGGAAGGAAGGAAGGGAGGGAGGGAGGAATTACTAAGCTCTTATTGCATGCCAGATGTGGTAAGTTTTAGCCTAACAACACTGGGAGATAGATGCTATTATTATCCCCATTTTACAGTTGAGGAAACAGAGGCAGCCAGAGGTTAAATGGTTTGCCCTCAGTTACATAGCTAATAAGTGTCTGAGACCAGATGTGGTCCTTCTGACTCTAGGCCTTGCCCTTTATCCATTGTTTCTCTTAACTTCCTAAGACTTTAAGTAGCAAAAGAATTATAAAAATCCACATTGGAAAAGTAGGACATTTCCATACCTACAAGCCCTTATAGAATGAAATCACAGGTATGAAGAAAAATAAATTAAAGCAAGCAACCCCCCTGACCCCCTCAAAAACATTACTTCATGTCTTTCAGTTAGGAATAGTCTGGCAATTGGAAAGGAACAGAGAGAACCAATCAATCAAACAACTGGCAAATAATCACCTGGGGTAGCTAGATGGTACAGTGGTTGGAGAGCCAGGCCTGGAGTCAGGAAGACTTATCTTCCTGAATTTAAATCTGGCCTTAGGCACTCACTAGCAGTGTGACCCTGTACAAGTCACTTAACCTTGTTTGCCTCAGTTTCCTCATCTGTATAATGAGCTAGAGAAGGAAATGGCAAACCACTCCAGTATCTCTGCCAAGAAAACCCTAAATAGGGGTGGCCAGGTAGCACAGCAAGTAATAGTACCGGCCCCAGAGTCGGGATGACCTGGGATCGAATCCTGGCTCAGACACTTAGCACCCACCCAGAAAAACCTGGCTGTGTAACCTTGAGCAAGTTACTTAAACCCAATTGCTTAAAAAAAAAAAACCCTAAATAAGGTCACGAAGAGTTGGACATGACTGAACAATAGCATTTATTAAATGCATATTGTATGTCATACACTATCTAAGGCACTGGGTAGACAAATACAAAAGTGAGATTATGTGATCCAGGAAAGGACACTTTTGTCTGGGCCTTCACATGGATTGTGTAGGGTAGGAGATTGTCACACCCTAACCATTAGCAATGGTAATATTGATTTAGTTATTATTGGGAGAGCAAGAGGGAAAGGATGGGCAGTTGGACAGAGAGGCAGATGTCCACGCTGAGTGGACTCTGGTGAGTTAGTGCATGGCTGGACAGATGGGATATGAGAGGCTCGAAAGGTTTTACGTATGGCTCTTCAATCCATGCTGGGTGCACCTTGAACCAAAAAGGATGCTGACTTTCCCAAAACATATTTCTTTTTCAGTGTCCAATGATTGCATGTGGTTATCAAGGGCCATCCAAGAAAACCCGTATTCCTGGCTTTCTCATCGCAGCACAAAGGGCTGCATATGGCCACACTCTATTAAATTTGTGTCTCAAAATCGCAGACATAGTTGATAGAAGAAAAAGGCAAGAATGTGTAATGAGGCTTAAATAAAAACACATTGGTGCCCTCTCATTCTCTTTGCTCCCATTGTTTTTCGTCATGCAAATTAAAGTAACTGAAGAACCATATGTAATGAGAGCATTTTAGATTTATTTAAATAGGACACAAGGCTGTTGTGAAAATAAATTAGTTTGTAAACCTTGAAGTACCAGTGTGGCTTAATACATAAAACCAGCAAGCCTTGGGAGCTTTGTCGCATACTAGCTCCTAAACCTCTTAGCGTTCTAGGCTGGTGGTATCAAACTCCAATAGAAAAGCGGGGCCACTGAACTATACATAAGGATCCCTACAGCAACATTGTGACTCTGAAAACCACACATTAGTATTGTCTATATTTTACTATATTCCTATTTATTTTGCTAAATATTTTGCAATTAAATTTGAATCTGGTTCATCTGCTCTTGGCAGGGTTGTGGGCCACAAGTGGTCTGTGTTTAACATCTCGGTAGGAGTTTCCTACATTACTGAAATCAAAGGAGTAGTCCCCCATCCCTATTATAATGATTATAATAATTACTGCTTTTGCTGTTTGGGGAAGATCCTTATGCATTTATGGTGACAGAGGATATAAAGTACTCTCCTCAAAACAACTCAGAGAGAGAGGTAGTATGAGCTTGGGAAAGAAGTAGGTCTGAAGATGCTATTTCATTTATATAATTCCATGACTGCTAACAAGGAGACATGTCAGTTTATAGCTAGCATGAGCTGTGGAGATGTAGGGGTGGGGAGGGGGGGAAACAGAGTTAAGGGCATGTGACTAATACATTGCAAAGATTTAGCACATACATTCCTTCAGCAGAGTAGAAGGAGGTAGGGCAGTTAGAAGAGCAGCAATAAAACACTGTAAGGGAACTTAGGAGTGATCTAGTCTAACCTCTTTATTTTACAGAGTTGGAAACCAAGGCCCCAAGAATTTATAAGTGACTTGCCCAAGGTCACACAGGTAGTAAATAGCTGAGACAGAAGGGGAGTTGGGGAGTGGAGAAAAGGAGGTTAAGGTTCCAATTGTCTATAGGAACTTAGGAGTTTATTTTATTTTATTTTATTTATGAGGACTTTTTTTTTCTATTCTCTCTCTCTCTCTCTCTCTCTCTCTCTCTCTCTCTCTCTCTCTCT
>NW_027185764.1:4342573-4359611 GCF_028583685.1 Petaurus breviceps papuanus
TCTCTCTCTCTCTCTCTCTCTCTCTCTCTCTCTCTCTCTCTCTCTCTGTTTTCATATGTGTGACTCTTTTTTTATTCTCTTCAATGACGGCAGACTCTCCTTTGTGGGTTAGAGCCAATGGCTGGCCATTTGCCTCACTGGGGTTCAGACACGGGCACTCAGAGCCTAAGGCCAGAGTGTTTCTCAGTTTCTCCTAGTAGCACCAGAAGGCTCTTCTTTGCTTTGACCACCTGCAAGCTCAATATCCCTACACTCTGTGCGTGGTAAATAGAGCCTGCACCAGCTGTAGAAACAAGTTTGGGAATTAGCACGACTTCCAGTATGATCCAAGAAGGGCTTCATGTTGTTGTATCTTTTAAAAAACAGAAGGATTTCAGTGCAGATGTCTTCATCCATCCTCATTTGAAATGCAGGAGATTTTGATATCACCGCCAGAACCCATAACAATACAAAGCAAATCCAAATGTACAAAGAGAAATCGCAGAACTTGATTTCTTCCCAGTTCTACTTATGACATAGTCCTAAGGTCATAGCAACATGTAGAAGGTACAATGACTTTCCAGGACACTGCCTGACTGATTATAGCCGGACACATCCCTCCTGCTTTAAATAGAGCAATCTTTACCCTTTTGCCCAGAATCTGAATTCTGACTCTACACTTGCTATCATATCACTGGCCTTAAGGCATTTAAAGGCAGTGAAACTCTTTTTACACACTGGGGAATTGGGATAGTGGCTTCAATGTCAAGGTTTCATTTTATTGGGATACCAGAAGATGTGCATGATCAACCCTAAAATTTCCAAGCACCCTTGAAATGTTCCCAATGAACGGTATTGTAATCTGTCAGGTATTAACAAACAGAAAGTAGCTAATTGGCACTTAATATCATTTCTCCATATGTACATGCCTGGTCAGCATTAAAAAAAAAGTAGTATAAGCATGAATATAAGTGTCATTTCTATATTAATAGTATCTTCACACTCAGAGAGAATTCCTAATAGAAATGACCAAAGGCCATTTCTTGGCAAGAATAGGGGAGAATTAAGTATCACAGACTATGCTCTTCCTTCTCCAATCCCTACATATTTCTTTTTATTCACAATACTTTTAGTGAGTATTTTAAGGGAGAGCTTTTTGTAAGCAAAGGATTTTTAGGAAGCAAAAGAAAGTTGGCATGCCTTTCTTATATGAGAATACTTCTTTAAATCAAGAGACATTTAAGTACTTTCTATGTATAAAAATCTGTGCTTTGGTGCTGGAGCTTAAAAAGAGGAAAGAAAAATGGCTCAATCCTTGCCCTTAGGGTACTTGTAGTCAGGAGGCATATCACATACACATAAATAAGTATGATGCAAGGTAGAATGTGATAATGGTAAAAAGACAGAGGTACGAAAGCATTCTAAAATAAAGCAGTAGAAAAAAAGTTTAGATATTTCCTAGCTGTATGATCCTGGGCAAGTTACTTAACCCTGTTTACCTAAGTTTCCTCATGTGTAAAATGAACTGGAGAAGGAAATGGCAAACCACTCCAGTATCTCTGCCAAGATGGGTCACAAAGAGTCAGACAGGACTGAAAAACAACTTATCAACAACTTTTCACTTTGCCCACACCCAAAAATCTCATTCTGCATTTTGAGGACATTGTCTCTCTGATAGGAGGTGGGTAGCAGGATTCATCTTCAGTCCTTTGGAATTGTCATTGGTCATTGTCTTGACTAGAGTTCTCACATCTTTCAGTGCCTTTTATCTTTATAAAACATTGGGACAATATAAATTTTTCTCCTGATTCTGCTGATTTCATTCTCTGTCAGCACATACAAGTCTTCCCAGGTTTCTCTGACACAGTCTCTTTTGTCATTTCTAATGACAATGGTATAATGGTATCCCATTACATTATATCATAATTTATTCAGCCATTTCTCCTAGTGATGAACACCCCCTTCATTTCTAGCCCAGTGAATTAAATTAACTGAAATAAGAGCTCACAGTGAATCGGTCTTCTAGCTTTAGTCACGACTGCCAAATCTAAATCTCCGGCGCTGACTCCAGATAGAAAACATTATTTCTGACTGTTTACCTGAGCTCCAGTCTTATGACTTTAGTTATATCAGTGTATCTCCATTTAGATGTTCCTATCATCAATTAAAATTTAAAATATAAAAAACAAAACTTATTATCTTCATCTTCCCCTCCCCCTAAACTTGTTCCCCAATACAAATTCCTTCTTTTTATCTATGGTATCATGATCCTTACAGCATGCAGGCTCTAAACTTTAATTTTTTTTTTACTCTCCCTCCTCCTTTATCTTCTAGGCTTAATGTCACCAGAACATGATAATTCTTCTTTCGTAATTAATAGTTGCTCCTTCATCCCATCCTTTGCCATTCCTCTTTCTATCACCTTACCCAAGGTTCTCATTATGCTGGGCTTGATCTACTACAAATAGCCATCTAACTAGTATTCTTGCCTCTAGTCTCTCCTCTCCAGTCCTTTGATGCCCTCCTATCAGTCAAATCTTCCCATAACACCAATTTTATCATGACACTCTTTTGCTCAGAAGCTTACATTGGCTCCCCATTACCTCCATGAAAAGGCAAAGACTTATCTACCTGGCCTTTAAGACCCTTCCTTATAAGGCTCTCTAGTATAGCAATGACATAGGAGCAAGAATGCATTCTCTTTTTAGCCTAGTTGCTTTCCTTGCTATTCCCCAATGTTCATTTCAGTCCCTCTACAATGTTGTACAGTGGTATTTGCTGTACCTAGAATACATTCTTTATTCCCTTCTCACTGGACATATCCATATTCTTTCCAAGTTGGTCCTACCTGAGCTTCTGCTCTATGTGCACAGAACCATGAGAACTCAAGGTTGCCTCCAAATGCCAATGAGGCATTAAAGTAGGTAGGAATCAGAGAGAAAAATAAATTAACTCATTTCCATCTTGGAGTCAATATGGCATAGTGGACGGAGCCCTGGAAAAGTTCAAATCTCTAAGTTTTCTGCCTAGCTCTAAATCTAAATCCCTCCATGTGGGAAGAATTGGAGTGGAGGGTTGTTCAAGAACAATCCATTGATGATGAACTAATGGCATATTTGGCCCCTGAATAATCAAGAGACTGAATAAGTATGGTTATCACCAAACAGATACCCAAGAGTTATTAGTCTGTCTTTCAATTAGCTTTTGCCAAAAGACTCTCCTTACTCTGAATTCCATTAATACAGCTAACCTCGTTTTCATTTTGGGGTGTGTGTGTGTGTTCTTAATTTCCTGAAAACTGACACAATGACAGTTCTGGATGTGCTCTCAGAAGCAAGCCTATCTTTTTCCAAACTGACCAAAAAAACAAAAGTTTTACTCTTCTCAAGAGTCACCACACATTTACTTTGAGGAAACTCAGATATTTGTTTAACCAGTGGGGAAGTGAATAGAGGCGTAGGGCCTTAAGAAAGTGGGGGAGGAGGGAAATAAACTACATCTGACATTTCTCTTTTCTCTCCTGGAAAAGGAGCCCAGGGCAGAGGAGGGGAATCTGCTACTTGTGTTAACTCTGTCATGTTTTCCTAAATTATCATTACTTCGTCCCTATAAATGATGGGCTTGTCTGACTACCTGCAGCTGCTGACCAAACCCTTCCCTAGAAAAGCTTTGAAGTATAGACCTAGAACACAGCCAACTCTCAGCTGTCTGGAAGGCTTCCCACAATCAAAGTCTTCAGCAGCCTTGGTGACGGCTGGCATGTGGGGATTTGGCTCAGATCTGCTACTTGTGTTAGAGATTTAAACAAAACACACAGGCATAAAAATACAGGTGCATTTCTCCCTGGGGCTTCGATTTCTTGCTTTCTATACCCTAAGCACTTGGCAAAATGTCGTCTAGAGGGCTATGATTGCTAGCTCTGGAACTTGAATTCTGGGATGTTGGAACAGCAGTCTTGTCTCTTTGCCACATCTTTAGGGTGCTTGTTTCATAATGAGATCAGAGCAGTTAGGGAGCGACAGAGATGATGGAGAAAGAGAGTAAGGAAGGTAAGGGTTCATATTTTCTGGCAGTTTTCAAAACAAGACAGAGTCTCATCTGTCTGGAATGTTTTAGGTGTGGACATGCCTAGGGCCAAGAGGATGAACTATATGTCTTTTTCAGCCCTAGGAAATCAGTGTTTCTCTGTTTCTACCCTTAATTGTTTATTTGGTCTTTAAAGGAAACTGTTCTAATGAACTAATATCGTGCCCTGAAATTTAGGAATTTTTGACTTTATCTAGAAGGTATTTTGTAAAGACGTTTCCATCGGAGCCTTATGGTATTTCATTACCTGCTATTATCCCATTCAAGCAGCTTCAATTAGACTTCAGAAACATCAGTTACATATTTTACAGGCTGAGCAGCATTGTACCAGGGAAATATGAAGTTCGGATAAAACACTGATTCCTGCCCTCCTAGAGCTTACTTTTTGGTAGGAAGATAAGATACGAATACAGAAAGTTACAGGACATACTGATGTATCTCAGACTCTCTGTATCAGTTCTGTTTTTCTTGTTTCACCAGGATATGAGTCTATTAGTAAGGTATAAAACAAAGGGCTGTGTGGGGAGGGCAGTAAAGATCGTTCATTACCCATTGGAGGAATCAAGGGAGCCTTCATGGCAATGGAATTTGAGTTGGACTTTTAAGAGTGGAAGATTGTTGCCGTTCATTTTTTGTCCTTGGCTCTCAAAGAAGACCAATGACCTACTTAGGGTGATGTCTTGACATGCAAGTGAAATCAATATAAGTGAGGAAAAGTTGCACAAAGTCATCAGCCCCACTCTGTCCTCCAGAGTCATCAGAGTCCAATAAGATGTAGGTCAGGACGATTGGCAGCAGCCCACAAGAATGAAAGAAAATGGGGGCAGCTAGGTGGCACAGAGAATAGAGTACCGGCCTTGGAGTCAGGAGGACCTGAGTTCAAATGTGGTCTCAGATACTTAACACAAAAACTAGCCTTGTGACCTTGGGCAAGTCACTTACCCCAATTGCCCTCCAAAAAGAAAAAAAAGAATGAAAGAAATTCAGCCTATAATGAGGGACTAAGAGGACCTTCAGGGATGTAGAACAAGAGACTGTAATAGGGTGTTTAGGGGAAAGAGATTATAGTCCCTTCAGTTGTAGTGTAGAATGTGTGGCAAAGAATAAGATGAGTTACAGCTGGATTGTTAGGAGTGTGGCATTAACTGTTAGACAATAGGGAGCCACTGAAGATCTTCCACCAGAACAATGGCAAAACCAAATGCATGCATTATGAAGATTCATCTAGTGTCATATAAAGAATGGGCTCGTGGGGCTATGTGCATGTCAGGGGAGGAAGGGATAAGTGCAGAGGCCAGAAGAGCTGTTACAACACTGTTAATAAAGTTCAAGTTGGTGGTAATGAGGGATTGTACTGTGGAAATAGAGAAGGTACTGTTACAAAAGGTAAAGGGAGCTTTACCTTTACATGTAAGAAGGACAGAAGAGTGAAGGGTAATGACCCTGAGAAATAGCAAATTCGGGGCAGCTGGGTGGCCCAGTGACTGGCACTCCAGAACTGGCACCAGTCCTGGAGTCAGGAGGACCTGAGTTCAAATCCATCCTCAGATACTTGATACTTACTAGTTGTGTGACCTTGGGCAAGTCACTTAACCCTGATTGCCTTGCCTTTCCCCCTCCAAAAAAAAGAGAGAGAGAAAGAGAAATAGCAAATTCAAGAAGAGATAGAAAGATATTTACTTTTTGATGCATTGAGTTTGAGGTACTGGTGGGGCAACTGGATAGGGAGAAATGTCCTGTGCTTACTTAGAGATGTAGGCCTGGAGCTCAGGGGAAAAAAACCAGGCATAGATTCCATATCTGTATAGAGGTGGACTGGGAGATGTCTAGAGGGAGAGGAGAGACTAGGCCTGAAGACAAAACCTTAAGAAACACTCTCCATGTTTGACCTGGCTTGATTAGTGGGTGCAGAGGATACAAAAGCTTGGAGTGATAGCCCTAACAGGTGGCTCCCTGAGAATCAAAGACGTGTCCAAAGCTGCAGGCGCCTCTTTGATCTCTGACACCATACCTGGTAAATATCCCCCTCAAATTAGTAGACCTCTTCCTCTCCATCCATGTTGCAAACATACCAGAGAGAAATGGGGCCTATTTATTGGTAGAGTTGAATGCCAGAAATGGAATGTGTCATTAATATTGGCTTTATGCAGCTTTTTTGTGTGGCCTTCAAAGCCTTACATAATCTGACTCCACTCTCTTGATCCAGCCTAGAGATTTTTTTCCCTAGTCCCTAAAAGAGGGTAGCTAGCTCTAGAATAGAGCGCCAGCCCTGAAGTCAGGAGGATCTGAGTTCAACTCTAGCCTCAGATACTTACTAACTGTGTGACCCTGAGAAAGTCATTTAACCCTACTATGTGCTATGTTTGCCTCAGTTTCTTCATTTGTAAAATGAGCTGGAAAAGGGGGTGGCCAGGTAGCACATCGAGTAAGAGCACCGGCTCCAGTGTTGAGAAGACCTGGAGATCGAATCCCGGGTTCAGACACTTAGCACCCACCCAGAAACACCTGGCCGTGTAACCTTGAGCAAGTTACTTAACCCCAATTGCTTAGGAGCGGCCAGGTGGCTCAGTGAGTAAGAGCACCGGCTCCAGTGTCGGGATGACCTGGATCAAATCCGGGCTCAGATACTCAGCACCACACCCAGAAATAACTGGCTGTGTAACCTTGAGCAAGTTACTTAACCCCGATTGCTTTAAAAAAAAATGAGCTGGAAAAGGAAATAGCAAACCCCTCCAGTATCTTTGCCATAATCAGTAGCCTGGGATTCAGTGATTATTACTTTAACAATAGTAGACAATATAGAAATGAATATTTGCATTACATCAGATAATTTAGCCAAATTCTTCCTCTGTTATTCCTGATGTTCAGTACTTTGATAGAAACGTTGTGGAGCCCTGGATTTGGAGATGGATGACCTGGGTTCAAACCCTTGCTTTGCTCTTTATTCTCCTATTCTTTAGGCAAATTAGCTTTTCAGGACCTCCGTTTCCTTAGTTGTAAAATGAAAGAGCTGTATTCCCTGACCTCTAGAGGCAGCTAGGTGGCCCAGTGCATAAGGTGCTGGGCCTACGATCTGGAAGACCCAATTTCAAATCTTACTTCAATTACTTAACTATTTACATGACCCTGGACAAGTCATTTTATTTCTTTTTGCCTCAGTTTCCTTAACTGTAAACTGAGGATAATAACGGCACCAACCTTGCAGGATTATCGTGAGGATCAAATGAGAGTATATTTATAAAATTCTCAGCACAGTGCCTGCACAAAGTAGGCACTATATGTGTGCATACTCCTTTCCCTTCCTTTCCCTTCTAAATTCTTCCCAGATTTAAATCTACGATCCCATCATACCAAGGGTCCATTTAGGAAATTGTTCATTAGATGAAGCGGAAAGGAAACAGGCATTTATTAAGTTCCTCCTGTATACCAGGCACTGTGCTTTACAAATATCTCATTTGATAAACACAACAACCATTGGAGGTCAATGCTATTATTATTATTATTCCCTTTTTACAGTACAGGAAATTGAGACAGGCTTAAGTGACATGCCCAGGTTCACACGGCAAGTAAGTGTCCCAGGCTGGATTTGAACTCAGATCTTTCTGACTCCAGACACTGAGGTGCTCTAGCCACAGACCCAGCTAGCTATACACCATTCTAGGCTCCTCTGTGTACCTTATTCTCAAGAAATTATTTACTCAGTGGAATAATCTGAGATCTCTCTCTGTGTTAGAATTGTTTCCATGTTTCACCAGTAGGCGGCATGTCTGGTAACTATTAGGTGATGGTGCCTTGTTCATAAACTTTGAAGAGATAAGCCACTATGGATCATGAACCAGCTCCTCCTTTATTACTAATGAGCACTTTTATAAATAATATTTGGTGAAAGTGTTCACGAGCTAACCATCTGACATTCGTTCAACAAGCATTTATTTCATGCCCGCTTTATACAAGGAGCTCTACTTGATGGTGTGGGTACAAAGACAGAGGTGGCACCAGTCCCCACCCTCAAGAAGCTTCCATTGTACCAGGAGATACAACATGTGCATAGATAAAACAAATACAAGGTAATCGGAGAGAGGTGGTCCCCCCCAATAACTAGGGACATCAGGAAAGAGGTCTTTTTAGGAAATAACATCTGACTTAGAACTGAGAACCAAGGACGGGGAAACCTGTGCAAAGGCAGAGACAAGATTCAAAAGAATAATCTTTTTTTAATGTAAAAACTTGTAATTTAAACAGAAGCCATGTCTAGACACTTCCTTTATGCTAAGGTATGCTTGATAGTCCCTCGGAGAGGCTAAAACTGTTAATAGAAGGTTCTGTAGAGCTGATCTTCAGAGAATTCCTGGAGTGTCTGTCTCTGTCTCTGTTTGTTCCTCCAAACATCCTATCTGGGACTGAGCTTTGGGTAAATTAGAGCTGCTTTTCTGAAAAGCTAGTTGGGCTCCTCCAAATAGATGTGTTCACAGGTCAGTTCTCAGCGCTTCTATTTTCCTCTCTAACTCAACTAAAACTAATGAAAGCTTGTCTGTTTTTCCTTGTCTTCTTACCTACCTGACAATTTAGTCCAATCAGGAGAGACTGTGTGCTAAAATGGTATGTCCTTCTGACTCAGAAAGTATTTTCTCCTAAGCCCCTCTGGTCATATCTGGGCCAGGCTGGGACAAGTTTCAGTGACTTGTACCATGAGTGCTTCAGAACATACAGAATGGATCATCCATTAATCTGTTTGCTAGAAGCTGACAGACCCACGGGGTGGTGAAATTAAACTTATTTTTGTGACACAGCATATGTGCAACCTATTGTCAATAGATTAAAAACCCATACAAACTGAATTGAATAGATATATTTTAATGTCCCACACATTTTTATCGAAATGGTGTTCTTCTGGGCAGTTTATCTCATAAACTAATGGAAAGAACATTGGATTTGGTTTCAGGAAGATCTGTGCTCAAATCCCTCTATGTACTAGAGGACTGTATGACCCTGGGCAACTCACTTAAATTTCTCCATATGTAAAATAATGGTTTGAAACTTAATGACTTCTAAGGTTCCTTCCCCCTATAAAGCTATAATCCTATGAATTCTCTGAGACTCAGTTTCCTCATCTGTAAAATAGGACTAATAGCACCTCTAAGGGTAACAACCTCATACTCTCATTGTTAGGCTCAAAATAAAGAATATGTATGGAATGATATTATGTATATACTTGTACACACAGATATATATATATATACATATATATATATTGCCACCTTTTGTTTTTTATACCAGTTTTATCTCCTTAATACCCCCCTCCACCTTTCCTCCTTTACACAGTCATCTGACACAGCACTTGCATCTAACAGTGTAGACCATATTACACACCCATAGTTCTCTCTCTCTCCTTCCTCCCCCCCACCCTCTGCAGAGGAGAGCAAAGCCCATCTAGAAATTCTGGTACCTGGAGCAAATTCATTTGACTTGGGAAGAGAGAGTAGAGCACAGGGTCAATTCCACATTATGATGAGACATTAAAGCAGGACTTTATAATAGCAGCTTAGCTAAGTTCAAAGAGATTCATTATCTTCTTGGCCCCCGGGGAATTTTCTGGACCTAGCAATCTTCAAAGACCATCTCCTTCCCGAGTTGTACAGAGGTTGCTAATAGAGTTAGTAAACTTCATCTGTGAATTCACAGGTTCTCAAATGCAATAAATGAATGAAAAGACATTGATTAAGGGCCTACTATGTGCTAAGCACTATGCAAGGCCCTGCAGATACAAATTTAAAAGTGAGACAGTCCCTGCGCTTGTGGATCTTACAGTCTAATAGAGGAAGACAACACATATAGGGAAATGGGAAGCCAAAGAATGGAGTTTGGGTCTGAAAACTTGCAGAGTTAAAGTTCTGCCATAGGGCACTTGATTCCCTTTCTAATAGCAATGGTAACACGGGATTGATTACTATTCCTAGGTCAAAACATAGAAGGGGTTGAAGGGTGTGCCTAAGTTAGCTGTGGAAGTGGGGAGGCCCTGCTTTCCTGGGAGATGGCTCGATGGGATGGTCTGGGGCTAGGAAGATACGATGAGGTGAGTTTACACTCATATCCACATAAATTAGGACAGCTCAGCTAAAATAAAGAGTTCCAAAGATCAGTGGATTAATTTTTTTCATGGAGGAGGAGCTTAGTTGGAGGGAGTAGAAGAGAGGTCATGAATAAAGGATAGAGAGAAGGGAAGATATTGAAAATAGCAGGGCAAATAACGAACAAGAAACAGATTGAAAGAAACTGCTCAACTTTAAACCTGAAGGATAATGTATTTAAATCCAACTCCCCTCCCCTTAAAACACACACACACACATACTCTCTCTCTGTCTCTGTCTCTGTCTCTCTCTGTCTCTGTCTCTCTCTCTGTCTCTCTGTCTCTGTCTCTCTCTCTCTCTCTGTCTGTCTCTCTGTCTGTCTGTCTGTCTCTCTCTCTCTCTGTTTCTCTCTCTCTCTCTGTCTCTCTCTCCTAGCCCATCATAACCTGACCCTCTCCTACCATTCTGGCCTTCTTAAATTTTAATCATGGCTACCTATTCATTAATCCAGTTCCTCTAGTCTCCTTCCTGTTCCTTGAATAATATTATTCCTATTCTATGTATTTTTCCTGGCTACCACCTTGCCTGGACCTCTCACCTTCCTCACCTCTCTCTCTTGGCCTTGTCTGACTTCTATTAAGCCTCAGCTAGGGTCCCATCTTCTACAGGAAGCTTATTCAATACTGTTGAATGCTAATGTCTTGCCCCTGAGATTATCTCCAGTTTATCTTTTATATATCTTATTTGTACATCATTGTTTGCATTAGACTGAGTTTCTTGAAAGTAGGGGCTAGTTTTGTCTTTCTTTACAATGTTTAATCCAGTGCCTGGCAAGTTGTGGGCACTTAATGTTGATTTGATTTCGAGGCTCTCTTCCAATGGGCAGATCAGATAAATCATACACCTGTGGTCTTTAATTCCTCTCCTGGTAAGAGTAAGATGAGATTGTTTATTTCTTTTTTATTTTTTATTTTCTTGCTTTTTGGAGGGCAGTTGGGGTTAAGTGACTTCCCCAAGGTCACACGACTAGTTTTTGTGTTAAGCGTCTGAGGCCGGATTTGAACTCAGGTCCTTCTGACTGCAGGGCTGGTGCTCTATTCACTGCACCTCCTAGCCACCCAGAGATCATTTATTTCAAACACAATGAGAAGTAGCCTTCTTTGCCCACATAATCTTTTGTCATTCATCCATTTTTTACTCATCAAGCAATTATTTATTAAGCATTGATTATGTCCAAGGCCCTACTCCTGCCTACAATTCAGTACAGGAGTTTACAGGCACAAAAATAACCAGAGGAATGGTTGGTGGTAGGACATCAGTTTTCCTCATCTCTCAGATGAGTGAGTCACACCCGATGATCTCTAAGGTCCATTTGTACGCTGCAGGGACATTTACTGACACCTATGAAATGGACAGCCTTTTTCTAGCAACCCACATAATGTATATCTTTACCCCAGAACTGCAGGAGGACCTTGATGCCAGCTGAAACTCATTGATTAAACTCACAATTAAATAGCACACAACCAAACTTTTGTTCCCACCCACTTTCTGATAGCCATAGTGCAACTATAATATTTCACATAGGAAGAAAAGTTTACTGTGGAGGTGGGGCAGGGAAAGGTAAGATGAGGGCAAAGGAAGCAGCCAGAAAAGATTGCTGCTGATCTCAGCCTTCTGCCCTGTCCCTGCCCTCAATGATGCCTCTTCATACCCAGACCCCTCATTGATGCCCAGGACCCAGCTGTTGCAGCAGCTTCTAGCCACGGTGGTACAATGGACTTGGGAAGACAGCCACTAGAAATTATTGAACGAATATTTCTAAGGTGCCTCCTATGTCCTGGTCACTGTGCTAGGAATAAAATTAGTGCGTGAAGGCCGAAGGACCTTGGAGGAAGGGAGGTTGTGAAAGCCAGGGATACTGGGGGATAGAAATAGGGTCTGTGAAAAGGAGCGGGGACCTCTCATGCAGGGACAGACACTCTACAAGGGAAAGCAAATGCATCCCCTGAGTACCCCCCCTCCTTTGTACCTAACTCCCATTGCTCTGACTATAAAAGGAAGATGTGTTTCATCACATGTTCTCGAAGACCAGGATTAATCATTACAATTCCTCAAAATTTGCTTTTCTTGGGCTACTTTTCATCATTGTGGACACTGCTCTCTTCTGGTTATATTTCACTTAGTACCACTTTATACAAAAGTTTTCCATGTTTCTCTGAACTCACATTTGTCATTTCTTATGAAAAAATTAATATCATAGCAATATGGTACAGCAATATGCTATAGTATACTATATCATAGTAATATACTATAATTCACAGGATCCCAGAATTTTGGAGTTGGTAGGGACTTCCACAGGCATCTGGTCCACCCCCATACTCAAAAAGCAGTCCCCACTACAACATATGTAACATGGTCATCCAACTTCTGATTAAAGATTTTATAAAGCCACTACTTCTTCAATCAATGGGCACCCAGCTCATTATTGGTTTTTACTGATATAAAAAGACCTATTGATACTTCATTAGGTTCATACTTTCTGCCATTTCCTTGTTTCATCTCATTTCCTTAGAAAACATGGTGTTGATGTATACCGGATCAAGTTTAGGGACTTTTCTCATAACTCATTTTAGGTTGTAGAAAGAAAAATTTTGAAATAAGTGATATTTATTCAAAGCATTCCACTTTTATTAGTCTGTTAAACATTCTTATCTGTAATACAAGTATATTTCAGAGTCTTTTCTTCAATTTTCCATTCAGTACTTTATGGAAGGAGAGTCAAAGCAATAAGATAGACAGTAAGATGGGGCTGAAATCAATGTATTGCCTTTTTAAAAATAATTCACAATGTCTTCCCGTAAACTTCTCTTTTCTTTGTGGTTTTAATAAGTATAACATGCCTGTAGTATTTGGTAACCTCATTTCAATCTATGCCTTAACTTTTACTAGGTTTACAATCACTTGAAAGTGTGAGTAAATAAATGTCTTCACTCTGTATAGTATTCCATCTTCCATCTCTTAAGCCTTTCTATAAATTGTCCCCCATACCTATAATATATTTCTTCTTTACTTCTCTTTCTATGATTCCCTAGCTTCTTTTCAGACAAACTTTTATGCCATCTTTTAAATAAGAGCTCTCCTGATCCCCTTACCTTGCACCAATATTACTTTCATTTCCTTTGTTCATATTTTTCACTTACCTGTTTGTGGCCATGTTTCCCATCAGCCAATCAACAAACATTTTTTAAATGTCTACTGAGTATCAAGCACTGTTCTAAGCATACCAATAGACTATAAACTCCTTGAAGGGAGGGGCATTCCCAATAGAATGCACATATTTTGTATTACTTATTGATGTATATATTGTTTCTTTAAGTAAATGTAAGCTTCAAGGGCTTTTCTGGGTTTGTCTCTGTGTCACCAGTGCTGAGCACTGTGCCCGTCTTGTAGTGGGTGCTTAATAAAATGCTTGTTGAGTGAATGAATGAATGAATGAATGAATGAATGAATGTCTACATGAAAATGCTTGTCCCTGTATGCTATTCTACTTTGGCATTGATTAGGGAGGCGATGAGGTGCTTCCCAGACCCTCTGCACAATCCAGTTGGAAAGATCTGTTCCATTCTTCGGAGGATACTTTTTAAAACACTGTGTGCGTACATCTTCCTGAGAGATGTGCCATGCTTCAGTCTATATTGATTTATCAATACACAACCTCTAGAGGTTTTAAAGGTCTCTCCCTTTTAATTATGCCCTTCTTGTCTCTCTCACTCCCTGAAATACATCCTAACATGAAAAGATTTAATTCTGTGGCAGCTATTCTAGGCAGTTACATATACCTATAACCTTATGTGATTAATGAGATTTGGCTAAGGATTCTTGTTCTGATTGAAGTTCAAGTAGAAATGGAAAAAGGAAGTAAAGTTCAGGAGCATTTTAAGAAGCTGGGACATTATAATGTGTGTCTGAATGAGATGCAAGCCTGCTATAGCAGGAGAAAAAAATTGGACTGAAATGTGACTTGCCCAAGGTCACACCGTTTCATTGACAAAAGCAAGATATTTAGAAGCTGTGTTGATGCTCTGTGCAGAGGAAGGAGCCTGGGCTCAGATTCCAACTTAACCACTTATTAGTTTAACCCTGAAGTCACTTTACTTCTAGGAACCTCCCTTGGATTTGTCCCTAGGGTTTGTCCTTATCTGGGTTGGAGGCAACAGGGTGTAGATAGAAGACTAGTCTTCTGCCCTACACAGATAAGCTGTAGAACCACGGGGAAAAAAATCTCAGTGCCCCCCAATAGCTCTCTATGAGGGTAGATTACAGTCTTGGCCCAGTGTCTGACACATAGGAGGTGTTTAATAAATGCTTATGGAGGTACTGACCGACTGATTCAAAGACATCTGCATGTCTTTCAGTGAAGGGAGTTTCCCCAGCAGAAGTTCCCCCAAATGATGGAATCACAGGCCAAGGCATCAAATAAAATAAAATAATGACAACAACAAACAATACTTGCAGAGTTGTTGTAAGGAAATCACATTACAAGGCTTAAAGTAAATTGTGAGTCATTATTTCCTTTGCTCTATAAAAACAGTAAAGACCTAATAGTAATGAGCTAGACCCTGATTCATGGGTAGGATTAGACTATTAAGAGAGAGACAGAGAAGGCACTTCAGGAAGGAGATGAATCAATCAACAAACATTCTTCTAAGTACTTACAATGTCACTGTGCTAGGTAACAGATATTGTAATAATACCAGTGAAACAATGCCTGCTTTCAAGGAGCATGTATTCTCCTGGCCTACAACAGGTGTCCCTATAGGCATATACAGAATAATATAAAGATGATAAATGCAAGGTAGTTAAATATGATGTAGTTAGGAGGGAGCTTGCTACCACTGGAGATAAGGAGAGGTCATGTTTAGAAGGGGATACTTGATTTGCATCTTGAGGGAGGAAAAGGATACTGAGGCAGAGCTATAACATGTACAAAAACAAGAAAAAGGCATAAATGAGCAAAATGTGTTCAGGAAACTTTGAGTGGATTGACCTGATCGGCAAAGAATTTGCATAAGGGAATAGTGAAAAAATAAGGTTGGAGTCAAATTATGGAGGACCTTAAAAATCCGGGATGTGGAGCATGGGATTTATCCTGTGAGCAGAGGGGAATTATTAAAGGATTTCCTGAAAGGGAGTGTTGGTGATGAAAGCCAAGCTTTAGGTGATCGGTTTAACATTGGTGGGAGGGAGGATTTGAGCAGGGAGAAGCTGAAGTGAGGCTAATCTTACACAATCATGAAATGAAGAATTTAAAAAATGAAATTGGAATGAAAAACCAAACACTTGGAAATGTTGATATATTCTCCTGGTAGTGATGTCAAATTCATCTTAAGATTAATGAGATTTGTCACTGGAAAGTGAAAAATGTAGTGTTTTAGGGTAAAGGCAGTTAATTTCTCTGAGCCCCAGAACCTCGACTTGTAAACTTAGGATAATAATAACAGCACCTGCTTCACAGGATTGTTGCAAAGAAAAAATAACAGTGCATGCAAAGTGTTTCACAAACTTTAAAGGACTAAATAAATGAGTTATTATTTTTAATATCTATTTTTTTCTTTTTTCTACTTTATTTTATACTTTTTGGAGGGCAGTTGGGGTTAAGTGACTTGCCCAAGGTCACATAGCTAGTTTTTGTCTTAAGTGTCTGAGGCTGGATTTGAACTCAGATTCTCCTGACTCCAGGGCCGGCGCTCTATTCACTGCGCCACCTAGCCTCCCTCTACATGAGTTATTATTAATATTATTATCTCACAAAAAATCTAGAGGCCCTCCTCTTTTGCATGCATGGAGTTGAATTAATTCTTTTCCTAAAAAAAAAGAAAAAGATAATAGTTTGACTTCTGGGGACATTTAGCTTAACTACTAGATTTAACTGAAAGCACAGTCAGTCTTGCTTCCCAGTTATTCTTATCAGTGAATACTTGAAAACTAGGAAAAGTAGTGCATATTGCTTTATCTCTTCAGACTACATAACTGTTTTAACTTGTGGGATCTGTAGAGAGAAGTTGCCACTCCAAGACTAAGGTCACTCAGGTAAAAGAAACATTTAAGCCATCAGTGAGGAGATACTATCAATGGATAGCTTTCCCCAGTTTGTTCTTAAATCCATTAACCTACAGGGGAGCCCTGGTCATGAAGGCAGTATCTGAATCCGCTTCTAAATGAAAATGGGACTTACAAAGTAGATAAGTGTTCAGCGCATTCCCTTGGTCTGAGCCTGGCCATTTTGTTCTCCTTCCGCAGTGAGCCACCTGTATGGATTCGGGCTGATGGATGCAGAAGCCATGGTGATGGAAGCTGAAAAGTGGACCACTGTACCCCAGCAGCATGTGTGTGTGGAGAGCACTGACCGGCAAATCAAGTAATGCCCTGAAACAGACATACATATGATAATAATGCCTTCAATTCTATCTCACACACTGGCTTTTGATAACTGTCATGGAATGGATGGAATCTTAGGCTAAAACATCAATGACTCAACAAAGTATTTGTAAATATTTACTATGTGTGGTGCACTGGAGATAAAAAGATGAAGTGGAAACAGTCCTTACCCTCAAGGAGCTTACATTCTTTTTAATGTTTTTTTTCTTTTCATTTACTAAGCATTTATTTTCTTTTCCTCTTATCTCCTTCTCCACAATTGAAAGAGAGTCAGCAATAGAAAGCAATGGAGTCAGACAGGGAGCAAGTGGAAGGGAAGGGGGAGGGAGAGTTGGGGAGGGAGGAAAAAAAGAAGGAAGGAAGGAAGAAAAGTAGGGAGGGAGGAAAGGAGAGAGAAAGAGAGGAAGGAAGGAAGGAAGAAAGGAAGGAAGGAAGGAAGGAAGGAAGGAAGGAAGGAAGGAAGGAAG
>NW_027185764.1:4359621-4365745 GCF_028583685.1 Petaurus breviceps papuanus
GAAGGAAGGAAGGAAGGAAGGAAGGAAGGAAGGAAGGAAGGAAGGAACAAATGAAGGAACAAAGTAAGGAAGGAGGAAAGTAAGGAAAGAAGAGAGGGAGGAAGGAAGAGAGAGAGGGAAGGAGGGAGGAAGGAAAAAAAGAAAGAAATCATAACAAATATTCATAGTCAAGCAAAATAAATTCTCCCATTAGCCATATCTGAAAATGTGTTGTTGATTTTGCATCCTGAGTTCATCCCTTTCTGTCTGGAGGTGGGTAATATTGATCTTCATCATTGATCTTCTGGAATTATGGTTGGTTATTGCATTAATCATAGTTCTTAAGTCTTTCAAAGTTGTTTTCCTTTACAATGTTGTTATTATTATAAAAATGATTCTTCAGGTTCTGTGCCCTTCACACTCTGCAGCTGATGGAGGAACTTACATTCTAATGGGAGAGATGGTCTGTACATAAGTAGGTATATACAAATTGCACCTAGAGTAGATGGAGGGGAACCTTAAAGGGAAAGGCACTAGCAGAAAAGGTCTGACCCAAGTCTTGAAGGAAGCCAAGGACTCTAAGAGGTGAAGCTGAGGAGACTGGAAAGATGGGAAGGGTCCAAAATGCTAAAGAAATTTCTATTTGGTCCTAGAGCTAACAGGAAATGCTGGAGTTTTACAGAGTGGAGGGCCTCTTTCACAACGTCACACCATAGTGTGGAGGCGACCTGGTCTTTCTCAAAAACCATGCCATCTCACTGTAGCAGGCAGTTCCAAGGAGGAAAGAATTCTAGTGTATATGTGCCCAGCTTTGGACCATGTTTCTGTTGTTCCATGACCAGCCTAGTTGAAGAAGCATAGTTATCACCAGAAGACTAGCCATGAGGCGATAAAATTTTTCAGTCATATTGACTCAGGAAGATTATCTACTCAACCATGAAAGGAAAGCAATTTGTTTCAGTTGAGGGACTAATAGACTCCTGAGAATAATTTATCCTTTAAAGAATGACTGCAAATCTTCTGAAGGTTGGCTTTGCAAGGCTTCCAGTCTCATACTTTTTGTATCTGTTGGCATAAGGGGTTAATTGTCCCTGCATTAAAAAGATTTGTAGGACTTAGAGTTGGGAAGGATCTTAGAAATCATTGAGTCCAGCCACCTAATCTAGAGATGACTAAATGTGGTCAACGGCATCAAATGCTACCGAGATGCCATGTTAACACTCTCTCTCTCAAATTATCTTGCATTCACTTCTGTTTGTAGAATGTCTACAATAAAATAGAGTAGAAATCCTATGATAATAGAATTTCTACCATAGATATCTACTTTTCCTCCTTTCACTCTCTTCTTTCCTCCTTACAATCCAGCTTTTAACCTCATCATTCCACTGAAGCCGCCCTCTCCAAAATTATCAATAATCTCTTAATTGCTAAATCCAGTGGCCTTTTTTTATTCCACAGTCTCCTTAATCTCTCTGCAGCCTTTGATGCTGGTGATCACCCTTTTCTCCTTGATACTCTCCTCTCTCTAGGTTTTCTGAACAAGACTCTCCTAGGTCTCTTTCTGCCTCTATGATCTCTCCTTTTCAGTCTTCGTTGCTGGATTCCTTATGGGGATCATGTCCTCTAACCATAGGTGTCCCTCAGGGTTCTATCCTGGGCCCTCTTCTCCCTCCATATTATTTCATTTGGTGATCTCATCTGCTCCCATGGGTTTTTTTTTTAAGTAAATGCAAAAACTTAAATATACAATAAGAAAAAGAAACAAATTATAGATTTAAATACTAAAACAAATACAAAATAAGAAAAAAAAGCATTGCCATGTGCACAGCAGAAAGCAAGAGAGGATTCAAAATATCTAGCAATAAATTTCCATCTCAAGAAAACCTATATAATAAATACTACACATTGTGTTTCCCATAGGTTTAATTACCTCAGCTATACTGATTATTACATCTCCCTAGCTTTCCCCACCCTCTCTGCTGACCTCTAATCTCACAGCTCTAACTCCTTTCAGACATCCCAAACTGGATATGCTGTAGACATCTTAAACTCAACATGTCTAAAATCAGAAATTGTTGTCTTTCTCTGCATGCCCTCTACCCCTCCTAACTTCCCTGTTACTCTCAAGAACTATACCATCCTTCCAGTCCCTCAGGCTTCCAACCTAGGTGTTGTCCTCAGCTCCTCATTATCTCTCACCCCCACATCCAAACTGTTGTCAAGGCCGATGGACTTCACCTTTGCAACATCTCTTGAACTTGCCCCCTTCTCTCCTCTGATACAGCCACCACTCTGGGGAGACCCTTATCGCCTCATGCCTTCATTATTGCAATAGCCTGCTGGGGGAGGTGGGGGGAGAGAGGGCTGCCTACCTCTCTTCTCTCTCCACTCTAATCCATCCTCCATTCAGTCACCAAAGTGATTTTCCTGAAGTGTGGTCAGGTCTGACCATGTTAACCTTCATTCAATAAACTTCCCTGGCTCCTTGTTACCTTCTGGAACAAATACAGAATGCTCCGTTTGACGTTCAAAGCCCTGTAAGCTCAGTCCTACCTTTCCAGCCTTCTTACAGCTTGTACCCCAACATGTACCCTTTGATCCAGTGACACCAGCCTCCTGGCTGTTCCATGAACAAGACGCCCCCATCTCTCAGCTCCATAATTTTCTCTTGCTATCCCCCATGCCTGAATGCTCTCCTTCCTCTGCTCTGACTCCTGACCTCCCTTGACTTCCTCTAAATCCCAACTAAAATCTCGCCTTTTCCTGGAAGCCCTCTCTAATCCCTCTTAATTCTAGTGCCTTCCTTCTTTTACCTATTTCCCTCTTACCCTGTACATAGTCTGTTTGCACTTATTTCTTTGCTTGTTGTCTCTGCCGAGTTCCTTAAGAACAGGACTGTCTATTTCTTCTTTTTCTATCTCCAGAGTTCAGCACAAGGTCTGATGAGAAGTAGGTGCTTGGTCAGTTAATGACTGACTGAATGACTGTAAGCTTTGTTGAGGGCAGTGATTGTTTTAGTGTCTCATAAATGCTTGTGGAATTCTCTTGAATTTGCCTTTCAATATCTGTGAAATAACTCTGCTATCATTTTAATGTATTTCTTAAGCTTTGGGCCAGGAACAATCAAGGACAAGCTTCATAAACTGAGGATGATTGTGATGCCAGTTCTGGTTCCATGAAGGTAGTAACTGGCTTTGATGCTTTCCATCTGTTCCAGAACCATCCGACCCAGCAGCGCTGTCCGCTCCATTTACAAAGCTTCTGGCTGCTCCGATAACCCCAACCACCATGTGAACTACCTAGAACATGTGGTCGTCCGAATCACCATCACCCACCCTCGAAGGGGGGATCTGGCCATCTATCTGACCTCACCTTCAGGAACCAGGTCCCAGCTTTTAGCCAACAGGTAGGCTTATGGTCCCCCTGCCTCAGCTTCCTTCATCCTGTTTATTATACATCCCTGTGATCACAGACTGGTATGACATAAAAGAAAAAAAAAGAATCAGTGTTAGAGAAAGAAGACCTAAATGTGAACCCTAGCTGTTTGTCCCTCAACCTCTCTGAGTCACAGTTTCTTCATCTGTAAAATCAGGACAGTAATATTTGCACTACTACTTCACAGAGGAAATGCTGTGCAAAGAGTACAGCCTTCCAAAGTAGAGAATTTAGTTTGCTTTCCTGCCACTGACATTTAATACCTGTGTGACCTTGGAGCAGTCATTTTGCTCTTTTGTACATTATTCTTTGTACTCTTATTTGTAAAATAGGAGGATTCAACTAGATGGCCTTTGAGGTCAACTGGAAATCTCTGATCTTTTGAACCTCTGAAGCCCAGAGTTTTTACTGTAGTGCTTAGGATAAATCCCAGCTTGCCTTTAGAGATAGGACCAGGAAACACCTTCATCCAATAGGAAAGGACTGAGAAGGAACTTGTCTGTGAAGATGATGTTGGGTAGGTAGATCACTAGGAAGGGAGGCATTCCCAATGAGTAAAAAGTTGGCTGAGTTATTGGGGGAGTGGGGAAGAAGGGGTATTGGAGTTATTATTTATTTATTTAAGTAGTTTCTGCTTTTACTATAAGGGGAGCAATTTATAGGCTTCAAAGAACATTCAGTTTGTTGGAGTGATAATGGTTAAAAATGTTACTGAAGATCCCCTTGTGGACTTTCCTTTTACTTAAGGCCCTTTGTTGTCCTTCCTTCTAGCTTAGGAAGACCATTGGATCCCAATATTCCGTTTTTTTCTTCTTTATTCTCCTTCTCTTCAACTAAATCTAGTTGATTTGCTGCCTGGGGTAATTTATTGAATGATGCAATCCAAGTACATGCTTTCTCAGTCACAGGGAGAGACAATGGTAGAAGGGAAAGGAAATCTGGTTTGGGGATCTGAGGACATTTTTTCAAACCCTAGCTCTATTGCTTACTAAACTTATTACCTGAGTAACTTTGAGCAAGTCTCTCTGTTTGTCTGTCTGTCCATCTGTCTGTCTTCCTCTCTTCCCCCCCCTCTCTCCCCCTCTCTTTCCTTCCCTCCATCCCTCTCTCTCTCTTTTCTTTGACTCTCACACACACTCTGTCTCACTTTATTATCTCTCCTTTTCACCTCTCATTATCTCTCTCACACATTTATTGTCTCTCCCTCTCACTCTCACACACACACACACACACACACACACATACACACACATACATACATAGCTATAAAATGAGAAGGTTGGACGAGATTTCTTGTAAGGTCACTTCCAGTTCAAAAGCTGTAAGCCTATGGATTCCTAGTGTTCTATCAGAATCTCTCCTCCAGCCACCTTTCCGCAGGCACACATTCTTTCTCTTAACCTCAGTACCTCCTCTCCACTATTCCCCTCTCCCATTTTCAACTCCCCGTTTTCCTTATTCTATTAATTCAGGCCAAGATCCTACAAGAGCAAGAGAAGCTTTGGTCCCCGAAGGCTCAAGTCCTCTCCCAACCAATCAACAAGCATTTATCACATGCTTCCTCTGTGCCCTTGTATATGGTGTGACACTGGTCTTCACAGCTTCCAGGTGATATCAGGTCACCTTATAGACCTCACTAGTCAGGACACTGGAGATAATGTCTGCTGGTAGAAGGAAATCCCCATTGCTCCCCTGCTTGAGCTGGTAAAGGGCTAAGATGACATCCTAGGCAGGGGTTAGTTCAGGGGTGGGGGACCTTCGGCCTCAGGGTCACATGTGGGCCTTCAGATCCTCCGGTTAGGCCCTTTGACTGAATCTAAATGTCACAGAAAAAAATCCCCTTAATAAAGGATTTGTTCTGTAAAACTTAGACTCAGTCAAAAGGCCACACCCAAGGACCTAAGGGGTCACATATGGCCTGAAAGCCTTAAGTTCCCCACCTCTGACTAGACTATGACAGACTAACCAGGCCTTCCTATAGCCTGGATTATACTTATACTTTCCTACTTGAAGGATTTTAGTTTTAGTCCACAAGGCCAGTCCTGCAGATGCAAATCACTATCCCGCTGCCCTTTTGTATCAGTCAGTCAATCAGTAAGTATTTATCGACCCCCTACTATGTACCAGGCTTTGTGCTAGATCCTGGGGAGAAAAGCAAAATGAAACAGTTCCTTCCCTCAAAGAGCTTACATTCTATCAGGAGAAATACCACATATAAGTCCACACATAGCATATACAAAGTAATTTTAGGGAAGGGGCTCGGGGAAGAGCTCATGTGAGCATTATCACTTGAACTGAGTTTGGAGAGAAGCTAGAAATTCTGATTGCTGACATCAAGAGCAACTGCATTCGAGATCTAGTGAGCAGCCTGTGCAGTCACTGAGGTGGGAAACGGAATGTTGTACAGAACGTGAAAAACAGTTTGCCTGGAATGTCGAGTGAAGCCACAAGGTGAAGAAAAGCGCCTTAAATGCCAGGCAGAAGAGATTTTGTTTTATCTTAGAGGCAATAGAAAGCAACTGGAACTTCTTAAGCAGAGGAGTGATGTGGCCAGCCCTGTCCCTGAAAAGCATTAGTGTGAAAACTGTGAAGGGAAAGACTTAAGGTGGGAGCCCACTTAGGAGGCTGTTTCACTAGTCTGGGTGAGAGAGGATAAGGGTCTGAATTAAGCTGGTGTGTGAATAGGAAAAAGTGAACAGAAGCAAGACTT
>NW_027185764.1:4365755-4400270 GCF_028583685.1 Petaurus breviceps papuanus
ATGAATTCAGTTCAAATGATATTGCTTATATGAGTTCTTTGCTGATCACCCTTCCTGAATTGACTGTGTGTGTATGTTTATGTGTGAAGTGTATGTGTAGGATAGGGATGGGGCATGAATAGGGGTGGGGGTAGAGATAGAGAGGGATGGAGATAGAGGGAAAGGGGGGAAGGGAGAGGGATAGAAAGAGAGCAGAGCAGCAAAAGTCAGTCTTTCTGGGTGACAGTGACTAGGAGTGCCAAGTTGGATTTTTCAAGTGGCATTTTACTGTGCTTGGAAGATTTGCTCTCATTCTTCTCTCTAAACTAAATTCTTCTTGCTGTCAGAGCAAGGAGTGAGAAGCCAATTCCTAATTTTTTAAACAGGAACTGCAGCCTTGCCAAAATAAACGCATGCAGGTGCAAAGCAGCAATACTCTGGCATTCGATCAATTGGGGGCTTTCCCCCTACTCCCCTTTCCCAAAAGACAAAGAGCTCTCAGCTGCCCCTGTGTGACTGTGGCTACCTGACCAAAACCTTCTTTCCAAGTCGAGCAAGACCTTCTGATGCAGGATTAGATGATTAATGGAGGCCATACCAGCTGTTGTTACTGAACCCAACAGTCAAGACTCTTTCTTCCTTTTTTTTTTCTTTATCCATTATTCATCTGGGTTTCATTTGAAAGAGTATGCTGGTGAAATGCTAAAGTGCAAAGGTATGTTTTACACATGTGGAGATCTTATCCCCTGCTTCTAGAAAAAACCGTCCCTCCGCGTACAGTTGCTGTTTGCTTAGGCCGGCGAGCCCCCTTGGCACTCTCTAGCCCCCTCCTGCATATTTTGCTTTTCAGTGCTGGCTTCCCCTGAAATGACTTCAGCGAGGAAACTCGTGAGTCAGAGGCTCTATGGATTCTATCACAGGCATTTGGCAGATGACATCGTCACTGGCTTCATCTGCCTGAGCATTCTTCAGAAACCAGTCTTACAGAGAACATCTGCTTTGTTGTTTCCAAAGTGCTGAATATGAATGTGTGGGGTGATGGCCTTCAAGAGAAGAGCAACTGAGATTCCAGAAAGTCAGTGGATACGTCTCCAAAGATCTTCCTTCCTCCCCCTGCCCCAGTCTCAAGAACCAGGATCCATCTGGGTATCAGCCTGTGGTATCCTGAGAGGACCTCCTTGGGCTACAATGAATAACATCCCCTTGATAGGCTCCATGGGAAAAAGTGAGCTCAGATGGAACAGAGGGAGGAAAGAATACTGACTCCTTGGTCAGAGGTTGTGGGTTCATATCCCACCTATGAGGCTTACTACTGGTATGCCCTTGGGAAAATCGCTTAACCTCATTGGGTCTCAGTTTTCTCATTCGTCAAATAGGTTGACGAATAAAAGTTGGAACAGATGACCTCTGAAGTTCCTTCAGGATTTATGAACCCATGAATTAACCACCCCCAGAGGGAGTAGTTTGGGTTATTTAAGAAGAAAGAGGGCAGGGCTGGCACTCAGTGATGCAGAGTAAGCCCTAGACCCATTATCAGAGGAGAGACAGAGACAGAGAGAGAGAGAGACAGAGACAGAGAGAGGGAGGGAGGGAGACAGAGAGAGAGGAAGGGAGGGAGTCAGAAAGAGAGAGAGAGAGAGAGAGGGAGAGGGAGGGAGGGAGAGAGAGAGAGAGAGAGAGAGAGAGAGAGAGAGAGAGAGAGAGAGGAGGGAGAAGAAAGAAAAAAGAGAAAGTCAGTGCTTGCTCCTGACCCTGTAAATGTGAAACAGCTGCTGGCTCTTAGAACTAACCTAAGTGCCTGAGCTTTTAACCACATGGCAGCAACATTCCAGGCCTCCAGTTCCCTATGGTTGTATGTCCCTGAAGTTAGGAGGATCCCTCCTACTGATGCGACAGGGGGAGGGTCTGCTTCTTTTGGCATCTTTTCTGACCAGTGAAATTCCAAAGCATTCATTTATCAGAGGAGGTCTCAACTTCAGCCTTTGCCATATGTATCTGATGCTGTTACACAGAACTTTGACTAGCTTTCATTTGGCACTGTTTTTAAATGTGTTCTCTGTGTTAGAGTCAGAGAAGAAGGTATAGATGGTATTGAAAGGAAACTCTGGTTTATCCCTATGGTGAGATTTGCATTCAGAACAAAGAATACTTTTCTATGGACTGGATTATTTGGCAGTTTAAATGGAGTGAATTAGTTGGCATTTCAAAAACAATCTAAGATCATGCATGGTTCTAAAGCCAGAAGTGGTCTTAAAAGTCATCTTGTCCAACTCCCTTCCTTTATGGTTAAGGAAACTGAGCCCCATAGAGAAAGAGTGACTTTTTAAAATGCTACACTTGGAGAAATAGAGAAAGGTGCCCTAACTCGGAAGTCAGAGGACAAGGGTCCAATCTTTCCTCTGACAGCTGCTCCCTGTAGGATCTTGGGCAGCTCATCCTCCCTGGCCTCTGTTTTCTTGCTTGTAAATAGAAAGCATTGGCCTAGTTGGCCTCTTAGGTTCTCTTCTAGTATTGTCTCTAGTACTGCTGCTAACAAGTTGTATTAAAGACAGTGCCTTTAGAAATGAAAGCTGTCAAAAACCAACTGAACAAAACTACCCAGAAGGGGAGGAAAAGAGTACAACTAAAAAGCAAAGGACTCCCCCTGCCCCCCCCCCCCCGCCAAGAAAAATAAATGTTTAAAAGCTAGAAAAATAGAATCCGGCGATGACGACCCTCATATTGGACTCTGGAGAATTCTGACTTTCCCCACATGGACTCCTCAAGGCCATCGTGTTGCCATAGTGGCTTTCATACTCGAGTCGCTTCCCTTTTGTTCCTGAGACCTCAAATTTTACTGGTGACTGACTCTTTCCAATCAAAACCGGGAATTTCTTTTGCTTTTACCAACCTGGTAGCAAGCTAATATAATAGAGATACTCTGTTCAGCCCCTTCTCTCCTGTTGTTTAGCAAACAGCCAGCAACCTAGACATAGATAGAATGAAAAACCAGGCCATGAGGGTCTGGTAGAGACCCAGATGGTCAGGGGATGATTGAACTTGGACTTTCCTTTATTCTTTTAATGTGAAAGAAGATAATGCTAGAGGATAGTTTTACAAATGTGTGTGTATGTGTGTGTGTATCCTTTAGGAGAAAATAGCAACTATAATGCCTGCTTTAAAAAAAAAAGCTTTAATTGAATTTTTTTATCAATATTCATGTCACTTATATTTCTCACTGTAACCCCTCCCACCCCTTCCCAGAGAGCCATTCCTTATAATAAAGAGGAAAAAAAACTAACATAATAGAAAAAGTCTGATGTAATATGCAGCGGTCCTCACCTGTATTTCCACTTCTACAAAGAATCAGGATTTAGGGGGATGTATTTTCATGTCTTTTCTAGGAGGCCCAACTTAGTCATTATAATTTCACAGCTTTCAATTACGTTTATCTTTTTGTTGTTCTTTCCATTTAAATTGTCATGGGCTTTGTGAATATTTTTATCCTGGTTCTTCCTACTTTACTTTGCATCAGCTCACTTAAGTCTTCCCACACTTCTCTGTATTTATCAGTCATTGCTTCTTAAAGCAAAGTAATAGTCTGTTGCATTCATGTACTATCTTCCCCATTCAATAGGGAATGCCTAACTTTGGAGGGGTCTCTTCTAATATGTTTAGGTGAGAATGGCTTCAGAATTGCCTATGTCTGTCTGTCTGTCTCTCTCTTTCTCTCTCTCTGTCTCTCTGTCTCTGTCTGTCTGTCTGTCTCTCTATCTCTCCCTGTCTCTCCCTCTCCCTCTCCCTCCCTCCCTCCCTGTCTCTCTCCCTCCCTCCCTCCCTGTCTCTCTCTCTCTCTCTCTCTCTCTCTCTCTCCGATGATACCTGGCTGATACTCTCCTATCCCCCCCCCTCCCCCCCCCCATCCCAGGTAATTCTATTTCTCCATAGGCAGTAGGAACAGACTGAAGTCTTTGATAAGTCAGGTCTAGGCAGTCTGGAGTCTCTCAGCAGTTTTTTCTCCCAGCTGACAGGCAGTTGCTTGAACCCCTGTGAAGAACAGCTGTTCCAAAGAGCGTAGTTTGTCCAAGCATTTGCAGGTGCAGAGCCCTGGAAGGCAAATCTGCAGTGTTCAAAATACTGGTTCAGCTTAAGCTTTTGTGCCCCATTAGCCCAGCAGGCAAGCACCATTGGCATGCCAGGTTGCTAATTTGGAGGGCTGGATCACAAGATAAACA
The DNA here is from genome assembly GCF_028583685.1 of Petaurus breviceps papuanus. Classification (NCBI taxonomy): domain Eukaryota; kingdom Metazoa; phylum Chordata; class Mammalia; order Diprotodontia; family Petauridae; genus Petaurus; species Petaurus breviceps. The sequence continues at coordinate 4,369,949 of NW_027185764.1, forward strand.
AAGAGCAGAGCAGGAATGGACCAATGGTTATTTCCTTCCCCTCCCTTCTCTTTGTTCTTCTCCCACCCACCCTTTCAGTTTTCTCCTTGGCCTGTCTACCTTCCCTCCCGAATGGAAAAAACAGTATGTATATTCAGCACAAATGGTATGCTTATTGGAAAGAGATGTGGGTGGGCAAAGCAGAAGGATAGGAGAGCATCAGCCATTTTCAAAATCTGGGGGTAAGGGCAATGACACAGAAAAGCTACATTTTCTACACCGACTCCTCCATATTCAGATTCTGCCTGGGTAATTGCTGTGTTCTGCAGCAGAGGTTGTTCCCTGGACTGGCTGGAGTTGTTAGGAATCTGATTTACTATTCTACAACCATGAGATGCAACCTGGAATAATGAAAAGTTATTGTGACTCCATTTTCTACCCCTACTCAGATCTACCCACCTTTCTTTTAGAGGGGATGTAGGTGTATTAACCCTCTGCTTCAAAATCCTGACCCATTAGTGAAAACTGATACTTTGCTTCCATTTCTAAATTTGATTACACGTGAACATATATGTCTGTTTCTAATTATGGCCTTCAGTACGGAAAAGGTACCATTTTTTGCTGGAATGGAAGAGATCAAAGAAACCTATGGCATTCTGGAAATCATCCTTTTCCAAAAGTATTCTTCATGCTTTAATGATTTCATAATTATTGCCTTTTCCAGTTCAGTGGTGGGCTCTTACCCATCTGGTACAGTCTGCGATGCATTTAATGCATTGCTCTCGTATGGTTATACTACCTTAGTGAAAATACACGAGACAGTCTTAACATGTTGTAAGCTCTTCAGCGTCCAGGCAATTCATCAACAAGTGTTGATTAAGTCCTATTATGTGCTGGGATCTCATGATAGACACAAAGGCAAAAGGGAATCTCCGGTTGGAAACAGTCTCTAAGGTGACGATGTGTATTTCTGTGGGTGATGGTAGCAACAGCTAAAGCTTATTTAGTGATTTAAAGTTTGCAAAGTGTTTTACAAAGATTATCTCCTTGCAGAACCTAAGACAGGTTGAGCTTCTTGCCCAGGGTCACACAGGTAAGTTAGGAAATGTCTGAGACCAGATTTGTACTTTTTTGTTGTTGTTCAGTCTTTTTAAGTCATGTCTGTGTCTCTTCTTCACCACATTTGGGGTTTTCTTGGCAAAGATATCTGAGTGGTTTGCCATTTCCTTCTCCTGCTCAGTTTACAGGTGAGGAAACTGAGGCAAACAGGGTGAAATGACTTGCCCAGGGTAACATAGCTAATAAGTGTCTGGGGCTGGATTTGAACTCAGGTCTTCCTGACTCCAGGTCCTGTGCTCTATCTACTGTGCCACCTTGCTGCTCAGGTTTGTACTTAGGTCCTTTCAACGCCAAGCCTAGCATTCTATTCACTGTTCTAAGCTGATAACACGCATACATATATAATTGTGTATTATATAAATATAAATTATATGTGATAACATATTTATAACACATAATTATACAATTATATATCACCTTTTATAAATATTATCTGCATTATATATTATCGTATATTACATATAAAACCTGCCTATCTTGCCCCAAAATCTTTGCTGCCTTCCAGTCTTGACTCTCCAGCTGCCTTTTAGACATCTCAAACTGGATATCCAGTAAACATCTTTTTTTTTCCAAAATTTTATTTTAGACTCAAATGCCAGAACACAAATACAGAACAGAGAAAAGAAACAAAAACATGTCATAAACGTAAATATTGGAACTTAAATACAAAGTTGGAAAGAAAAAAAGTATGTCGTGTACCTACAGAACATAAGAGAAGATTCAAATTATGTAACAATAAATTGTCATTTCAAGAAAGCCTATATGATAAATAATACTTATGTTGAAAACTGCCCATCTTTTCTTTGCTTCCTTGTGAGTTTTCTTTTGTTCTCTGCTGTGCACTTTTTTACTTTGTTCTCTTTTTCCTTACCCCAACCCCGCCCCCCCAGAAGGCTACAATAAAGTTTAGACATGTTTCTCCATAGCTATAGATATATACATAAACATATACATGTATACATACACATATAGACATACACTTTCCCAAACCTATTCTACTTCTGATCTTTGTTTTTATGTATATGCATATCTCTTGTTTCCTATTCCTCCTGCCTCCTCTACTCTACTTTTACCCACTACCTTGCCCTTCTATGACTTGCCCACCCCCCTCCAAGGATTTCTCTCCTATCCTCCCATTCCCATAAATCTAAACACCCTTCTATGCCCCTGTTTACCTATTCCTGCCCCCTCCCCACTAAAGATCCTTCTCTTGTCCTCTCTCTCCTCTCCCTATGCCCCTACGGTTTTATTTCTTCTGAATTTAGAAAACTTCTATGCTCTTTTAAATATATATGTATTGTTCCCTCTTACACCCATTCCTGATGAAAGTAGGTTACCAGAATTACCAGCCCTCCTCCCCCAACTAATTCTTATGAATCAATTCTTCCTCTTGTACCTCATTTGTATAAAATAATTACTCTGTTTAGCTATTCCTAAATGGTTTTACTTTTTAAATTCATATCATACTCAGGTTTTCCCCAATCTTTCTTATGAACTTCCCAATTATTAATAAGAATCTTAGACATATATTTTATATTTTACATATATAAAAAGTAAATAGTCTGTCCTTATGAATCCCTTATAACCAATCTTTGTAATGTACCTTATATTTATATTGGTTCTTGTATGTCAAATTGTCTATTAAGTTCAGGATTTTGTTTTAACAAAGTCTTGAAAATCTAAGTTTATCAAGTGTCCTTTTTTTTCACTCAAGATAATAGGTAACTTTGCAGGGTATGATATTTTTGGCTGGAGCCCCATTCTTTTGCTCTTCAATATGTTGTGTTCTAAAACCTGGGTCCTTTAATGTCTCTGCTTCTAGGTCTTATGTAATTCTAATTGTGGCACCATCATGTTGAAATTGTTTTAATTTTGATGCTTCTGATATTTTTTCCTTGAGCTGGGGGTTTTGGAATTTGACTATGATATTCCTATGAGTTTTCCTCATAGAATCTCTTAAATGGTGATCGATGGGTTTTTTCTATTTCTACCCCCCCCCTTGTTCTAATGCTTCAAGACAATTTTCTTTAATTATTTTTTGTATTATTGTATCAAGATTCTTTCTTTATTATAACTTCCAGTTAGTCTGGTTATTTTTATATTTATTTTCTCTTCTTGATCTATTCTCCACATCTGTTGTTTTTCTTATGTTTCACTTTCTCATTATTCATATTTTGTTTAATCATTTCTTGGTCTCTTATAATTTCACTGGCTTTACTTTTCCCAATTCTAATTTTCAAAGTGTCATTTTCTTCCTTAAGATTCTGGATCTCCTTTTCTGATTGGTTGGCTTTCCTTTCATACCCTTCTTGTTTTTCTTGTATTATTCTTATTTTTTTTTTTTAGTTTTTCCTCCGTCTCTGTCCTTTGGTTTTAAAAATCTGTTTTAAGGTCTTCTATAAATTTTCTTTGGGCAGGTGACCATTGACTGGAGAGTTTCTTTACTTCAATATCCTCCTCTGAAGATGAACCCGGTCATCTCTATTCCCATAATAGGTTTCTATGGTTGGATTTTTTCTCCTTTGCCTGTACATTTTTTTGTGGTGATTAACTTCTTTATTTGTAGTCACCTCTAGCCCTGGGGTATGGGAAATGGTGCTTCTTGCCCCAAATCTTCAGTTCTCCCCTATAGCCTAAAACCAAAGCCAAGCCACCCTATAGCCTGAAACCAAAGCCAAGCCTCCCTGCCTCCTGTAAGTGCCCACAGCCAGGGGCTTTCTGCCCCCACTCACTGGGCATGTGCTGGTTCCTTCTCACCCCTGTCACTGCGTAGCACAGCTGGGTCTGGTGTTTCTGGTCAGCCAAGGTTCCTTTGATCTTCCCAGGCTCAAACACCCAACTCCCTTCACTGTCCCAGGACAAAAGTTTCAGTGTCTGGGACTGAGGCAACCTCTCCAACCAACTCACCTCAGGGCTTGTGACTTGTTATTTAAGAGACTTTTGCTCCTCGGGGCATCTAGGTGGCACAGTGAATACAGCACCAGCCCTGGAGTCAGGAGGACCAGAGTCCAAACCAGCGTCAGACACTTAACACTTACTAGCCTTGTGACCTTGAGCAACTCACTTAACCCCAGTTGCCTTGCCTTCCCCCCTCCAAGAGAGAGAAAGAGAGACAGAGACAGAGACAGAGAGAAACAGAGAGAGAGAATGTAGCCTGATGGTGTTTACTCTTCACAGGGACCAAACCTCATCCTGCTTCCAATCTTCTCAGATTGTCCCAGGAGGACCCCAGTTATGCCCCTGTTTTTATTTATCTCCACCCACACTTTGTTCACCCTTAGGTGCTATTTTAACTCTTTTGTGGGGGAAAATCTTGAGAACTTGGAATTTTCTGACCTACTCTGCCATCTTCCCAGAATCCTCTCCCCAGTAGATATCTTTTACTTAATATGTCCAAAATGGAACTTGTTATGTTTCCTCCTAAACCTTCCCCACATCCTACCTTCCCAATAGAGGGAATCACCATCCTCCCAGTTCTGTGGCTGGAAACCTAGATGTCATACTCAGCTCCTCACTACCCTTCATACCCTGGCTGTTGCCAAGGACTATTGATTTCACCTTTACAACATCTCTCACATATGCCCCCTTCTCTCCTAACACTGCCACCAGTCTAGTGCAGACCCTCACCACCTCACACCTTCATTCCTGCAACAGCCTGCTGGTCGATCTCCCTGCTTCCAGTCTGTCCATTCAGCCGCTAAAGTGATTTTCCTAAAGCACAGGTCTGAACTTATCCCACCCCTACTCAATAAATGCTATTACTTCCATGATCAAGTATGAAATGCTCTGTTTGACATTCAAAGCCCTCCATAACCTAGGCTCCTCCTACGTCTCCAGACTTTTTACACCTTACTCCCCACCACATGCTTTTTAATCCAGTGATAATGGCCTCCTGGATGTTCCACAAAAAAAGATGCTTCAGATATTTCCCTCGCTGTTCCCTAGCCTGGATTGCTCTCCCTCTTCCATTCCACCTACCTGACTTCTCTGGATTCCTTTTAAATCCCAACCAATGTCCCATCTTTTAGTGGAGAACCTTCCCCAACACCTCTTAATTCTAGTGCCTTCCCTCTGTTCATTATTTTCTATTTATCCTATAAATAACACACTTTGTAGGTATTTGTTTGCATGTTGTTTCCCCCATTGGATTATAAATTCCTTGGGTGCCAGGACTATCTTTTGCCTCTTTCTGTATCCCTAGTGCTTAGCACAGTACCTAGCACATAGTAGGTCCTTAATAAATGTTTATTGATTGATAATATATCATTATATATGATATAATATGTGATACATATAATGTATCATATATGATATATCAATTTTATATGTAATCATAAGTGGGCATGCATGCACACACAATAATATAAAACATATAAAATTTCCTCCTAAACCTTCCCCACATCCTACCTTCCCTATAGAGGGAATCACCATCCTCTTAGGAAGGACTTAGGGCCCTAGCACCTGGGGTGATGAGGAATATCTTCTGTGCATTTGAGTTGAGTCTCAAAGGAAAATAGAAATTTTAAGAGACAGAAGGAGAAGATTCCAAAATTTTCACATCCTAATGTTCAAAGCCTGGACAGTTAGGTGGTACAGTAGATAAGAGTACAGGACCTGGAATCAGGAAGACTCATCTTCCTGAATTTAAATCCACCCTCAGACACTTTCTTTCTGAGTGATCCCTGGGTAAGTCACTTAACCCTGTTTGCCTCAGTTTTCTAATTTGTAAAATGATCTGGAGAAAGAAATGGCAAACCACTCCAATATCTTTGCCAAGAAAACCTGAAATGAGGTCACAAAGAGTTGCACACACCAAAAACAACTGAACAACAATGTTCAAAGCACTATGTGGATCCTTGCAAAACTTAGCAAGATTTTCCTCCTCTCTTTTTGTAATCATCAAAGAGAATCCTGTGCAGTAATGCATAGAAAAGTGTCTTCAGGACTGTAAAGACCTGGGCTCAAGTCCTGCCTCTGACACAGTGACAGGACAAGTCAATCTCTCAACTTTCAGGATATTGCCAGTCTACACTGGTAGAGGGAGGTTCCTCATCTGGGAGTTCCCTATATGAGTTACATCACAGGTCTAGACCCTATTTCTCTGTCTTCATAATCACCAGAAAGCATTTATAAAGTACATACTTGTTAACAGTACAGAGTTCAATGCTGTAACATGGTGATTTACAAAAAGAATTTGCAATTTGAAATTGATCTAACTTAGGCAAGTATGCCAAAAATCAGACAGCAGTAGATAAATGTTCAGGTTGTCCTATTAAGTATTCACCCTGTACACACAGCAGGGATGAGATCATTTGGAGATTCTGAGGAAAGTAGTGCCCAAGGGAGTCTCACTGCACTGAAATAAATGAGCTCATCTTAATAGACAGAAATGTAGATAACCTACAAATCCTAGAAATTACCTTGTTTGAGTATTTTTATTTTAATCTCAAATTGTGATTAAACTTATTTCTGCTGCTCACAACGTGACAAAAAAAAAAGTAGATCTGGGTAAGAATAGAAACCTAATAGCATATTTAGAATACCACATTTGGGAAGGAATTTAAGTAAACAGGACAAAGACTGAACCTCTTAAGGGAGCAAAACCTGTGCAGCTGACCTGAAGCAAAGGTTGAAACTTGGAATATAATATCCTCTTTAAGTAGGGATGAGGGAAGAAAACTTCTAAACAGCTCGGTCAAATATCGTGGTGAACATAATTGATAAATGTCACTTGAGAAGTAACTGATGAGACTGAAATTACTATTTGCCAATTGAAAAATAATTATGTTAAAGTACATACTTGTATTTATTTTCTTAATGCTTTTTAGTTACCATAATAACAGTGCAGAAGAATGTTGCTGTCTTGATGAGCTGGCAGAATCCTTATAAAAACAACACTTCTTATAATAATAGTATGAATTATTTGCTGAAATCATTCCTCAGAAAGCTACACTATATTTCCTGACAGTCTTTTATTGCAATCTTCCTCCAAGGTAGCTCATATGAAAGCTATTAGAAAGGAAGGCACTGTGATAACCAGTTGTTTTATTTTTGTCACTCATGCATAGATCATTCCATTGAGTATATAATTATGAAGTTGAATTAGAGTAATTGTTTTATTTAATAGGAGACGATTACAGTGGCATAAAATTAATCTAGCATTGGTTTTAGAGTACTCACACTAATGACACTGATTATTTGTGGAATCTCAAAGTTAGAAGAAAACACTGAAATATGGTCTAATTCCATACCTGAGTAGGGACACCCATTAAATTATCCCCTATGAGCGTTCCTTCAGCTTATATTGGAAGATTCCCCATTGATGGAAAACCATTCCATTTTTTTTACATTATTCACTATCTTATTCTTATTGTTATGAAGTTTCTCCTTATATTGAGACAGATTTCTTCAGCCTCTATCTATTACTCCTAATTCTGCTCTCTGGACAATTATTAGGTCTTCCCTCCTCCAAAGTTGATTTATCCACAGGGCCTTCTACTTACTTATCCCTTTGTGACATAGTTTTGAGTTAGCCCACCATCCAATGTCCTTCCTCTGGAAGCACACAAGCTTATTACTGTCTTTCTTATTATGTGGTGTCTAGAAACGAGCACTATACTTTAGATGTGACCTGACCAGATGAATATTTATTCATCCTATGCTTGGGGTCCACTATTCATGGAGAGTTCACTACAATAAGCAGGGGAACATTAGTCTCCTAGTTCAGTACGTTATTTTCTTTAAATGCCTCCTAAGATTACATTACCCTATTACTGTTAACTCACAAGGAATTTGTAATCCATAAAAATCCCATTTTTCAGCTAAACAATTGTCTGTTTCTTCTTTATTATGTACTTGTAAACTTAATTTTTAACCCAAGTTCATAATTTTACAGAATTTTAGATGACATCTTAATAAATCTGCCCATCATTCTAGCCAATTGAGATTATTTACTGGCTTGTTTTTGTAACCTAATATATAAACTTGATATAACCTGAAAATATAATAAGCGTGTCTTCTATGCATTCATTCGAGTCACCACAAGATACATGCAAAAGCATAGAACTAAGAACAAAGTCCAGTGCCATATTATTACCAACTCCCCTCTGGGTTGACATTCATCCATTAATGACCACTCTATGAATCCAGTTCACAAAATCTTAAGTGTGATAGTGGGTTTCAGTTTTTTTCCATTTCTAATCCTTGCTATTTTTTTTCTTTCAAATTCACCTCATATTTCTCCTTGCCCACAATTATTAGAAGAGACTTTATCAAATGCCTTTATAAAACCCAGTTATGCTACATCTAGTATTTCCTGTGGCAGTCCAAAGACTTTTACAACAAAAGAAATAAAGTTAATCCAGCATGAATTCTTAAGCCATGTTAAATTATAATGGTCACCATTTCTCTTCCAATGTGTCTGTTTTATTTTGTCATTATAAATACTTCCTAATAAACACAGACAATCCGTCTTACAAAATCCATTCCCCCCCAAAACTGTTCATTATTAATTGTTCACAGAAAGGAGAGGAGAATGGTTTCATCCTTTTTCTTTGTTTGTTTCATTCTTTGCTTAGATAACATTGACCTTTGTGTTTGACAAGAGTTTTATTGCCTCTCCCTGTTGATTTTATTGACATCGCTGTAGTCATTTTGTATAATATTCCATCGGCTGTTTTCTTCACTCTGTATCCAATCATGCAAGGTTTTCCATTTTTCTCTGAATTCACATTCCTTACTCCTTACATTATTAGAACATTCCATGTTACTCATATGTCATATTTTTTTTCAAGCATTTCCCAATCTTTGGGTAAGCTATTTTGTTTGTGTTCCCAGCTTTTTGTGTTTACAAATAAGACTACTCTGAATATTTTTTGTGAAGAAGGGATTACTCACCAATTGAGTCTAAGGTTTATCAGGACAAGCCTGACTAGCCTGAGTCAGGTAGTTCAGGCTCAAGATTTGAACAAAATGAGATGTTCACAGATCATCTGATAGCCAGCAAGAGTAGTTTTACTTAGCCATAGGAAAGAAAAGGAAGTTCAGAGCCAAAAAGGACATTTAGCAAGGGATACAGAATTGATTTAATTGAGCATAGATGCTCTGTCCCTGTGTTGTCTATAATAGTTTTACACAGAAACCTGAAGGAGGAGAATCTGATTCCTCATGCTTTTTGTTTGCTTATTTTTTTTTGGTTGCTGCTGCTGCTGCTGTAGGTAGTACCTAGGCAAATAGGTACTAACATTGGCCAATAACAGGTCCCAGCCCAAGGCCAACTTGGTTATTTGTCTGGATTTTTTTTTTTGTTAATTTGTTTATTTCCTTTTAGTTTACAGAATTTAATTCCACAATTCCTTGAGTTTCACATTTTGTCCCCTCCCTCCCCTCCCCGCCATGGTGGCTTATAGTCAAGTATAGGATCTGTAAATACTTTAACATTATAAATTAGTCAGGTTATAAGGACGGATTGTACCAGCTGGAATGAAAAATGGTAAAGAGGACATAAAACCAAATAAGAGAAGGAAAAAGATCAGGTATTTTGCTTCCACCTGGATATAATCTTAGTTCTTTCTAGTTCTTTCTCTGGATGCACATATTTCTCTCCATCATGGGTCTTTTGGGATTGACTTATATCACTGCATTGCTGAGAAGAGTCCAGTCTATCAAAGTAGGTCATCACACATACGTTGTGTCTGTAATTGTGTACAAATTTCTCCTGGTTCTACTCTTCTCACTCAGCTTCAGTTTGTATAAGCCTTTCCAGGTAAATATGAAGACCATCTGCTCCTCGTTTCTTATAGCACAATAGTATTCCATAACATGCATATACCACAACTTGTTCAGCCATTCCCCAATTGATGGGCATCCCCTTAATTTCCAATTCTTTGCTACCACAAAAAGAGCTGCTATAAACATTTTTGTACATATGGGTCTTTCTCCCATTTCTATGATCTCTTTGGAATATAACCCTAGGAGTGGTATTGCTGGATCAAAGGGTATGAAAGTATTTATAGCCCTTTGGTCATAATTCCAGATTGCTCTCCAGAAAGGCTGGATCAGTTCACAACTCCACCAGCAATGCATTAGTGTTCCAGTTTGCCCACATCCTCTCCAGCATTTGTCATTTTCCTGTTTTGTCATCTTAGCCAATCTGACTGGTGAGATGTGGTACCTCAGAGTTGTTTTGATTTGCATTTCTCTAATCAATAGTGAATTAGAGCATTTCTTCACGTGCTTATAGATATCTTTAATTTCTTTCTCTGAAAACTGCCTGTTCATATCTTTTGACCATTTATCAATTGGGGAATGACTTGTATTCTTATAAATTTGACTCAATTCTCTGTATATTTTAGAAATGAGTCCTTTGTCAGAGACACAGGTTGTAAAGATTCTTTCCCAATTTCCCACCCCCCTCTTAATCTTGGTTACATTGGCTTTGTTTGTACAGAAACTTTTCAATTTCATGTAGTCAAAATTATCCATTTTACATTTTATAATGTTCTCTAATTCTTGTTTAGCTATAAAGTCTTTCCCTCTCCACAAGTCTGATAGGTAACTACTCCTTGGTGGTTCAAAGTGAATATAAATAGCAATTGTTTCTCTTCTGGCCAGAAACCCTGAGCTTGATTTTTTTCTTTTTTTGAGTAGGTACCAGGCCATCTTTTGCTTCATTTCTTACCTACCCTTAAATCAGTAAAAGAGTGTTACCTCAGACAGATTGAGACCTGGGAAAAACCTTAGCTTTAAAAGGCCAAGGTCTGCACAAATAAAACCAATGCAACCAAGATTGGAAAGAAAAAAAGAAATCTGGGGAATAATTTTTACAGCCTCTGTTGCTGATAAGGGTCTCATTTCTAAAATACATAGAGAACTGAATCAAATTTATAAGAATACAAGCCGTCCCTTGATTGATACATGGTCAAAGAATATGAACAGGCAGTGTTAGCCATAGCCATGAAAAAAATGCTTTAAATCACTATTGATTAGAGAAATGCAAATTAAAACAACTCTGAGGTACCACCTAACTAACATCTATCAGATTGACTAATATGACAGAAAAGGAAAATGATAAATGCTGGAAATGTGGGAAAATTGGAACACTAATGCGTTATTGCTGGAGTTGTATGCTAATCCAACTATTCTGGAGAGCAATTTGGAACTATGCTAAAAAGGGTTATAAAACCATACATACCCTTTGATCCAACAATACCTCTACTGGACCTGTATCCCAAACGGATCATAAAAATTGGGGAAAACATGTACAAAAATATTTATAGTAGCCTTTTCTGTGGTGGCAAAGAATTAGAAATTGAGGGGATGCCCATCAACTGGGGAATGGCTGAACAAATTGTAGTATATGAATATAATGAAATATTATTGTACTATAAGAAATGATGAACAGAGGGATTTCAGAAAAACCTGGAAAGAATTACGTGAACTGATGCTGAGTGAAGTGAGCAGAAAGAGGAGAACATTGTATGTAGCAACAGCAACATTGTGTGATGATTAGCTATGACAGACTTAGCTCTTCTCAACAATACAGTGACCCAAGACAGTTCCAAAAGATTTGTGATGGAAAAATACTAATCACATCCAGATAAAGAACTAAGTAGTCTGAATACAGATTGAAGCATACTATTTTCACTCATTTTTGTTTGGTTGGTTTTGTCTTTTCTCATGGTTTTTCCCTTTTGTTCTGATTCTTCTTTCACAACATGACAAATTTGGGAATATGTTTAACATGATTGCATATGTACAACCTATATCAGATTGCTTACTCTCTTGGAGAGTGGGGAGGAAAGAGAAAGAGGAAGGGAGAAAAATTTGGAACTCATGAAAATGAATGTTGAAAACTATCTTTACATGTAATTGGAAAAAATAAAATATTTTTATTTTTTTTTAAAGCCCAAGGTCTCCCACTGTATCTGGAGTCATCTCTAGTCATTCTGACCTATGTCTTGCTACTGAACTCAAATGACCTTGAGGAAAGAGTGAGGTTGATGACTTTTCAACAGCCCTGCCTCACTTAAATCCAATTCATCTGCAAGTCAAGACATCACTCTCCTGATGTTATTGGTCTGCTTCCAGAAAGAAGGACAAACAGCCACAAGGCTAATAGGAAACTATATCAAATGCCTAACCCTGAGTCCTCTGAATTAACTGAATCTCAAGGATGGTTTTAACACTTTTTAAGGAAAAACTAGCCTACCTATCCTAAGGGTAAAGCCTTAGAGTATTGATCCTACCTGAAAGGGTAGCATCTCTTTACTAATTTTCTTCATAGTTCCAAATTGTTTTCCAGAGCAATTGACCCAACTGATGTTTCCACCAGCATACCTTTTTTTTTTTTGGACATAGCTTCTCCAATTTAAATCTATTCAGAAAAACCATATGCTAGATTTGTGGTAAGCGCTGTCAATAAAAAGAGAAAATGCAGTTCCAACTCTCAAGGAGTTTACATTCCAATTAAGAGAAATCAACATGTATAAGGACAAATATATAGAAAGTGTAAACAGAGTAAAATCTAAGTAATTTCAGGGTTGGAGGAAAAACATTAATAACTGAGATCATAAAAGGTCTTCTGTAGAAGGTGGCACCAGAGTTATGTTCTGAAGGAAACAAAGGATTTTATAATGGAAAGGTGAGGAAGGAGAACATTACAGGCATGGGGAAAGCCTGGATTTGTGCAAAGACCCAGAGATTGGAGATGAAATGTTGTATATGGGGAAAGCAAGTCAGCCAGTTTGCCTGAGTCATTGAGTGTGTAAATGGCAATAATGTGAGATCCATCTGGAAAGATAGGTTGGAAACATATTAGAAGAGGCTTTTTTTTTTTTAACAAATAAAGCATCTTCCAAGTTCTTACCATGTGCAAATCCCTGTGCCAAGCACTGGAGACACAAATAGAAAAGATAGTCCTTGTCTCAAAGAGCTCACGTCCCAATGGGAAGACAACACATATGAAAGGTCTCAGATGCAAGTCAGAAGGGAAGGCCCTGTTGTCCCCTGGGGTGCAGTGATGAAGCAGACGTTAACCCCTCTTCTTTAATGTCATTTTACTAATAAAATTACATTGGTTTCTGATGATGAGTGATTTGACAGTGCTCTTAGTTCAGGGTCCTAGGTTATGTCCATCAGAATATGAGGGGAGATGGTGATAAAGGTGGTGGCAGAAGTTTGACTTGCCTAGGCATGCTACCTCCCCTCTGGTGCTCAGGGCGACCTTCTGCTTCAGCTACTCTGGCTTGCCTTGCTAAGTGTGGCAACTGACTGACAGTTGGTAAGAATGGCCAGCCCTTTGGTGTGGCCAGGTAGCACAGCGAGTAAGAGCACTGGCTCCAGTGTCGGGATGACCTGGGATCAAATCCAGGCTCAGACACTTAGCACCCACCCAGAAACACCTGGCCATGTAACCTTGAGCAAGTTACTTAACCCCGATTGCTTAAAAAAAAAAAAAAGAATGGCCAACCCCTTCTCTAAAAGAGTTGTTTTGATACACTTAGCTCTTCTCAGCAATGCAAGGATCTAAGTCAATTCCTAAAGACTCATGATGGAAAATGTCATCCACATATGGAGGAGAAAGAACTCAGGAGTCTGAGTGTGGATAGAAACATACTGTTTTCCCTTTTTTAATTTTAATTTCTTGTGGTTTTCGCCTTTGGTTCTAATTTGTCTTTACAACATGACTAATGTGAAAATGTTTAATATGAATGCATATGTAGAGCCTACATCAGATTGCACACTGACTTGGGGAAGAGGAAAGAGGGAGGAAGAGAAAATTTAAAACTCAAAATCTCATAGAAGTGAATGTTGAAAACTAAAAAATATTTTTTTTTAAAAAAAGAGAATTGTTTCCCTGGATGATAACTGTGAGGACCAGGTATTATAGCTGTGTCCTCAGCTTCTCCCATCCTTGGTAATATCCTAGTTGAAAGTTGATGCCTCCTGGCTGTTTGGATGGAGCAGAGGTGATAAAATCTCAACCCACTGGGTACCAGCTAGTGGACAAATGATCTCCAGTAGGGTCTGGGATCAAGAGAAAAGCTTTCTACCAGACATAGAGAGGGATCCACTGGATACAATGCTCTAGCTCCCAGAGAACCTAAAAGAGATCTCTTTTTGCTTCATGTGATCAGATTCCCCTCCTTCTAAATTAGCTCTTGTGGAAGGGCTATGGAGGACTTTAAATACCAAACAGAAGCTTTTATATTTAATCTTAAAGGCATTGGGTATCCTCTCACAGCCTTTATGACTAGGAAATGACTTGATCCGATTTATATTTTAGGGATATCAATTTTGTAACTGTGTGGAGGAAGGATTGAAGAGCAGAAGAAGTCTCCTGGAGGAAAGGAGACTCATCAGGGACTATTGAAATATCTAGACGAGAGGTGATGAGAGCTTAGACAAGGGCCGTGCCTTCACAAACAGAAAAAAAGGGGCTACATATGAAAAATGTTGTAGAGGCAGGATCAATAGGACTTAACAGCTGATGGCATATATGAGGGATAAAGGAAAAATGAAAATATGAATGTGACTTTAAGACTGGGAACCTGAGTTACTGGAAAAAAAGAAAAAGAAAAAGCAGTAACTGGGAGAAATAGGGAACTTAGAGAAAGAGATGAGTTAAGGGAGAAAGAGTTCTGTTTCAAACATATTGCATATGAGATGTCTGTGGGACATCCAACTAGAGGAAACTAGGGATACAAAATTATAGCTCATAAAAAAAATGAGAATTGGGTATGTAAATCTGGGAGTCATCTGCTTAGTTGTTAATTGAAGCTGTGAAAATTGATGAGATCAGCAAGAGAAAGGATGGATGGATGGATGGATGGATGGATGGATGGATGGATGGATGGGTGGGTGGATGGATGGATGGATGGATGGGTGGATGGATAAATGGATGGATGTTCCCAGGTTTAAAAACAAGCAAAGAGGGCAGGGAATGCAAATGGTTGAAAATGCAGCAGAGGAGACCAAGAAAGAAATTTCAGATGGGTAGGGGACAGATATCTGATACTGCATAATTTGGAGGTGAGAGTGCATTTTCCTATCTTTTTTTACTTTTTGCTAGCATGTTGCCACAGTGTGTCTTAATTTGCATTTAGCTGCTTGTTGGTGATTAGGGACTTTTTTTCAGGTGGTTTACTTGTGACTTTTATTTCTTTTCAAAACTATTTTTTTCATTCCCTTTGACTTCGAACCTATTGAAGAATGGCTCTTAATTTTATAAATTTATGTCAGTTTTCTATAGATTTTGGACGGCAGACTTTTGCCAGATATTGATGAAAAAATTTTCCCCTCTAATATGTGCCTTTTCTTCTGCTTCTGGCTGGATCTATTTCATTTCTGCAAAATCTTTTTTGTTATATAATTGATATTATCTAGGTCATTGTAAGATCTCTTCTATCCCATGCACAAGTACACATGTTTCCCCATTCATAATTGTAAAAAATATAATAACCTTTCGTTTTCCTCTAATTTTCCTGATATAACATTTGGTATTTGAATGATTAATCTATTTTGGGAATGTATTGTTGTATACTGTGTGAAATGATCATCCAGAAATGATTTTCCTCATATTACTCTCCGACTTGCCCAACATTTTTGTCAGTCTCTCCCTCAATAGTTTGTGCTTTTTGGCTTCAGAAAGCACCATGCGCATGCGTTTACAGTTCTTACTTCTCTGGTCTGTTCCCCTGACCTATTTTTCTAGTGTTTTTTTTTAATCCGGCACCAGATAGTTTGACAATTACTGCCTTCATCTTCCTCCTTTACCCTTGATCTTTCATTCCTCCAAATGAATTTTGTTATTATTTTGCCTAATTGTATAGAACATCCATTTAATTGGCATAGCAGTATACCTATAAGGTGATTTGGGTAATGTTATCTACAAATAAAGATAATTTTGTCTCCTCCTTGACCATGCTTTTAATTTTGGGGGGTGAGGAGTGAGAAGGGAAGGGACTAGACCTGTAATTTCATTAGCATAGAGAACTCCCAGAGGAAGAAGTCTTTTACCAATGAACGTTGACACTTTCTCAGCAACTTATAATCTTAAAGAATTACCTGGAGTAGAAGTGTCAAACACCTAACACTTTTGCATACAGCACAAACCAGATTAAGTTGTAATTGGAAAATATTCAATGTAATAAATAAAAACACAATAAAACATAGATAACATTATATTTTCTAACTAAGTTCAATTGTGGGCCACAGGGATCGTTGCATACCAGTCAGTGACCTATGTTTCTATTAGATTTGATTGTCACTGACAGGTTAAGGGACTTGCCCAGGGTCACACAACCAGTAAATGTTAGAGGCAGTGCTTAGGTCCTGGTCTTTCTGGTTCTGAGGTAATCTCTCTGTCTACTTCCTCTTGTTTATGTTGACTGTTAAAACCCACCCCTGCCCCTGCCTCAATCCTTGCAGTCTCCTAACCCTGATATGTAACTTGCTTGGTACACTATAGAAACTCAGGACTGATGACTATTATTTTTTAAGTTAGCAAATGACTGATAAATCCATAGTTAAAATCTGAGAATATATTGAATGGTTTTGGCATTTGATGGCATAGATTATTTTTGTCTATTTGAACTTAAAATTTTTGTCCTGGAATAGTTAACATGTGGGACATTTTATCTATTTGCTTCTTACTGTTTTTTTTTCCCTGAATTTCAGAAATTCAAAAATTCAAAAAACTTCTAGAATCCTGGTGTCCATTACGTTCTAGTTACATCTAGCTGTCTACAATGCCTATGGTGTATTATTTCATAAGGAAGAAGTAGATCATAATACTGAATCCCATTTGCAATAAAAATGTTGCCTATGTTTTAGGAGACAGGGTGAGCTTGAGAGGTCTACTTAAATTCTCAGATAACCGAAGAAATTAATGTCAAACCTTTTCCACCATCAAACCTTTGAATACATAGCAATATTGACACTCCGAGATTTACTTCCCCTACTTTATATCCACAAACTCTGGCTGCCAAAATGACGAGGGTTATATAATTCATTGCTTCCTGACCTGGTAGACAAAGTCTGTTTGCATTCGGAAGTCTGAGGCTATGTTAGAATTCTAAAAATGTCTTTGTTTTTCTCTCTTGCCATCTCCATCCCACTCCTACCTGGTTTAGGGTGAATTTAGATGTGTCAGGCCTCCAGTATAAATTCTTGCAGTTGCTTGAGAGTAGCAAAATTACTCAGATGAAGGCAGGCAGGTGGGAAGGAAAAATTTGAAAGAGGAGAAATATGGGGTGAGTTAAAGTAGAGATTGGACAAGTGACCCCTGAATAATCAAGATTTGGCTGTAGTTACAAAAATAGAAGTGTGGCCAGCATGTGATGGCCGCCTCAAGGAGTCTCCTTTGTAGTTTTGAGGCATGAGGCACTAAGCCAAACTTTCCCATTACCTCAACTGCTCCCACAGTGTACGTTAGCCACTTGGAAAGGTTGCATTCAATAAGTTATTGCTATGATGCACTGAGCAACTTCTCTGTGACCTAAAGGAGTTTTTGCATGGAAGTCTGCAAAGGTGTCCGAGTGACAACCATGAAATAGTTCAAGCACGAAGAAAATCTAACTCTATGCAGGGGGACTTCTAGAATAAAGTGCATACTCTTTCACGCCCTATCAAATTCTTGTTAGTCAATTCCACTTCAAGGCAGTAAACTCCAAACTCAATTCCCCTAGGTCAGTGTTGGATTTTAGGAACTTAATAAAGTAAGCCCCCTCGTTCAGAATCCTGATTTAAGCCCAAGTTTCTCCTTCTTCACTCCGGCTTTCTATAATTCAATTACCATAATACTATTAGGAAAATCAAATCTCTATCTGCCAATTAGTCTCCAAATTATGCTATCAAAATTTGGACATTACTTCAAGTAAGTCCTTGAGGTTTGATACTCCAAAGCTTCACTTATCCTTAACCCTCTACTCAATCATTAGCCTTACTGAGTTTTTTCTCTCTAGGTCATAGTGATTTTATGCTATATATCAGAGAAATTCCTTTTAATGTTATAAGCTTAATTTTTTAATTTTAAAAATAAAAATATTTTTACTTGCTTTGGGGGAAGATAAGATCCTCCCCCCCCCCAGGAAAAATTCATTTAAATTAGTTGTAAGCAAAATGTATTTTTTATTTGCAGAAAATTAACTCAGGTTAGAAAACATGAATATGTGGATAGGGTACAGTTCCAGTGGTATGTTAGAGCCAGCTCTAAGAGCCAATTGTTAAATTTTCAGAGTGAGCATTTGTACCTTGGAAACTGGGAAATGCTACAAATTAGGGTTTGATTTATTTTTAATTGTCTAGATTTAGGAAAGTAATGAAGAAAATGTTAATAATGCAGGCTAAATTTAAAAGTGCGTGAAGTGTGATTTTTTTTTTCAGAGAGCTTGTTGTTAAACATTTACCAGCATACCCCAGAATTTAGCCCTCATGGACAGAACACAAAGTACTCTAATCCATCTAGTCTTCATTGAAACAGGACACTCTATCCAATTAAGAAGTTTTTATCCAGTAGAATCCAGTCTTTCTACTTGAATGAAAACTTGAAGCCACAACTGCATTATATTTGTTTCTGTGTCCAAAGTATCTGGCATGAATAAACTGCTTAATAAATGTTTGTTAAATTGCAACTGAATTCATCTTATCGCTTCCTTTTCTCTTTCTTTCAAAGCCACATAGACAAATAGCCAAAACTTGTTTTCCTGTTTCATTACTGTTCTCTGGAAACTATGACTTTAAGTAATGAAAACACTGCCAACAATTGTTCCTTCAGAATCCTGGATAGTCTTACTTGGATAGTTCTTTCTTCATAGATTCGTAGATCTTAAGTCATAGGAACATTCAGATCTAGAATGGACCTTAAATGCTTGCTAGTTTAATTCTGTCATTTTACTCTTAAGGAAGCTAAGACATAGAGAGGTTAAATGACTTGCCCAGTGTCACACAGGTAATGAGTATCTGAGACAGGATTTAATCCTAGGTCATCTGACTCCAAATTAAATGTTCTTTCCATTCAAATGTGGGTGCCTTTCTTATCAGCCTTCAGCATACCATTAACAGAACAAAGTTTTCATCATCTAAGATACTGAGAGCTTTCATTTTTGAGAAGGGAGGAGGCTGGTAGGTAATAAATACTTGACCATGCCTGCCTACCATTCATCTGTGTTCATTCATTATCCTAATACTACATTGATTTTTCCCTGATGTTGTCCTGGCAAGCTTCCCGAGAACTGTTAGCCTTGAGCCTCTTTACCAATGTCATGAGAATTAGCCCCTATGCTCCCATGATAGCATCATTTGTGAGGTGATGCCTTTTCTTAAATGGAGAAAGTCTCTGCACATGTCAGTAAAGAGTGCTGGCAATAATAAATAGAGAAAGCATCACTGGTGGTCTATTTCATTGGTTTTTTTTTAAATTAATCATAAAGCAATGTTTGGTGATTCTATTCCAGACTATTTGATCATTCTATGGAAGGATTCAAAAACTGGGAGTTTATGACAATTCATTGCTGGGGAGAAAAAGCGGCAGGTGACTGGGTGTTGGAAGTTTATGATACCCCATCTCAGCTGAGGAACTTCAAGACACCAGGTAGGAGCCAGTCTTCATTAATTTCCTGCTAACCTTGTTTTCTGAATTGGAAGAACATGGAATAGTAGTTTGACCTGTAACAAAGAGCCATCACACTAACTCTTATCTTACCATCGCCAAAAATAATATAGAGTACAAAATATTTGCCATTCATGCTGGGTTGGGCTCGCCATTGGGCAGACGTAGTCCCTGCCCACTAGGAACTCACAGCTCGAGAAAGTCAGTAGCAATGAGAACAGAGCAACAGCAGACCAAGAGCCACTGCCTCCTTTGCCCCAATAAAACCTGCCTTTTGTTTCATAGGGAAAAGACAGAGAAACTAAATTGTCTGATCTTCACTTCTTTACATGATTGATAGAAGGAAATGAATTTCTTTAGGTGTCTTCACCCTGAGTTCCTTCTAAATTAAATTCATGAACTTAAGCAAGGTATCAGATTTGTCCTATACCAACTAAATGAGTTCATAGGGGAGAGCATGAATGATGACATTCTACCCTTTCTTGAGTGACATAAACCTGAAAACCTTTTGGACGTATGTAGCATGGAAATGACCATGTGAACAAAGGCCTTTTCAGGACAACTCAAGCCACTCTGGTCATACTGGGCAAACTGTCTTCTTCATGCTAACATGTGACATTAATTTGTGGAATGAAATAAGTCCTGATACAACTTCAACATGAGATAGAAGGTTTGGCTCAGTTTTTTAAAAGCCAGCCCTGGTCATATCCCATAGTATACATGCTGTACTCCATTCACCTATCATCATGTTTTTTTCAGCCATTCTGTAACCAAGTCACAAGTATCCTAAGTTGGCAAGTATGTCATCAATGTTCCATCTAGTCATCCAGGGAAGGACCAACTTCGAGTCAATCCATGTTGCCATTATCCAGTTATGATCCTTTAAAAAGTACATGTCACAAATGATCTTAAATCTCCCATGTTTTGAAGTGTGAGTAGACTCAGATACATGAAGTTTTGTGGGGGGAAAGACTTCTACACAGAACACAGTGGTGACCTTTAGGATGATTGGTTTGGAGAGTAGAAGGACCGTAAGGAGTTGTGATTCCAACACTCACTTTATAGTAGAAGAATTAAGACTCAAGGAGCTTAAGGCAACTTGACTAATATTTCACAGGTAGTAAAGGTGAGACATGAAATTTGAACTCAGGTTTGGTGACTCTAAATCAAACACCCTTCCCATGGCATCACTGTGCCTTCATTATATAATTAATAAATGTTTAGGCATTGGCTGTAATAAAAAAATATAATAAAAAATTTTTAAAAATTTAAAAAAAGATAAGAAAAGGCTCACTAGCAAAGTGGCAATTGTTTGCCAAACAGTCATTCTGCACTGAAGACCTATTAGATATCTAGCATTGTGATGGTGTAGAATTCTACAACGTAATAATAAGAATAACTGACATTTATGTATTACTTGAACTTTTGCAAGCCCATTACAGGATATCTCATTTGAGCTACTCAGCAATCCTCTGAAGTAGACACTATAATCAATATGATCAGCCCCATTTTATAGAAGAAAAACTGAGATGCTCAGATAAAAAGTTCAAGTGACTTGCCCATCATCACGTGACTAGTAGAGATCAGAGGTGGAATGTGAACACAAGTTTTTCTGCCTCCAAGTCTAGCCCTCTATCAACTCTGCCACATTCTCTCTCAATATCCAAGATCATGGCCCTTTCCTGAAGGAAATCGCAACATATTTCCATCCTATAGCATGAGAAATTAAAAAAAAAAAAACTTCATGACCTTATAGCTCTGCATACGCATAGTATGTTGTAATGGAAAGAGGACCAGAGCTGAATCAAAAGACCTTACTCTGATTCATTACAATTCAATTACAACAGCCATGGATGGGTTGGGGGATGAGGGTGGGAAAGGAAAAACATTCCATTTTTGGCTTGAGAACTGAGGTGAGTAAATGAAGACAGGAGAGAGTAGAAGGAGAAGATTCTGAAATAAGGCTAGACATAGAGGTAAGAGTCACATTGAAGATGAGAGTCACAACTTTATATGCTTCATTTGGTAGACTCCTATGGCAAGCCTTTGCTATGCTGTTGTTACTGCACAGAACTTTATTTACCTGGTGGCTCACCTGATCAAACTCTAGTCACTAGTTGCTACATGTTGTTTCCTCCATTAGACTGTAAACTCATTGAGGGCAAGGAATATGTTTTTTTCTTTTCTTTGTGTCCTGTCTGACTCATGATAAATGCTTAACAATTGTTTGTTGACTGACTGCTCTCCCCACCCCCACTCAGGTGACCATGTATAGATTTACATTATATGTTACATTCCCCGTAGTCACCGCTATGCCCACCACAACAGAAGATAAACTCTTTGGTTGTCAGATTGAAGATTTTATTAAAGTGACGTGATCACTTGTTAACTTTGTGACCCTGCAAGTAACTTTACCATGATGAGCCTATCTCCTTATCTATAAACCAGAACTAACGATACTGGCAAAATCTACCTCAATCAAACAACAGGGGGGGGTGGCTAGGTGGCGCAGTGAATAGAGCACCGGCCCTGGAGTCAGGAGGACCTGAGTTCAAATCCAACCTCAGACACTTAACACAAAAACTGGCCATGTGACCTTGGGCAAGTCACTTAACCCCAACTGCCCTCCAAAAAAAAAAAGCAAAAGAAAAATCAAACGGATTTTTTTTATGAAGTGCCTACAGTATATGAGACACTATCCTAGGTGCTAACCTCATAGACTATTATGAGGAAAGTGCTATGTGAAATAATTTTTTTTAAGCACTATATAAGTGGAATTCTTACTATATTGACTTCTGGCACACAAAGAGAAAGGTCAAGGGTCAGTCCTATTCCCAGTTAACCCCAGACATTTCTTATATCAGGTATGGTTTTCTTTTTTGCTTTTTTTCTTGACATGAAAGTATTAACATATGTCTAGTAATAGTTGACATATAATAATCCCTAAATCCTATTATATTTAGGGATAAGTCATACTTATTGATAGGGAGTGACTTTTTTTTAAAGAGGAAAAAACCACCTACTACATTTCTATAGTTATTTCTTTGGAGTATGATAGATTTCTACCTTTAAGAAGAAGAAAGTCTTTATTGGGTGCTTGGTTGGGGATATAGAGTTCTTCCAGGCCAAATTAAATAGTGGAATCAGTCCAGAATAGAGATGTTTCTGGCCTCCATTTAGATTTTGTGTTTGTTCATTATTAAAATATATATTTTGTGAAGCATTTTCAGTTTGCACGTTAAAGCTGCCCTGGGGGCAAATGACATTTATGTTCTGGCAAGTTGCATAGATTTTCTCATTCCTTATTTGCACAGCAATTGCTTAACAAAATGTCCCTTCTTCAGTAACAAACTCTCTTGCCTCCTTCTTCACCCCCATGACTATTTGCTTCCATAGCGGGAGGGAAAAATGAAGTCCCTAAAATGATAGCGGCTCGATGGAAATCCTGGCAGTGGTTACAAATCTCAAAATAATGTCCCTTAAGTACTGCAAAGAGGAGAAATGGAGCAGAATGACAGGACAAGGCCTGTCCTATTTTGTCCATTCTGCACTTAAGGAATAACACGAGGGAAAGAAACAAGATGTATCATGCAGCACTGCTCACTAAAGAACTTAAGAGTGTGGTTATCAGAGAGGCTGTGAACTAAAGCAGAAGAAATAGATCTGAGGGTGGGTGATAGGTAGGAAAACAAAGAGCCCCATTATCCCATCTTTCTGTTCTTTTTCAGAGCTGGGTGAAACGAATTAGAAAACTTGCTGTGGTTTATACCACCGTTCAATAACAAAAGCAATCTATTCATCAACTTGTTGCAATCTCTTAGTAACTCTTACTTTTGCTTAAATACAAATTATGTGCATTACATGACAACAGTGAGGGAGTAAGCCTGCAGAGCCCTGGGGAATGCTGGGGACAATGTAGACTTTTTTTCTTTTTCACTATTTTTTTGGGAGGACAGTTAGGGTTAAGTGACTTGCCCAAGGTCACATGGCTAATTTTTGTGTTAAGTGTCTGAGGTCAGATTTGAACTCAGGTCCTCCTTACTCCAGGGCCAGTGCTCTATTCACTGTGCCACCTAGCCACCCCAATGCTGTAGACTTTAAAAAGGACATCTGATAACAGGTGATTTCAAAGAGGAATAGGTAAAACTAAAGAATAATAGCAATAAAAAATAATAGGTCTTGTTTCTAGAAAACACTTTCAATAATCAAGAGAGTTAGGTGGTCATATTATTATATAGTTATATAAACTGAAGAAACTGTGATCCAGAGAGTACAAATCCATGGTTACACAGCTATTAAATTACTGGAAGTGGGATTTGAACACAGGTCTGTGGATCCCATGTTTAGTGTTCTTTCCACTCTACCACCCAATAGGAAAATAAAGAGAATATAGTAAGTAGTGGAATCATCTTTTACTTTTCTTTGAATTCCCAGAGCTTAACACAGTGTTTGGCACTTAGTAAGCATTTTATAAATGCTTATTGACTGGCTGACTATTCATTCTAAGAAGTTCAGGCTTTGATACTCCTAAAAATTAAGATCTGCCAATGCACTTTCTTTAGGTTCCCAAGTTTTAATATGGGCAAACATTGCCTTTGGAAGGCTCTCACCTGAAGCTCCTTACATGCAGTAGTTTGGAACCTCAGTTCCTTAATTTTCACAATATAGTACATAGGCAGACCTTGTGTTTCATGACAGCATCACGGCTTTATGTTATTTAGCTCATATGTATTAATCATTGAAGCCAGTGGTGATTCCTTTTAATTATGCTTGATGCCTAAAGCCTATTTCTGAACCAAAGGATAACTTTAATGAAGCCAAAATATAAATGAATAAACAAGTAAGAAAGAAGTCTACTCTGAAGAAAAATTTCTTGAAACCTTGCCAAAGAGAGGTGATGCATTGACTCTGTTCTAATTAATTAACTGTTAAAATGTTCAGTCTGACTCTCCTGAAAAGATCTGATGGAATTGGATTAATTTGGGATGGGGTGGTGGTGGTGGTGGTGGGGTGTGTGTGTGTGTGTGTGTGTGTGTGTGTGTGTGTGAGTGTGTGTGTGTGAGT
Organism: Petaurus breviceps papuanus; assembly: GCF_028583685.1. NCBI lineage: Eukaryota > Metazoa > Chordata > Mammalia > Diprotodontia > Petauridae > Petaurus > Petaurus breviceps. The sequence goes on from NW_027185764.1 coordinate 4,394,721, forward strand.
GTGTTACAATGACTGCATAAATCTGAGTTAGGGACTAGGTAGGGCAAAATACCATTGATAGCCTAGAAAGTTATAATAAGTTCAGGTGACACTGAAAATTTTTCTCTTAGGACTATTTCTTATGCATTATGAAAAGGAAATCCTCAATAAAATTCAGAGATTCTCTGAGATGGCATATAATCTGGTATCCACAAATTTGAAATCTTCTAGATTCTCGTCTTCTTTCTCCTCCTTCTTTTTCTTCTTTAAACAATGTGTCTTCCTTTCTTATCCAGGCTGGAAATTCAGTGGCTACCTATGGGCCTGATTCCATTATTGAATGTCTTAGAGTTTCTAATTTGTTCCATTTTCCTGGGCTGGTTTGCTCCCCTCTTTAGCTAGCCTGGTGACCTTCCATTCTCACCACATTGGTAACAGACTTTGTTTAGGTGCCTGATCAGCTTTATCCTTATTGCAGCTCAGAACTCCTAAATTCAAGGAATCTTCCAGCTTTGGCTTCCCCAGGAGTAGGGAATGGAAATATTCACCCCTTAGCCCAGGTAGATTATTTTTCATTCTCATCTGTCTTGGAAATGTCACTCAAATTCAGTGCATATGAACCCCTTATAACATGTAACTTCTATAATTTGTGCACATCTATTGACATTTCTTCCTTTAGTAAGATCCTGTTTGGGTATCAGGGTGAGAAGGTGGGGTAATGTGTTATAACATGAAGATAGGATAAAATTCATGAAAGGGAAAAGAATCTGGGTATGTAGGAGATTCAACCATGTGTGTATGTATAGATGTATATGAGTATGAATATGAATTTGTTTGAAAGTAAAAACCTTGCCCCCATGATGGGAAAAACCTCTTGTAGATATAATAATGAAAGTTCACCCTGTGTTATACACATACCCACAGAAAATAGTTTCAGGATTAGCCCCTGATTCAATGGTTCATAGAAATATCAAGCTCAACTTCTGACTAATTTTCCAAGGTTTTTCTCTTCTTTTTTTGAAATGGACAGAAGAAAAGATGAAAAGCCTTAAAATGTGCACATTTGGTGATTCTCTGATTTTGTGATTTTTCCCAAGGCAAATTAAAAGAATGGTCTTTGGTCCTCTATGGAACATCCATTCAGCCTTACTCTCCAACAAATGACTTTCCCAGAGTGGAACGTGTACGTTCTAGTCGAGTGGAAGATCCTACAGAAGACTATGTTACAGATGATTATGCAGGTAAGTGGGAAATTATAAATAGAGCAAAGAGAGAGAAAGTTTTCCTGTATCCCACTGCCATACTGAGGACAGAATGTATTAGGTTCTTAGATGGGCAAAGGCTGAAAAGAACCTAGTCAAATCTCTCATTTTACAAATGAGGAAACTGAGGCCCAGTGAGGCTAAATGATTTCCCCAAGATCACATATGTAGTAAACCTCAGAAGGTGGGATATGGACCCAGGATCTCTGATTCTGAAATAAGCAGTCCATCAGCTGTATTACACCTCCTCTGATGTGGGTTTCATTGAAACTTTAGCACAAAAATCTAAGACAGATCCATGATTTCTCAGTATGGTCCAAATTCAGATTGACTTGTATGTGTCCTATTCCTTTGAATACCTGTATATATTAAGGAACTGTTGCATAATGAGCAAGATTTTCACATTAGAGAGCTGTTCTTAAATTACACATTTACCATTGCCCTTGGGAAGACCACATATTTTTATAATTCATGCCAAGATCCTTCCCTGCAGGAATTAAGAGAAAACCCTTTGTTGATATGCCCCATAACCTAATATCTTAGGTACTCATGCAAGTCCATTTTCAACAAGAACTGCTTCAGAGTAATTTATAAACTTTGATTATAAGTGCTCCCAAACCTACTGAGTTAATCAGGACCTAATTGACTAAATCATCCAAGCTCTCTATTTTGGCGATGTGGTGTTCCTATGCAGTAGAAATCCAATAAACCATTTTATTTTCTCTATTGCAGACAGAGAATTTTTTCCCCTATATATTTACCAACATAGCAATGGAATAAGTCAGTTATTTGTTAACTGTTTCTGTCTGCTCTGTGATACTCTTCTGTCCAGGATGGTTTTGAACAGCACGTTTGCTCGCTAAGTAAAGATAATTTCCTTCATGGTCTGTTCATGAACAGTTTCCATGTTGACTCTTGAAAATGACCAAAGATTCATAGACTTCTAGTGTCTCAGAATTTTATTTATAAGGACTTAATGAGCATATAGTCCAAGTCACACCTGAAAAGTTTTCTCCTCAATATCCCCGTCATATGGTCACCCAGTCCTTGGTTGAAGACCTCTGATGAAAGGGACAGCACTTCCTACTACTACTTCACTTTTGCACTGTTTAATTATTATTTCCTTCCTTTAGATTTAAAAATGCCTTCTTGTAGCTTTGACCTGTTTGTGGCTCCTATTTCTTCCTGCTTAGGACTTGAACTGAGCTTACTGAACCATAATAACCATAAAAGTAGACTGCTTCCTTAGGGTAAACCAAGCTCTGGTTCTTCTGACATTAGAATGGGCAATTCGGGGAAAGTACTGGAATGACTTACCATGCAGAGTTCCCAAAACAAAGATGAAGAAATGCTTTTTCTTCTTCTATTTTCTCCGTCGTCTTGTGAAAAATCATGTCCACCAGGGAGCCATTGTTTTCTCTGAAGTTGTCCTGGTGCTAAATGTTAACTCTGATTTTTTTCGATTTTCTTTTTTCAGAAGTCAGCCAGGCTTCAGGCATTTAGCCTGACTTTACCTAGATCTCTTTACCAATTAATCTGATCACAGAGGTTCTGCCTCAATCACACTGCTTTCACAGGCTTTTCAAGTCAATGAGACACGGAGTTAAGCTGAAATTCAATTCCACAGAACAGAGACATTATTTGTCAGTCCTCATAAGCTATTTCAAAAATAGGAATTGTATGTGTTTATGCTTAGGACTTTTGGAATGGTGAGACGCAATATTGCAGGAAGGTAATTGTTGGTCTCTTGTTTTTGAGTTATGTCTGGCTCTACATGACCCCATTTGGGGTTTTCTTGGCAAAGGTACTGAAGTGGTTTGCCATTTCTTTCTCCAGCTCATTTTATAGATGAGGAAACTGAGGCAAACAGGGCTAAGTGATTTGCCCAGAGTTATATAGCTAGTAATTGTCTGAGGCCCAATTTGAACTCAGTATTCCTGACTCCAAGCTTGGCATTCTATCCACTGCACCACATGGAAGGTGATTACTGTCATTAATTAGCATAACATTATTTAGGGTCTTCAATATATAGAAATGATTACAGCCATCCCTTCCACATTGGGACTTTCCACATCACAGTTTCGCTATATCAGCATAAGAAATTATATGGGAATTTTTTAGGAGTTTTGAAAAAGCCACAGATGACACAAAAAAAACAAAAAGAAAAAGTTTAGAAACTCAGAAATACATAAAATATATGTATAGTATTGTATAAAATCAATCCAATTTTTACAATAAGGTATTGTAAACACCCCATAAAAGCAAAAGAAAAAAATTCAGACTTCTCCAAAGGGAGGGACAAAAAATTTGACTCGGATTTTCCAGATCATGGGGACATCTCACCTGTAACCCTCATAATGTCGAAGGGATAACTGTACTTCCCTTTCAAATCTAGAACTAATTATAATATTAATAAAAACTTATAATTAAAATTAAAGTTGAGAGGCAAGTAGGTGGTGCAGCAAATAGAACACTGGCCCTGGAGTCAGGAGAGCTTGAGTTTAAATTAGCCTCAGACACTTACTAGCTGTGTGACTAGCAAGTCACTTAACCCAACTGCCTCCAAAACAAAAACTGAAAATGAAAAAAGTAAAGAAATAAAAGGAAAGAAAAAAAGAGAGGGACCATTCATAGTAAATACTAAATTTCAGAACTGTCCATAGAAATTATCTGTGGACTCAGTGGTTGCTCTGTGGGCACCTCATTTCAGCAAGGACATGCATGTCCTAGAAAGCTTATAAAGGATGTACATGGGCCTCGAGATGATGTCATGTAAGGCTCGATAGAAGGAACTGAGGGAAGAAGGCAAAGGTGGGAACAATAAGTAGCAGCCATAAAGAGGCCAGTTTCCAAAGCTGCGCTAGTCTGTCTTGTATAGACAGATAATCTGTCTGCACTACTAGTACACATTGGAAAACAATATGTGATAAATGTCCTTGTTTATGCTGCTCAATAGGAGGAGCAGGTGTCTTCGAGCACGGCAAGATGACTGTGTGGGTGTGCCATAGAAGGAATTTGTATTCAGATACATTTCGGACTCCAAGGCCTCTGACGTTACTTCCAACTCTGAAGTTTTGTAATTTTGTAAGAACATTGTATGTGGGTAGCAGGAGAGACAGAGAGAGATGGAGGGAGAGAGACAGAGAGAGACATAGAGAGAGACAGAAAGAGACAGAGAGAGAGAGATAGGGAGAGAAACAGAGAGAGGAAGATGGTGAGAGAGAAAGATCCCCCCAGTACCCATCTCTTGCTTGAAGTAAACTATTTTGTGTACCACTGCTAATATCTACTTACTTCCTCTCCACCAAGTGTGGAGGAATTGTAGGGTTATAGAATTTTAGATTGGGGTATCCAGGTAGCACAGCGAGTAAGAGCACCGGCTCCAGTGTCAGGATGACCTGGAGATCGAATCCCGGGCTCAGATACTTAGCACTCACCCAGAAACACCTGGCCGTGTAACCTTGAACAAGTTACTTAACCCCAATTGCTGAAAAAAAAAAAAAGAATTTTAGATCAGGGAAGGACCATGAGGCCAGAAGTTCCCAATTATAAACAGCTAGTAAAAGAGACCCAAGGACTACAGCTTCTTTATCACTAGGTCCTGACCTTTGAATGTCTTCCACCAATCAGAGAGTAGTTCAACTGCCATAGGAAAGACACAAAGCCTTTGTCATCTTCCTGACTAGTACCGCTGTCCATTGTCCATTCTCTTTTATCCTCTGCCAGGCAATATGCAGCTAGTGGGTTCATAGAGAACAGATCCCAAGCCTTGAGGTGATTTGGACTTGCTGCCTTATTTTTTATTTTATTTGTAGTTTTTCTTTGTCAAGTTGCCCATTGGCCTGTGGGCAGGGATATAATTGTTAATATGTTATCTGTGCCTAAAGTTCCTGCTTTGTAATCCAATACTAGATGCTGATAAGCTTGTGCCAAATGTCATAGTAACGTTTTATGTTCAGCACAGTATCACTGAAGCTCATTGTGTTGCCTTGCTGACCTCACAGGGGATGAGCGTTGTGCAATCACTGTATTTCTGTTCTAGCTCTGGTTTTACTTCTCTCCTATGTTCTTTATATCCCAAATGTTTCTTGATGTCCGTGCTTTTGCTCCAGTGACACTGTTATGAAAATTCCCTTTACTGGTACATACTGGTAACTCATCTGCAATTTTCAATCTTTGCGTGTTGCTTGGGGAACCAAAAACTTAATGTGTCCGAGACAGGAGTTGAACCACAGTCTTTCTGATTCCCATAATAGCCACATTGCCACATTGACTCTCATGGCCAATCCCAGAATAGCCACTGTGCCAC
>NW_027185764.1:4400280-4507045 GCF_028583685.1 Petaurus breviceps papuanus
GTGCCACATTGACTCTCATGGCCAATGCATGGCCTGAATCATTTTTTTTTTATGGAGGTTGAATGGGCCTTAGGCATCAGATACCTTCCCAAGAAAATCAAAGGTTTATCTCTTGACTTAACAATCACAATGATTTCTGAGGGATCTGCACAAGGAAATATAAGTACAAAGTCGCTTAAAAAAATCATTTCCTAGAAATCTGTTGAGTTGCTTTTGTTTCTTTTTGGATTCCCAAAGGCCCTTGTGACCCTGAGTGCAGTAAAGTAGGATGTGATGGGCCAGGACCAGACCACTGCAATGACTGTCTGCACTACTACTACAAACTGAAAAACAACACGCGGTAAGTTTCATTGTTTTTGCTGCTCAATTCGTAAGCTTTAGTTCAGCTTGTCTATGTGGAAAATTAGGAAAATGCTTTTCGAACAAAAGGCATGATTCTGTTGTTGCTGAGTTGTGTCCAGCTCTTTGTGATTCTGTGGACCATTGTCTACCAGTGCTGTACATGGGGTTTTCTTGGCAAAGATACTGGAGTGGTTTGCCATTTCCTTCTCCAGTGGGTTAAGGCAAACAGAGGTTAAGTGACTTGCCCAGGGTCACACAGCTAGTAAGTGTCTGAGGCTAAATTTGAACTCAGGTCTTCCTAACTCCTGGTCTAACACTTTATCTACTGAGCCACTTAGTTGCCAAAGGCGAGAGAGGGAAATTGCATTTATCATCATCGTTGCCATCGTCATTTATATGGTACTGTAAGGTTTGCGACACACATGTTATCACTTTTGATCCTCAAAACAACCCTGGGAGACAGATGCTCTTCTTTTACAGATCTGGAAAGTGAGACTAAGATTATAATTCCTCTTCATTCCATGTTCATTCCATGTTCCACATGCCATCTCTCCACGCACTGTCCCCGCTTATCTAGCTTTAAACACATTATCTCTTCTCATCTTCCTTGCCAAAGATTCATACCTAACATTTTATTAACAATAACTTATATAATTATGACAAAGCACTTTGTGGACATTGTTTTATTTAATCTTCATGGCTTTGTGAAAGGCACAGTACAGGTATTATCCCCAGATGAAGAAAATGAGGCCTAAAGAGATTAATTTACCAGACATCAAACAACTTGTAAGTGACAAAGCTGGGATGTGAAATGGCAACGTTCCTTTTTCTATTCCTACTTAACCCAAATTCCCGTTGACCTTCCAGCTAATTCATAGCCATTAGAGGCACTTAATAAGTGTTTGTTGATTGATGGATTGAAGGTAAGAGCTAAATAAGAAAGTAAAACAAAGGGATAGATCTCTTCTCTTCTATTGAATATATGAACACACCAGGACGGGGAAGGCTTCAGAGACCATAACTGGGTACAGGGACAGAGGATACACAATAACACAGGGTTGAAAGTTGAATTTTGCAGCTGAAATGGGTGACTAGTTGTCTCTCATATATTAAGAGAATACATGAGAAAGAATCAGTGGTTATTTTAACCTTTCACTTTTGTGTCCCCAACAATCCAGAATCTGCGTCTCAAGCTGTCCGCCGGGTCACTACCATGCAGACAAGAAACGCTGTAGAAAATGTGCCCCCAGTTGTGAGTCTTGCATTGGAAGTCATAGTAACCAGTGCCTGTCTTGCAAATATGGCTACTTCCTGAATGAAGAAACCAATGCTTGTGTCACCACCTGCCCAGAAGGATTTTACCAGGATATGAGTGAGCTCATTTCTGTTGTTTGGCATTGAGGGAGAAAGTATTGCATTTAAAGGAGGGGCTTAAAGAATGGGAATTCCCCTTTCTTGAAATCTAGGTTTTGGTTCATGTTAAACAAAATTCAGTCATTGCTGAGATTTTGAGGGACTTGTGTTTTTTGTGGATTGGGGGGAGTGTGGGAGATCTGTGCACAAATGTCTAAAATGTAAATGGAAACTAGGCTTGCAGATAACATAAATGTGATGCCTATTGATCTGAAATTTTGTGTTTCTGCTTTTCCTGGCCAAGTGGAAAGCATAACTTTAAAAGAGGAATAACAGAAAGCTATTAAAGATTTCCATGCAAAAAACCATATTGATCTCTCACCTCCTGGGTAGTAAAATTCCTTGTTGATTCCATCCAAAAGTGGGTGGGAACTACATCTTATGGCTCAATTTCATCATCATATGACTTAATAGTGACCTCAGCATTCAATAGAGAAATAGAATGAAATTCCCACCAATTCTACTTACATAGAAAAGTCAAGTAATTGGTAGGGAGGGGAAAAAATTCATTTAGAGAAACAGAGAGCCTTATAGAGAGAATGTGATCATCATCATTATGTGATATCCTTCAGACTTGAAAGAGTCCAATCTTCTTCCAAACTATGAGAAATAAGATAGACATATTCTAACAATTTAAAGTACAGTTTATTTGACATCATTGATGTTCATATTCATTGTTGTACTTTATTACTTAATGATTCTTGTTTACCTTTGTGTTTTATATATCTTCCTATTTAAATAAGATCTATGTATTTACTTCTCAAACATGCCAAAATGTACGTGATGACTTCAGCTGAACAATTTCTTATTGTTCACTTGTGTCTGATTCTTTGTGACCACATGGGCCATACTCTCCATGGGTTTTTTTTTTTTTGGCAAAGATACTGGAGTGGATTGCCATTTCCTTCTCCAGTGAATTAAGGCAAATGGAGGTTAAATGACTTGCCCAGGGTCACACAGCTATTGAGTGTCTGAGGCTAGATTTGAACTTTAGGTTTCCTGACTCCAGGCCCAGCACTCTATCCACTGAACCACCTACCTTCCTCCTAGATTACAGCTACCCTGATGTAAATCACAGCTCTTTCATGCTCTTCATTGGTTGCTGTGTACAGCTTTCTGGTGATGTGGCTTTCCACAGTTAGGGAGACTGCAGTTGTCTGAGAGATCCATAATTTATCCTCCACTGAGAAATCTTTCTGGCTGTGGTAGAATGGGCCAGAGCTTGAGATCCACTGGAATAGCCTTTATAAATTCAGAGACAATATAACATAAGGATGAATTAGAGATGTGATAAAGTGGGGAAAGGGCTAATAATAATCATAGCTAATATTTTTATATTACTTTAAGGTTTGCTGTGTTCTTTACATTTATTTTCTCATGAGAGGACTGCATTTTGAAAACCTTAGAGAGTTTCATAAATATGAATCATCAGTTTTTCATCTTTACTATAACTCTGGGGAAAGTACTACAGATTATCTCCATTTTAAAGATAAGGAAACTGAGACTTAAAAAAAATATTCAGTTATTTCCATGGTAATTTCAAAACCAGGCTAGTCTTGTCTCCAAGCTTTTCCAACTATACTATGATATCTCTAGATACCTCATTAACAAACAAATAAATAGAGTCCTCTTCTAGGACACAACAGTAAGGAAAATCAATAATTTGGGTTCTGTACTGAATTCTGTTAGGAAAATGATTTGTTTAAGTTAAAATGGACTGCTGTGGGGCAGCTAGGTGGCACAGTGAATAAAGCACCGGCCCTGGAGTCAGGAGGACCTGGGTTCGGATCCGGCCTCAGACACAACACAAAAACTAGCTGTGTGACCTTGGGCAAGTCACCTAACCCCAATTGCCCTAAAAGAAAGAAAGAAAATGGACTACTGTAACCTGCAGGAAACTACTTAGTAAACATGAAGTACAATCTATATTAATGTAAATGTAAGCATGTATTCACATTATCTGCCTCCATGTGTAATTAATAATACCCGTAAACTTCACAAATATGTTTGAATTAAACACATCTTGTAATTTTTAATAAGAACCCAGTTTCAGGCCATAATTTTTATCAAGCATGTAACAATAACCTAAGTTTCATCTTAGAATCATAAGCAACACCCTGATTCATGAATTTCCCTGGAGTTTTCCTCCAATGGACAACTGGTTTGCTACTTTTAACAGATACACAGAACAAGCTTGCCTCTCTGAAATCAGGATTCTTAGGGGGCAAAAATTCTATTAAAAATTTTAAAATGTGTATTTTGATAGGAGATAGCAATGAAAGTAGTAATTTTGAGGATCTTTTATGTATATTTCCCTATTCATATTGATGTGAAAGATATTGTAAAAATAGGTATTAGAACATTTACACTCACTTTTATTGAGTCATATTGATGAACTGATTTTTAACCTAAATTTTATTTTATTTTTTGATCAGATAAAAACCTTTGCCGGAAATGCAGTGAAAACTGCAGGACATGTACTGATTCTCAGAACTGCACTGAATGTAGACATGGCTTAAGGTAAGAAATAAACAAATGAACTCAATAAATGGATATATACTTTTTTGGGGGGGAGAAAGGCAAGGCAATTGGGGTAAAGTGACTTATCCAAGGTCACATAGCTAGTAAGTGTCTGAGGCCATATTTGAACTCAGGTCCTCCTGACTCTAGGGCTGGTGCTCTATTCACTGCACCACCTAGCTGCCCCCTACACTTTTTTAAAAGATCATTTTACTGCCTAATCTTACCTTGACAATCTTCCTTTATATACCCTCATGTCCTCATTATTAAAGCACCCTGTAGCCATTACATTATTTCTGCTTCTTTATATGACTAAGGAAATGCCATCTTCTTTAAGGATGGAATTAAAGTTTGCAAAGTGCTTTGCATATATCGTTTAATTTGGACCATAAATACATACACTGAAAAAATGAAAATACTAGTAAATAAGACATACAGAGATTTAAAAGCCATCCTTTACTGATCTAAAGTATAGCAAAGATTGCTATAAAAATGAAGTCAGGAAAGTACATTGATACTCTTGACCCCCTCCTGTTATCGTCTGCTAGTCTGGACAATCATGCCTGGCAAATGTTTGGTAGAAATTGTCACCTGAAACTGAGTTCTTATTAAAAATTATAAGATATGTTTAATCCAAACATATCTGTGAAATATATAGATATTATATCCACGAATTACTCTTCATCTTGGGTACCCCATGCTTGGTGCCATTCTCAGATGGTATACAAATAAGTTTTATATCAGTGGATATTTTTTTTTCTTTAGTAGGTGATTTTTGCCACTGTTGAAACAGATAGGTGAAATCCATAAGAGATGCTCCAAATGAACAAAGTAATCATGATATTTAAATAGAGGAAATCAAACTCTTTCCTAGGTTGTAGCTTTATTAGGTCAAGACAGCCTCCTGTGTCTGTAAGTTAATTTCTTTCATTAGCTGTTTTCAGTGGATGGGTCTTTGTTAAAAGAACATTCATCTGTCTACCTCTCCAATGATAGGGTCTAAGCAAGAAGTTCTCTATATGTACCAGTGTTAGAAAACCATTTTTTGGTTTCAATAAATCCACATAACCTGTTTTTTTCTCCTGTTATCATTAGACAAGATTGTAGATTGAGAATTGGAAAGGACTTTAAAGATCAGATGGTTCAGCACCTCATTTTACAGATAGGGAAACTGAGGTCTGGAGAAGTGAAGTAACTTACGTAGGATCCCATAGGTGGTAGATAGCAAAGCTGAGATTCAAACTCAAGTCACAGGGTCATAAAATGAAAGCTAGAAGGAGCCTTAGAGCTCTAATCCAACCCTTCATTTTAAAAAACAAGGAAGCTGAAGACCAAAGAAGTTGAGTTCACACAAACAGAAAATGGCAAAGGTAGGATTTGAACCCAGATCATATAACTCCAACTTGAGTGCTTTTTCCAATACACCACACTTAGCCATACTTAATTTCATTTGCATGATCATATTGTGGGTTATAACACTGTCCTCTTTGCTCCTTATATAGTGTTTTACTCTAGACAGAGCATACAACTAATATATTTCAGAGTTGAAGGGAGAACCCAAAACTTTTTTTCTTAATAACAGCCCAATTGAATCCAAAAAAAGTCTTTGTTAAGCACCTACTGTGTCAATGCACTGTCTTCTTCATTGAGCTTAAAAAACAGCCCTTGCCTTCTGGAAGCTTACATTCTACTGGTAGAACATAATTTATAAATAGCTTGGTATATAATTTGAGAAGGAAAAAGAAAGCACCCACAATTAAGGAAGGTCAAGAAAGGCATCCTGTAGGAGATTATGCATGAGCTAATCCCTAAAGAGATCCTAACAGATGGTGATATAAAGGGGAATACATTCCAAGCATAAGAGATGACTGATGGAAAAGCCAGGAGACAGGAGATGTTTGGGAAACTACAGTAGGCCAATTTGCCTGAATGCAGAGATCCAAAGCTCTGATTTTGGGGGGACGGTAGATTACACAGTTATTACTAGGGTGCCATCAAGAATTTGATTTTCCTTCAGATATTCATTAAATGTTAGGCACAGGGAATACAAAGATAAAAATAAGCTATCCTCTACCCTCTAAGAACTTTAAACTCTTCTGTGAGGGTACAATACATACAACAATAATTATAAGATATGTTCATTTGAAGGGGGAGTCTCCACTAGAAGATTTAGGGGAAGTTTTGCGAGTGAGGTGTCATCGGAACCAAGCCTTGATAGAAGACAAAGCTATTGTTTCTGAAAGGTGGAGATGAGGAAGGATCACATTCCTTGTTTGGGATACCTTGTCTGGTATGGAATTGGGGATTAATATGGTAAATGGGGGATAGAGACAGATAGACAGACAGACAGATGGAGAGGGAAGCAGAGAAAGAGAGACTAAAGACTTTAAAGACTAAAATGGTAAATGGGGGATAGAGAAAGATAGACAGATGGAGAGGGACGCAGGGAAGAAGAAAGGGAGACAGAGAGAGAGTGAGAGAGAGAGAGAGGAAGGAAGGAGGAAGGGAAGAAGAGGGAGAGAGAAAAACCAAGAAGTGTTTATTCAATGCTTACTATATGCCAGTCACTGTGGTAAGCACTGGGGATACAAAAACAAGACTGTCACTGCTCTCGTTCTAATGCAGGAAGACAACACATAGAGGGCAGCTGGAAAAGGAGGAGTAAGGGTGCCTATTTTGAGGGGCAAGGAAGCCAGTATGGAGGTGAAGCAGACTGGAGAGTGAGCCAGAAGGGAAGTGAGCAGTGGGACTGGGGCTTCTGATGATATGGCGGTTCTGGGCAAGAGGGCTCCAAGGTCATCTAGTTGGCCCCAAGCTACAGTCATTCTCAGGAGGGCAAGGAGGCCAGTGTGAGGTAGGGCAGACAAGAGAGTGAGTCAGAAGGGAAGTAGAATGTAGATATTTAAAGGGGGGGAGGAAAACTTAAAGCTGAAAATAAAGTCAAATTAAGCAGGCTGGTGCCAGGTTTGGGATGACCTCAAATGCCAGGTTGAGAAATTTGTATCAAATAAAATATAACCTCTGTTTTTAAAGATATTTTGAAAGGGAAGGGAGAGATTTTTTCCTATTCTTTTAGACCAAAATAGAAATGAACAAGATTTTACCTCCTTCTAGGTCAGGCATAGTGGAAAGAAGTCTCAGTTTACAACTATGTCATTTATTAGCTGTATGACCTTAGCTAACTTATATCACCTCTCTGAACCTCAGTTTCTGAATTTGTAAAAGGAGGCACAGCACAGAATCAGTTTCTGCAAGTTTCTTCCAAGTATTAGTGCTTCCCTTTGAAATTACTTCAGATTTTTTATCTGTACATGCTATTTTCCTCCCAATTGAATGAAATCCCCTTGGAGGTAGGGATTGATGCATGTATTTTTAGTCATTCTTTTTTAAAATTGTGAACTACACACACACACACACACACCATTTACACACAAACATCAGACCACAAAAGGAAGATTTTATAGGAAACTGAGTCTCTGTTTCATATTAATTTTTTCAAGTTTATAGATATTTTATACATTATTTTCAAACCTGGACTGCTTATCTGTATTTCTCTCTGAATTTCTTTCTGTTTTCTTTAATACATTTTTAAAAACTGTTTTAATGTCTCTCCTTTTTTTGACATCACTATTATTTTCTCCTACATTCCCCATTCCCCATATCCCCCCAATTAAAAACCTAGAGAAAAAAAGAAATGTAACAAACAAAATCAAGCTAAACAAATCCTCAGAGTTCCCATAGCCACACATGCATGTGTCTTTCTTCACTTGTATCCCTCTCCTCTCTGTCAGGAGGTAGGTAATATACTTCCTTACAGGTTCTCTGTAGATATGGTTGATCATTGCATTCATCAGAGTCCTTAAGTCTTCCAAAGTTGTTTTTCTTCATACAATTGCTGTCTTTGTATACATTTTCCTCTGGTTTTAATTACTTCTCTGTGTTAATTCATATTACCAAGGATTCTCTAAAGTTGTCTCTTTCATTGTTTTCTTGTAATTTCTTTTTTTTTTTTAAGCAATTGGGGTTAAGTAACTTGCTCAAGGTTACACAGCCAGTTATTTCTGGGTGTGGTGCTAAGTATCTGAGCCCAGATTAGATCCCCAGGTCATCCCAACACTGGGGCCAATGCTCTTACTCGCTGAGCCACCTGGCCGCCCCTAAGCAATTAGGGCTGAGTAATTTGCTCAAGGTTACATGGCCAGGTGTTTCTGGGTGGGTGCTAAGTGTCTGAGCCCGGATTCGATCCCGGGTCATCCCAACTCTGGGGCCGGTGCTCTTACTTGCTGTGCTACCTGGCCGCCCCCAGCTTTCTTGTAATTTCTTATAATAATATTCCATTACTTTTATATATGATGAATTTTTCAGTCATTCCTCAATTACCTAAAAAGCAATCAAGGGCTTTATACATGATTTCTCTCCCCCTCCCCCCAATCTTTCCTTCTTTTAATCCTTCCTTTAAGATCAGGAAGTTTCCTGCCATATACCTCCTCTCTTAACTGGTCCCACTAACATGATTTTCAACCCCATTTGTTTCCCTGTTGAGTTTAATATATTTATACACCATGCTGTGTGTGTATATTACGTATGTGCATTCCTTCTTTGTATCAGAGTGATGTTCATTGGATACCTGCTCCCCACACCCTTTTCTCTATATTTGTATACTAGTTCCACATATCAAAGTTATGAGGAATAGCAAGCTCCACTCCCTTCTTCCTCCCTTTTCCTTTCCTTCCCTTACCTTCAGCTCTTCAGAACAGAACTGTCCGGGGTGGCCAAATGGCTCAGTAAATAGAGCACCGACCCTGGAGTCAGGAGGACCTGAGTTCAAATCCGGCCTTAGACACTTCACACACACACACACACACACAAACACAAACTAGCCATGTGACCTTGGGCAAGTCACTTAACCCCAATTCAAAAAAGAAAAAGAACAGAACCATCCATCCTCAGGACCAATGTTTTTCTTATTTAACTCCCTCAGCAATACCCTTTGAAGACATGGAGGTTCTGAAAAGACATGTATTTCTTCTCTGCCTGTTGGAATGGTAGCACTACGTCATCATACAGCTCCTTCCAATTGCTCAGATAAATTTCCCTCATTAGGTTTCCCTTGCTTCTTTTTGTTGGTGTTTCAAAGTTCCTTCTCATTTTGGGTCTTTTCATCAGAAATATTTGCATATCTTCTATTCCAGTAAGTGAGATCAGATTATATTTGTAAAGTCCTTACCACAATGTCTGGTGCACAGTAGGCACAGTATCGGTGCTTTATTCCCTTCCCCTGTCTCCTTCCATTAAAGCTCCATATGTCTACCTATAGGATTATACTCAACTTTTCAGGGTAAGGTAGATTGGTTTGTAAACCTTTCTCTTTTGCCTTCTGAAATATTATATTCCAAAACATCCTTTCAATTATAGTAGGAGCTAGAAGATAGGAATTGTTTCAGGCTTTTAAAAAATCATCTGTGTATTGCCTTAGTCCAGCACTGTATCTAGTACAACATAGGTTTAAAAATGTTTATTAAAATGGGTTGAATTGAATTGAATTTTATCTACCTCGTAAGACTGTTTAGGGGAAAATAAAAAGAGATAAGTAATACCAAAAGCACCTTATGTCACAGCATCCAAGAATAAAGTCTTATTTAGTAGCAGTAGTGCTAATGCTGAAGCCCCTGGGATCACAGCATGCCTTACTTTTGACCCTGTTGCATAACACTTGAAAGCCAGCCCTGAACCAGAAAGAGTTCCTATTCACCCACTATTTCTTAAGTACCTATTATACTCACTGAGCAATAGGAATGTGAAGATGTTACAGATGATACAATCTTGACTCTTCAAGAGTCTACACAGGATGATGGATGTTTAGCTGGAAGGGACCTGAGAGGTTATCATCCAACCCCCTCATTTGCAAATGATGACACTGAGGGACTGAGGCATAAAGGCAGTGAATGATTGTGAGGATTTGAATCCTCACACCACACACCAGACCTGGGGTCTTTCCGCTGTACCACTCTGCCTTCTACAGTCTATTAGCTCTCTTCCTAACTCTGGTTATACATATACCCAACTCTAGGTGATACATAGCAAGGAGTTTCTCTTGCCAGCTTTGAAATGAATTAATTATAGCTAGTGTGAGCCAGTAGGGCAGCTAGGTGATACAGTGCATAGAGTGCCAGGCCTGGAGTCAGGAAGACTCATCTTCCTGAGTTCAAATGTGACTCCAGAGACACACTAGCCGTGTGACCCTGGGAAAGTCATTTAACCCTGTTTACCTCAGTTTCCTCATCTGTAAAATGAACTGGAGAAGGAAATGGCAAATTACTCCAGTATTTCTGGGGTTCATGACCAAATGGGGTCATGAAGAGTCAGACATGACTGAAAAACGACTGAACTATAACAACAACAAAGTATGAGCCAGTAATAATTCTCATTTCCTTAGCACCTAATGGCTTATAAAGCATTTTTTGAGGATGTATAGTCTACAGCACTCCAGATGTCTTCTGACCAGGGTAGATTACAGTGGAACTATCACTTCCTGAGGCCTGGACCCTATGATCTTCTTCATGAAACCCTAAAATTATAGTAGCTTTTAGGACTCTAAAAGTCTCAAGACCTATTTGAGAAATGAGGATTATCTCTATGCCTCAGCTCACAAAGCAAATGTTGGAAACAGTATTCAAACAGTTCTTCTAAGTCCAAGTCCAAGATACCACATCTCTTCCCAGATGATTATTCTGAATCCTAAAATTCTCAGAGTCAACATGGCACTGAGAGACAATCTAGCATAGCCTAAACCTGGGTAAGGATACTCCTCTCTATAACATGCTTCTAGTTGAGAGGAGTTAGGGTAGGATGGAGATCATTACCTCCCATTCCACCTTTGGATAATTCCAGTTGTTAGGAAAGTTTTCTTTCCATCAGGCCAAACACAGGTTTTGCAGTCTTAACCCATTAGTCCTTGCTCTATCCTCTGGGCCTGACCAGAACAAATTTAATCCCTGCTGAGATAGTGATTGGGGCCCCACTCAACACATCTGTTCTCCAAACTAATTATCCCCTTTTATTCAAATGATGCTCTCATGATATGATCCCAAGGCCATCCACCATCTTGCCTGCCCCTTTCTGAATACGCTCCAGTTTATCACAATCCTTTCTAAAACAGGCTTATAAATGAACATAATATGGAGGATATTGTTTGGCCAGAGTACAGACCAATGAGACTGTTATTTCTAGGGACCTTGATTGCTCTGTTATTGCAGTCTGAAACCACATTTGCTTACAGTCCTCTAAAACCCCAAGATCTTTTTCAGTAGAATTGCTATTTAGAATGATCTCCCTCAACCCTACACTTAGACAGATGCCAATCTATGAATAAACTGCAATTTCAAATATTGTATATTCAACCTTTCTATCTCCTGGAAATTTTCTGTCTTTTACCCAATCTAGGGGTGGGAAACCTGTGACCTCAAGACCACATGTGGCCTTCTAGGTCCTCTGGTGCAGCTTTTTGACTAAGTTCAAGTTTTACAGAATATTTTTTTTTTGCCTTTTGGAGGGCAATTGGGGTTAAGTAACTTGCCCAAGGTTACACTGCAAGTTTTTTTTGTGTGGGTGTTAAGTGTCTGTGGCCGAAAGCGAACCCGGGTCCCCCCGACTCTAGGGCTGGCACTTTACTCACTGTGCCACCTAGCCGCCCCTGAATAAATTCTTTTATTAAGGGAATTTGTTCCATGAAGTTTGGATTCAGTCAAAAGGCTACACTTGAGGACCTAGAAGGTCAAATGTGACTTTGAGGCCATGGGTTCCCCACCCTTGATCCTAGACCTTGTCTTTTACCTAGAAGTTATTACATTGTAAATCCAGGTGTAAAATATTGCCTGTGTCACCAGCTCTTGGGTGACATGATTTTCCTATTTGTGAAATAGCTTATAAAAAACTCTGGGCTGAAAGATGCAAACTAATTTCTACTTAGCTCTAATGAAAGGAGTTTCTAAATAAGCTTACTTAAGATAAGCTCGTTTGCCACATATATACACTTGCATGTTATTCTAAGTCAAGATACAAGATGTTAGGAAGCAGAGCGGGATACCAGTGAGATTTCCATATAACAAAATCTCAATGGACCTGGTCATCTCCATTAGACGAACTTCCTTTCCTATAAACAAAGCCTTCCCTTTGCCGCATCTTGGCCTCACTCCTGGCAGTCTCACAATGACACCTCTGCTTTCTGTGCCAGCCTACATGGATCCAGATGTACTGTGACCTGTGAAGATGGGAAATACTACAGTGGAAAGGATTGTGAGCCCTGTCATCGTTTCTGTGCCACCTGTGCAGGTAGGTGCCTGCTGAGAGAGTGGACTGGGCCATTCTTGTTCTGGCATGTCTATGGTTTTATGCACCACTTTTCCAGGTAGGAAATGGTCTTGAAAAACTAAGCACTCAATGCTGGAGGTGCCTGAGGAGGGGCGTTGTGGTACAGAGATAAGAGCATTGGGTTTGAGAATCAATGGGTTCAAATGCCAGCTCTGCCACTTATTTCCTCCTTAGCCTCTCTAGACCTCAGTTTCCTTATAAACTATATAATGAGGAGGTTGAAGACATTTAACATCCTTGCAGCCTCCAAACCTATGATCCACGGATGGTCTCTGTGAATAACACAGTTTTCTTCCAGTTATCACTCAGAGACAAGTGCCTTAGACTCATAGACTCACCAAATTTGACTTTCTCATTGAGAGTCCCATAGCCACAACCTCCCTGCATTTCTACAATAATCAACAGTTTTAGGTAGGACTCCTTCACTTTTCTAACAGGTGTGTGTTTTTGCTGAGGGATAGGTATTATCTTAAGTAGGAAACGTTCTCAATTCCAGTAAAAAAAAAAAACAAAGCAAAACAATAGCAATATTGATCTCCAAAGTGTCACTGAGAATTGTAAATATCTCTACCTACATTATTTAGCAAAACACATTTCTCCAGAACGCTGTGACAGATCTTGGATTGTCTTAGGTTATTTTTACTAACCATTTGGAGACAGTTTATGTTCTGGAAACTTTGATGAAGCTGTCCTAATAATGGCTTCCCTATTTCTTTGAATTTTAAGGGGCAGGAGCAGATACATGTATTACCTGCAGTGAGGGCTACTTCATGGAAGATGGGAAGTGTGTGCAGACCTGCAGTAATAGTTATTATTTTGACCACTCTTTAGAGAGTGGCTACAAATCCTGCAAAAGGTAAGTCCATTTTCCCCTCCAAAGAGTATATTCAGATGCCATATTCCTCATAGAATTTTTCTCTTGAGGAACACTACAGCAACCAGGTTCTTTCCCCATGCCTGGAATATATTTCTTCCCCCCTTCTACACTGTAGAATTGCTAGTTGCCTTCAAAGTTCCTCCCAAGTGCTTCCTCCTGTGCCCATCCCACCCTGATCCTACAGCCACTGGTGCCCTCTCCATGAGCCCCTAGATTACTTTGTACATTATTTGGCATTTTTTTTTGGTACTTACTTATCTGAGTATATGTTGTTTTACCCCAATAGAATGGAAGCTCCTGGAGGACAGAAATGGTTTCATTTTTGCCTTTGTATCCTCAGCACCTAGAACACAGCATGCTTATTGAATGATAGTAGGCTTTGAACTATGATCCTCAGAATCTTGTTTCTCTGTTTCAAATGTGCAAGATCTCAAAAACATCTAAGGAAATTCCTACTTGTTATGTTTTCTGTAATATTGTTGAACTAAGCAATTATCCTAAGAAAAGATTTTATGTCATCTCCAAGGGGGGAATTTGGGAGAGATGTCATTATGCTTGCCTTCTCCTAAGAGTTATATGAGATAAAATGATAATAAGTCGTTATGTTGTTTCTTAGATGTGCTGCCAGCTGTCTGGCCTGCAGTGGTCCCGGAGACAGAAACTGTACCAGTTGCCCTAGTAATTATCTCTTAGATACAGGGGCCTGCATCCTTGGGGCAATCTGTAAGGATGGTGAGTACTGCAGTTCTAAAATTTGTTCTTCTGCATGATCAGGTGTGAACACTATAATGGGGAACCTCATGCATTTTAAATTTTGTTAAAGGGGTGATAGGCAGACTGATAAGACTTCGTTTTTTGATAGTTTGAAAGGGTGCTGTCAGCAATTAATAAAAGCTTTCCACTGGTATTCTTACCTGTCATTCATAATCATGTAATAATTTAAGCTATAGAATTATAAAATGGATGAAAATCTTCACTTATAAGTAGAAGATAAATCTGTTTCTTCCATAAGGATGGAAAACTGATGGTAGCTGAAACATGGGTAACCAAGAAATTGGAGAGAACAGGTCCTTTTGTTATCAAAACACTGGTTCAAGAATTCCCCGATTTATTTTATTAAGTTCTATAGTTTTCATGTCTTCACATGTCAAAAATAAGTATTTCTCTGGTGTTTAGTTTTAGGACACTTGTCTGTCCTTTCATTGTGTCCTTAATTTATGCCTATAGAACATGCTGCAAAATTCTCCAAATTCTGCCTAATGGACAGTCACCCAGCACAAAGGATAAAATAATGGAAATAAAAGAGAAATTGAAATCTGATTCAGTTAGTCATGATATTCTCTGAAAACAAATATTAGATACAGCTGTGTGACCTTCTGGTTTTTCTCCTCTGTACAAAGTATCTAGACTCTAAGGTTCCTTCTAGTTCTGACATTTTATGATTCTAACATTAACTTCCCATCTCTTATACAAACAAGTTCTGCCCAATTTGGGATCTTAGTTTTGTGCCCGCATAGTAATTTTGACAGTGTTTTAAAAATGCTTCATCAAAGAGTGGTGTAGAAACAAGTGCCCTTGAGTTTTTGTGCTAGCAGTGATGTATAATATATTTATGGCATCCTAGAAACAAATCAGTAAACACACCTTTCATATGGTGGGAGGTGAGGGTGGGGTGGGGTGGGGGGAATCATGACTTTGAAAGACAATCCTATTTGACCATAATTAAGACATTGTGTCTTTTTTCTTTCCCTTCCTTTGACTGTTTTTCACCTCTGCCTAGAATTTTCATGAAAAGGAAAAAATTAATAGAAAATACAATGTCATTCAATAAGCATTTAGTAAGCCCCTACTATATGCCATATAGTCTGGAAATAGAAAGAAGGACAAAAGATAGTACCTGCTTGGAAGGAACTCAGTCTATGAGTCTGTCCTATCCCCAGGAGTTATGCAGGGCTTTTTTCCTCCCTCTTTCAATGGATGTCCCCTTCCTCTGAGAGTTATCAAATTGAAATGAGTTTGGAAAGAAACCAAATCACCACCTTAAATTCTATTTTGGAATCTTTTGGTAGAAGTTTCCATCTCTAGAACTGATTCTGATGTTTGTCTATACAAGGCAGGGGGGAGAGAGCCTTGAAAGATGTACAAATATGTCCCCAGCAATTATATATTACCAAAAACATTTAAGCACACATTTTTGGCCTTTAAAAAGGAAGGGAGGGGTGGCTAGGTGGTGCAGTGAATAGAGCACTGGCCCTGGAGTTAGGAGGACCTGAGTTTAAATGTGGCCTCAGACACTTAACACAAAAACTAGCCATGTGACCTTGGGCAAGTCACTTAACCCCAATTGCCCTCCAAAAAGCAAAAAAAAAAAAAAAGAAAGAAAAAAGGAGGGGAAGATTTCTCTAGATCCACAAAGTATGGAGAAAGATACTGTCTTCTCTAGAAAAATTTAGTGTCTCATGACACAATCATACCGATTTGAAGAGGCCCACATCTCAAGCCGGTCTGGGCCAAATTTAAGTTATTCTGGACTACAGACAGACAGGAATTTTAATAGGTTTGGAAAATTCAAGCCATGCCCCTTGTATTGTCCCTGCCATCGAATGCACCCTTGCTGGTGAGCATATGAGCTAGGCTGGGATGATCTTAATAGCCTTCTAAGGTCCTTACTTAGGCAAAAGGGCAAAAGGGTGCTGTGTAATTGAAAGCGAAAGAGAAAGCTGTACCATTTGCATTGTTGAGCCATTCAGAGCTGACAACAGTAGAGACACATCAGATTTTCCAAAACAAATTCACTTGCTGTTTGGAATTCATGGGGTTTTGTGTTTATTTTCTTCCAAGTACTGTATATTCGTATGACTGTATATTCTTTGACTCCAGATAATTCAAAATATGCAATTTCTTTGCTGTGTTTATCGCTGATTTCTGATTTATCCTTTCTCTAATCTGTTTTTTTGTTTTGTTTTGTTTTGTTTTTCCTTTTCATAAAATGGATTCCAATCACACTCCCTGTCGGACTGCAATATCTCTTCTTGAAACAATGCTGTTGATTGAAATCACTTGGGGTGGACCCAATTTCCTTCTTGTTGAATGCTCCTGAATGGTTTCTTCCGACCCCCCCTTCCCCAAATCTACCTCTCTGACCAATCAAAACCTTCTTCCATGGGTGCACACCATGCTGTCTACGTCTCCAACTCCCTTCCCTTTCTTGCTGGCCCTTCCTGGAGTAGCAACGGAAGAATCGTGGGCCGAGGGCAGCTTTTGTATGCTAGTAAAAAAAAACAATCTCTGTCAGCGGAAGGTCCTTCAGCAACTCTGTTGTAAAACTTGTACATACCAAGGCTGAGCAGTCCACTACCCAGAATCCCTCTGTTCCTGTAGACTTCTAGATTAATCCATATTATTATTATTAAAAAAAGAAAAAGAAAAAGAAAAACAAGAAAGCCACCGCTCTCTCTTTTCTTGCTCTTATTCTCTCTCTCAAGTTTGTGCAGGGAGATGGTGAACTGTTTTGTCAGAACTTAAATGAAAAAGAAAAAAAAAACTACAACAAGCCTACCTTTTATAACTGGGCGCTTGGTGCTAAGCGCCCAGAATCACAGAGTCAGTATTGTGTGGTGACCAAAGCATTTGATGCCAAAATTGAAGGTTAAACTAACGATTTGATTTCCTGTCAACTTCAGGGTTTCCTTGTTTTTGGAGGCCCTTCCCTCCCTCCACCCTACGCTCTCTTTTTCTTGCCTGTTTCCCCTCCGAGATGATGAAAGACGTGTTTCAAGATTCGACAGGTTGACGTGGATTAAAACAGAATAAATGCTCCCATTTGGTCTTTCTGTGTGCTTGTGTCCATAGTCGGGGTTGGAGGGAGACTTCAGAAAAGAAAGCATTAGAGAATGATGATCATGCAGAAGAGTTATGCCCATGATTCTTGGCCAGAGTCTTTCCAAGGGGAAAATTGACACTTGCCCTCTGTCATTTACTTCATGTGATATGTACTGGGTTTTTCTTTTGTTTTGTTTTGTTTGAATTTACTTACTTGAAAGGTCTGTTCATGGCTTCCTGTTTGAAAGAAATAGGAGCCAAATATGGGAACAAAGGAATGGAATAATCTGCCTGGCTTTCACCAGAGGACAGGTTTGCTGCTATTGGTTTAACTGTATCTATGTGGGAGCTTTTAACACAAATTCCATTCCATTCCATTCAAAAAATACTTACCGTTGAATTGAGTGATCCGTGTTTATGTTTCATGATCAAATCAGCAAGGTTAACCTAGCCATTGAATGAAACTCTTAGAAAAAATGAGCATCAACCATCTTCACTACTCCCTCCACCCCAGAATACTAGAATGATGGACCATTGTATTTACATTGCCACAGTGGCAGGAGTTTTTCCAGAACCTAATTTGGTTATAATACTAGTGGGGTGGAGAGTTTAAAAATCATCTCTCCAAGTTAGACCAAACACACTAGGAAGTATATGATAGAGGGACGTTCTTCTTAGAATAAACAGGTTTAAGAAAACTTCCTGTATTTCTAACAGATGGCATAATCATTTTCAAGCTTGTGCCCAAGTTGACCGGGTAATTCATTCAAATGGTGCTTTTTTTTTCCTCTTGTAATCTGAAGAAAACACATCTGGAAAATAATATGTTGGTGGCATAATTGTACCCTCCCCCAATTCTGTTATTCTGTCACTTGTGTCTGTTTCACCCTAGCCTTGTCATGACCTGGTTCCAACTGAGAACTCTTGTGGTCTCCAGTTTGCTGGGCATTTCCTCTCTTGTGGTTTTCTGTTGCTTCCTTTACACATTACAGAAACCAGCAAACTAAACATCAGAGAAAAAGTGTTTTGAGTCAATTGGCAGAATTAGGAGAAGCCAAATACAATTTCTTGTCACTTCCAAGTTTCTCAGTTTGAAGAGATCTCTGCAAATTGAAAGAGGGCTATATTTCAGGGAACATAGCTGGATTTTAAGTTTCTCTCTTTTTTTTAACATACCAAAATCAGACTGTGCACTTGGGTTTTTTTTATTGTTGGGTTTATTTTCTTTTAAGGTGAAAGAAGTCCTTTTTTTTTTTTAACCTGGGTAGCTATCTGCTCCCTGCTTAACACCTTGTATCCTTTGAATAATTGGCCTTTATATCTGTGAGGAGGAAATAAAATGAATCAAGAATTCACTGTGGCAAAATAGGGGAATACAACACTGAAGTGTCCATCTAACTAATCAGGATGCCATTTTGATGTCCCAATAACCGAATGTATTTTCTGACTGTTTTATCACTGTTAAGCCACATTTCAAATTTTAAAAAACTGTTATATTTTTAAATGGCATTAAAATGATATGGAACCACATATCAACTTATTAGGAGCTAGAGAAACAATGGGTTGCATTAATTTGTTTTCCACTTTGTAATACTGTAGGCCACATTTGGCTTTAGCAGGGATGAAACTTGCAAGAACAGGACACAGGCTTAAATTTGCAGGTACCCACCTGTCTAGAACTGTGGACAAATGTAACTGGGAGCATAAAATAAGGTCAAGAGAAAATCCCAAACCAATATAGGATTGTTTTGTTTGAAGAGTTCATTTAGCTAGAATAGCTTATAATTCTTTTGGAACTCAAAGTTGATGTGATTGGAAAGGCAATAAATTATGATTTTATTTGGTAAAAACACAGTCACTGGGAAAGCTACGGAACCCCACTCATACCCACTTTATTTCCCATTGACCATTTAGACTTTGAGTATATTTATACTGGTTTAACTACTAGTCTGTTACTGCCTCATTTCTCTATATAACATTATTAACTAGAACATAATGCTTTCAAAGTTTAAGTTAATGTTTTATATATATTATGTATAAATATATATATATTCATAATTGAGATATAATTATGTAATGAATGGCAAAGAATTTGTTTGGATACTTAACAAATGTCTCTAGCATTATTATAGAGACAAAAATTCATATCCGCTGTTTCCTTTTTCATTTTTTAAACTAGTGACCCATTGTTAAATCCAAATTCATTTTTATTGAGAAACAAAATACTGTACATGTGTAAAATGTTCAGTTGTTTTTTGTAAAATATAGTAGAAATGTTGTAATTGATACTGGCCAAAATCAATGTTATTCCATATTTTATTTTTTCTATTAAATTAACCTGAGTTCCTGTTCATTTGATCTGTTTATAAACCATGTATTTAGGGGATGCGGTTTTGGAGGGATGGGGAGGTCCTCTCTCTTTTAGTTGGATTTGAAATGAAGCAGGAAGGAAGGAAAAAAAGAAAGAAAAAAGGAAAGAAGGAGAAAGAAAGAGCAAAGAAAAAACAAAGGAGATTTGTCATATATCTAACTCAAACCTCTGGAAAGCAGATTATTCAAAACTCTCCAGAAGACTCAGACATGAGTTCTTTTCCATTAAAAAAGATTTATATATGCTCTCAATCATACAGAGGCTGGTATACATGCTATGGAACTTCCATGACATTTTTTTCCTTTTTTTTTCATCTACTCCTCCTTGGTGCTTCTTAAAGGACATTGTTTTGTCTTTAATCGCCACCATCAGAAAATAGCAGACTTTGAAATTATGTGTCTTTCTGTCTGTATACCTGTCTACTTCTGTGTGTGTGCATGATGCATGTGTGTGCATGATGTGTGCATGTGTGTGTTTGTATGTTGCTAGGAAATGTCCAAATAACATATACATATGGGTTCATATAGAATTGAAAGTTTATATTATATATGTGTGTGTATGATGCAAAGTTCTTTTGATGCTTCCTAGCATCTGACTTATTCATTAAAACATTGACTTTCAGTAAGGCCCCAAAATTAACTGTGGATAATCAAATGTAGACTCTGTATGAAATGCATCTCTAATTTAGACCCTATCATATGGTTCAGAAAATCAACCTAGTCTAGACTTTATTGTCCATTGAGGGAGATTAGACATTGACTCTTTAGTTCAATTCTTAGTTCAATCAAACATCTACCCAAACCAATGGTATCAAACTCAATTAGAAAAAGATCCCTGCACTTACATATTGACTCAGAAAACCAGAAATTAACATTATCTATGCCATATTGTAGTTTTATTTATTTTGTTAAGCATTTCCCAATTACATTTTAATCCAGTTTGAGCTGCACTAGGAAGTTTTTGCAGGTACAGGTGCAGGGGGAGGCAAGTTTGACACCTCTAAGTTAGACTGTTTTGTTGGGGAAGAGAAATAAGAAAAAGTAAATAGCTGCAAAAAGCTATAAGCTCCTTTATAGATAGGCAATGCAGATCATAGGATGATAGATAGATTTAGAGCTGAAAAGGAACAGTCTTTAAGTCTAATAGTCCTCATTTTACAGCTATAGAAATGGAGTTCCAGGGGCAGCCAGGTGGCACAGTGAATAGAGCACCAGCCCGGGAGTCAGAAGGACCTGAGTTCAAATCCAACCTCAGACACTTGATGCATACTAGCTGTGTGACCTTGGGCAAGTCACTTAACCCCGATTTCCTTGCCTTCCCCCCTCAAAAAAAAAAAAAGAAATGGAGTTCCAGAAAAGTTAAGTGATTTGCCCAGGGACATACAACTAGTAAGTAATGTGAGGTGGCATTCTAGCCCAAGTCTTCCTGACTCAAAGTCCAATGTTCTATCCATATGCCAGTGGGCTTAAGGTGCTAGTGGGAGATTTGTTTTTGAGAAATGAGACTGGAAATATGAAAATGCAGGACTGAAGTTCAGGAGAGAAACATGAGCTGGAGGTGAAGTCCTGGCCATCACTCATCATTTCAAAGGTAACCGCTGAACTTTGTAGGAATGGGTAAGATGGAGAAGAGAATAATGACACATATAATGTTTGCAGAATGCTTTTACAGATATGTCATTTGATCTTCACAAGCCTATAAGGTAGGTTCCATTATTATCCCTCCTTTGCAGATGGAAAAAACTGAGGCTGAAAGAGGTTAAGTAACTGGTCCAAGTTTACACAGTAAGTAAATGTCTTAGGCAGGCTTTGAACTCTGGTCTTCCTGACTCCCAACCCCAACACTCTCTGCTGTTCCACTTAGAAAAAAAGATGGCTGAAACAAGGTTTGGGAAGTGTACATCAAGACAACAATCATGTATCTTCTCGTCATAGTCAAATAGGGGGAGTTGATTCTAAATCAGTTCTTGACATCTTAAAGGGGTCATTTAGCAGAATTATATTTTTTGTATATTTTTTATATATTATATGTTATATATATATGTATATATATATATATATATATATAATTTCCCATCCACAGCATAGGTAATGATTCCTTTCTTCTCTCAATTCCCAAATTTGGAATAAAGATCACAAAATTCCATAATTAGAAGGGACCTCAGAGGTCATGTAGCCTTATCCCTAAATCTTTGTACAAATCCCCCTTGAAAACATCCTCCTTGATTCCACCAAATGACTATCTAACCTTTCTTTGAACACATCTAGTGATAAGAAAATTATCACCTCCTAAGACACCTTCCATTTCTGGACCAGTCAAATTGGTCCAAAAATGTACCTGCCTTTTTGGTACGTTGGTACCAAAAAGGTACCTACCAATTGGTACCTTTAGTCTACCCATTGGTCCTAATTTCACTCTCTAGGGCCACACAAAGTGAGCCTCCACATAACCTCCCATTTTTAAATCTAAAAGATGTGATTACAATCATGTTTCCTTTAAGTCTATTCTCAAGGCTAAACACTTCCTATTCTTCCATCCTTACATGGCTTCATTTGAAAGCTCTTCACCATCCCAACTGCCCTCTTCTGGACACTTTCTATCTTACTGATGTTCTAAAAAATGTGGCTCTTAGAACTGATCACAATACTCCAGTTGTGATCTAATTAGTGAAGAGTATAGTGAAACCATCATCTCCTTTTTTTTCAGGAAAATAAATTTTGTCAGTGTATCCTAAGATCCTATTAGCTTTTTTGACTCCAATGCCCTTGTTGACTCTTTGAGTCTTTTAAAATAAAACATTTTTATATGAACTGTGTTTAAATCATGTCTTGCCAAACCTGTACTTAAAGGTGATCTTTTTTTAATCAAAGTATTGGATTTTACATTTATTCTAGTTAAACTTGATGTTCCTTGGTTTTAACTCATTCTTCTAGCCTGTTGAGATCCTTTAGATTCCAGTTATCTCATCCTATCTGTTAGCTATATCTCCCAGGACTGGATCATTTTAAAATTTGATAAACATGCCATCTATGATTTCACTGAAGTCATTAATAAAAAAAAAATTTAACATTACAGAGTTTTATGGTACCCCACAGAGATGGAACTCGGGTTGCTTTCAATCTATTGTTTCAGTAAATTACCTAATGTTCTCTAACTTGCTGTTACTAAGATTTGATTTCTAAATAGTTCAAATCTAACACTCTCCAAGTGCTTCAAACCTTCAACATATTAAGTTTGACACAGAAATAAAATGTATTATAATTACACAGTGGTCTGGTGGGGGCTTGTCTATGGCTGTATTGTTGACTCATTTTGAGTTTGTAGTACCCTAAATCCTCCAAGGTATTTTTTTTTTAAGATGAACTTTGTCAAATTGATTTTTAATCCAAAAGTAGGATTTCATGCTTAGCTCTAGCAAATTTCATCTTTTAAAAATTTAACCCATTATTCTGACTTGTCAGAATCCTTTTGGACCTCCAATTCTTTTGGGTCCTCCTTGGTTCAGTGAGTTTTGCCAGATCCAGGGTTAAATTAAAGTCCATCCTCCATCTTCTAGAACTTCTCATATCTGCCCAAGGTACTCCCTCTTTCCTCTCTCCTCCCTCACCACATAGGATGAGAGCCTGAGAGCTAAGCTACCTCTTTCATCAACTCATCCAGGAGGCATCCACACAGGCAATGAGTGGTTATTTCCTTCAACTCATTAGAGAACTGATAGCTCCATTCAGTCAGCTTAATGAAAGACGTGGGCACTCACTGCATCTTGACTTTGTAGGATAAAGTGTGTATTGTAAGAGGCTGTCCACATTTCCTCCTCTGGCTTGTTCCTGACCTGATCTCAGCTGTGTCTGGCACAGGTACAAGGTTCTCTACTCAGCTGACAATCACAAGGAGAGTAACATTAGCAGGAGCATGGGCTACCAAGCCTGTTTTCAAGACTGGCATTAGGGCTATGGGATTTATCAGTCACTATCTCCATCTTCCATAAAAAAAAAGATGGGGGCAGCTAGGTGGCACAATGAATAAAGCACTGACCCTGGAGTCAGGAGGACCCATGTTCAAATCCGGCCTCAGACACTTAACACTTACTAGCCATGTGACCTTGGGCAAGTCACTTAACCTCAATTGCCCTGCCTTCCCCCCTGCAAAAAAAAAGGGAGAGAGAAAGCTTGTCATCCCCTACCCTCAAAAGTAGCTAGAGCCGTGCACAGAGTAGATGCTAAAACAAGTATTTGACAATAATAAATTCTTAATAAACAAATTTTAAAATAATAGTTAGCAATCATATAATGATTTATGATTGGCAAATTACTTTCACATATATTTTCTCTTTGATCCTCACAACAACCTTATGAAATGGGTGCTTTTATTATACTCATTTTGCAAATGGGAAAATTGAGGCTGAGAGGTTGAGTGACTTACCAAGGGTCACGCAGTTGGTAAGTACCTAAGTGAGGATATTAACTTAGTTCTTCCTATTTCAAGTGAAAGAATCTCTCTGATCTGCCACCTAGCTTCCTAGGCATTTATTAAACACCTATGAGCCATACACTATTCATTTAAATACAATAAATGAAACAAATCCTACTCCAAAAAATCTTATCTTCTGATGAGGGAGACAACAAGTGAGTATTTCAGTATAAAATAACTATAAGGAGAATAAATACAAAATAGATCAATGCCAGGCAGTTTAGGAGGGAGGACATTAGCAATTGAGACAGGTGGGACAGGAAAGACTTCATGTAAAAGATGCTACTTGGGGTGGCTAGGTGGCACAGTGAATAGAGCACCAGCCCTGGAGTCAGGAGGACCTGAGTTCAAATTTGGCCTCAGACACTTAACACAAAAAATAGCTGTGTGACCTTGGGCAAGTGTATCAGCAAGCACCCCAGTGCCCCCAGGGTGGCTGCCAACACAGGTTCTTAGATCTGCTTTGTTAAAGGAAAGCAACTCAAAATGGGTTAACAAGCTTACTTTAATCAGTCAAATATGTATCATTTACCTAGTTCAGGGGAAAAAGGTCAGCACCCTGAACTTCAGAGTATACAGAAAGAATTATCAAGACAGAGAAACAGATCAAGTAGACAGGTTTCCAAACTGTCCAACCATTACATCCATACCAAATCAACATCTGGGTTTTTCAAAGCCAGGGGGCTCTCAACAACAGCTTCCCAGAGTCTCATCTGATCAAATCACAGAACGCTTCTCAAAGTGAGCCCCAAAGCAAAGCCTCACATCAGGATTTATATAGCCTTCTCCTGGCTCAGAGAATGTAACAACCTTCTGGACCCACTGGCCAATCAAAAAGTATCTACTGAAAAACAAGCCTCCTACCCCAGGCTTCAGGTGCACTCTAGCCTAGGGGCAGGGAAGATCTTTAAATTTGCATTTTCATTACTGCAAGTCACAACCCTATTTGCCCTGCCTTCTGCCCTCCAAAAAGGAAGAAGAAAAAAAGAAAAGATACTGCTTGACCTGCATCTTGGGGGAAAAGAGGGAATCTGTGAGGTAAGGGCAGACTGCATTCAAGGTAGGGGGTTGGGAACAGACATGCAGAGGCACAGAGGAGGAGAGAGGCCACTAGGGTTGGATAGTAGCGGAGGGAGAGAGAGTAATGTGCAAGGAGGCTGGAAAGATAGGCTAAGATAGGGTTCTAAAGGGCTTCCAGAGCCAAAGAGAAGAGTTTCTATTTTAATCTAGAGGGAACAGAGAAACACTGGAATTTACTGAGTAGGAGAATGACATGGCCAGATCTGTGCTTATGGAATTCTTCAATTCTTGTCAAACTGGATGGAGTTGGAGCTGTGCAAAGAGGGCTCTAGGTCTATAATTCACTGATTTGTTCACTTTTCCCCCTTCAAGCTAGTCAAAGAATCACAAATTTAAAGGTTTTAGGGCCCTCCCGGGCCATCTAGCACAGTACCCTCATTGAACATTTGAGATAACTGAGGTTCAAAAAGGGTGACTCGTCCAAGGCCACACAGGTTATGGGTGACACGACAACCCTCCTTTCCATTAACCTAGAGGAGGAGAAGGTTAAAAAGGATAAAGTGGCGTTTCCCTGAAATAACTAAACACCGGCAATGACCCATTGTGATTCTGATCTCTCAGTAATGTCACACTGGGGCAGCAGGGCCATATTGCTTAGCTAGTGCAACCAAGATTAATGACCCATGTTGTTCAATTGGGAGTATAGTAGATCAGAGCCCATATAGAGCTTTGCTTGTAGAAAAAATTTGGTACAGAGGAAAGAATGCTAGATTTGGAGTCAAGGGACACGGAAGAGTCTTCTGATGCCCCCAGCCTCACTGGTACAGACACTCATTTCCACACACCTACATTATTGCAGCAACCTGCTGGTGGGTCTGCCTGCCCCAAGTCTCTCCCCACTTCAGTCTATCTTTCACTCAGCTTTCAAAGTAATCTTCCTGACTATAGTCAGTTCAGACCTGACTTTGTCACCCCTCACCCTTACTCAATAAGTCCTAGTTGCTCCCTATTACCTCTAGAATTAAATATAAAATCCCTTGTTTGGCTTATAAAAGCCATTCATAACCTAGCCCTTTCCTCACTTTCCAGTCTTCTGGCCCCTCATTCCCCTTCAAGTACTCCATGATCGAGCAACACTGGACTCCTTGCTCTTCCTCCCACAAGACACTCCATCCATTCATGCACTTTCAGTGACTGTCCTTCATGTCTAGGGGAAGCTAGGTCATACAGTAGATAGACCACTAGGCCTGGACTCAAGAAGGCTTGAGTTCAAAAGTCAGACCTCAGACATTTACTAGTTGTGTGACCCTGGGCAAGTCACTTAACTCATCTGCAAAATGAGCTGGAGATGGAAATGGCAAACCACTCCTTCTTGTCTAAGTGATGGGAGAGAGGGAGAAAAGATCTCCTATCAGAGGAAAAATGGCTTAGTCAACAAGGGGGGAAAATCAATAAACATTTATCAAAAAAAATCATTTTTTTAGAAAGAAAAATTAGCTCTTTTTCTTTGATTTTCATGGAAATCTTTATTAGTAAGATAGGAGCTGACATTTTCTGAACTAGCTGAAGTGGGCTGCATGATAGAAGAGGGTGTCTTGTGTTTGTATACTCATCGCCTGGAATATAGGAAAAATTTTATGCTTATTGATTGACATGAGTAAACTATTTTAAAATAATAAACTTTTTTATTTATATTTTTATTTTATTTATATATAATATAAATTTAATATAATATAAATATATAAATTTATTTATAAAAAAAATAAACTGTTGAATAGCCTTCTGGTGTTGAGCATAGGAGGAAGTTTTAGTTCCTTGTAAGCAGGCCTTCCTCTAAGAGTGAGACCCCCAGCAGGGGCCCTCTCACCTAAACCACCTTCTTAGAAGCTGCAAATGAAAGAATAAGGAAGCAGAGACCTCAGCCTCAACTGGCTCATACTCAACACAGCTGAAACATATTATAAACATGTCAGATAAAAACAGTGAATGTACAGCAACAGGTTTTTAAAATCCCGTGCTAAAGTCAGTCAGGTGGACTGCTGGCCTCTGGCCAAAGGTCAAGCGTGGAAGTGTTTGAATGGATGGCTGCAGCCTGAACTTGTCAGGCTGGAAATACATTGGTAGAGAAGGTAAGAAAATCTGTTAATGGACCAATATGGGACTTTCATAATAATCGAATCCAAGGCACACCATTAGATTTACCCTTATTGTCACCTTGGTGCTGATTAGCTAAATCAAATCAGATTTTACACCACAATTCTGATCCCTGATTCATAAGCATTTATTAAGGGCCTATATTGTGGAAGGCACTATGCTAGTGTTGGAAAAGCCACAACAAGGATATGGCGATCAGAGCTCTACACCAGGGCACCAGAATTCACCAGATATCAATTTCAATTTTTTCTTTAAAAAAAATCTTTAGGTGGCACAGTGAATAGAGCACCAGCCCTAGAGTCAGGAGGACCTGAGTTCAAATGCGGCCTCAGACACTTAACACAAAAACTAGCCGTGTGACCTTAGGCAAGTCACTTAACCCCAATTGCCCTCCAAAAAGCAAAAAAAAAAAAATCTTTAAATGTTGTTTTCATATAACCATTTTTCTAAACAGCTGGATCACTGCTGCCCTTCCCCTAGTAAATAATAAAAAAGAAAAGAAATTCAGCAATGGCTTAGCAGAAGGAACACAAGCGCTGGAGTAAGAGGACCTAAGTCTAAATCCTTCTTTTGATATTATTGGTTGAAGTAGGTGACCTCTGAAGTCCCTCCCAACACTAATATTCTGTGTCTCTATGATTCTGTGCTCTAAGGACCTCTGATGGTCTATGGTTTAGCATTTGCTTTTTTTTTTCCTTTTTTTTTTTGGAGGGGGGAAGGCAGGGCAATTGGGGTCAAGTGACTTGCCCAAGGTCACATGGCTAGTAAGAGCTGAGTGTCTGAGGTTGGATTTGAACTCAGCTCCTCCTGACTCCAGGCCAGTGCTCTATTCACTGTACCATCTAGCCGCCCACCCCCTCCCCGCTTACCTTTTCTCACATGCACTTGGCACACTGAAGGAAGAAGTGGCAAAGTGTTTCAAGAAGCAATAATTCTTTATCTGAACATATACACTGTAACTTTGGATAAGTTCCTTAACTTTCCTATACCATACATGACTATATGAACTTTGGGCCTCAGTTTCCTCCTCTGCAAGATGAGAGGACCGGACTAGATGGCTTGAGTTCTAGATCTATGGATCTTATGGTCAAGTGAGTTAGACGGCATATGCAATGTTCAACACCCAAAGTCCAACCTGCAAAAAATGTGAGAGAGAAGACACTCAAACTTTTTTCAGCAACATAGAAACAAATTAGCTAATAATAATCTAATTAACAAGAATAACAATATAAAAAGAGAAACTCCCAGATGGCACACTTCCCATATTGACCCTACCCGAGATGAATTCCTGATCACCTCCACTCTTGCTGCATCTCAGGGTCGCCTTTCCCATTATGCCTTGTGACTCCAGCGAGTCTCTCTGCACAAGCAACTATATTTGTCTTAATGAGGTATGTGAGTACCTTTGGTAAGGTTTGTCCCAGCCATGTGTTTTTGAAGCTATTCTTTGGGGCCAAAGGGGGTGCTGAAGATACAAAGACAAAAATGACTTAAAAATAATGTACTGACTTAATCATTGTCTTCATCTTTTTTTTTTTTTTTGCTTTCTGGAGGAGGGGAGGCTGGGCAATTGGGATTAAGTGACTTGCCCAAGGTTACACAGCTAGTAAGTGTTAAGTGTCCAAATCCAGATTTGAACTCAGGTCCCCCTGACTACAGGGCTGGTGCTCTGTTTACTGTGCCACCTAGCTGCCCCAATCATTGTCTTTTTAAAGCAATTGATACGTTTCATGCACAGTGAAGAGTTTTAATCAACCTCAAAGGAGCAACTTCCATCTTCCTCATGATTGGTTCAATCTTGGCTTACACAGGAAGCCTTTGCCTGTTCCTCCCTTAATGATAGTTCCTTCCCTCTGTTTATTATGTCTAATTTATCCTGTACATGTTTATGTATAATTCAAATATAGCATATTGTTAAACATGTCACTTTTCACATTGTCAACACAGAATGCTATCTCCCCCACTCCACTCTGAGCTCCATGAGGGCAGGGATTACTTTTTGACTGATTGACCATGTTACCCTTTGGCAAGTTACTCTACCTGTTTGGGCCTCAGTTTCCTTATCTGTCAGATAAAGAAATAGTTAAGATGCTTTCCAGCTCTAAATCTAGGAACCTATTATCCCATGGTATTTATAAACCTTAATGTCTTCCACTCTCTCATTTGTGTCCTTTCCGTCAACCCTAGTGACCCACTGATCCTAGCTATCTGTGAGGCCTCTGAGAAACTTCAGTCTCCTTTGATCATTCTAGAAAAGGGTTTGGTTTTTGAGAAGCACTAGCTGGTCAAAAAGAGCTATGTTTACTCATAGGCAGCCCCAGGATATACTGGCCACTTGCAGCCAGGTAACAGTGAAATGTTTGGGTTCACAAAATGGTATGTTGCCATTGCTGGCAAAATCTGCTGGTGCCTAGGAAGAAGAAGGGCTAGTGAAGGTTCTGTGACTCAACCAGTTTGGTTGTCCCACTCACCAAAGCAACTTGCAACTGACTTCCGATCACTGGATTACTGGGTTGAGAAAATGGTATAATGGGTAGAATGCTTGATGTGCAGTCCAGAAGACCTGACTCAGACACATACTATCTTTATGACCCTTGGTAAATCACTTAATCTTTCTGTGACTCAGTTTCTTCATCTATACAATGGAGATGATAATGCCTACATCAAAGGATTGTTGGGAAGCTCATAT
Source organism: Petaurus breviceps papuanus (assembly GCF_028583685.1). Lineage (NCBI taxonomy): Eukaryota > Metazoa > Chordata > Mammalia > Diprotodontia > Petauridae > Petaurus > Petaurus breviceps. The sequence continues at coordinate 4,430,329 of NW_027185764.1, forward strand.
GAGATGATGTGAATTGCCTTGCAAAAGCTACAGCCATGCATAAACTTAGCCATTGTTGTTCATCAGAGCATAAGTATAGGTGCATAAAACTGGGGAATAGCTGGAAATTTTAAAAAAGATGATTTAAAGACATGACTGTTGTGTGGATGAAAATTTTGATTAGAAAACTTGAACTTCTGCCAAGTTTCAAAGGGTTTGGTGAAGGTAGAAGAAGCCCTCAAAATACTGATTGTATACACTGCAAAGGTGAAGGTGCTGTGTTAAATTGACCATAGTGGCATTTCACAAGCTATTCACTTTTATATTTTATTCCTTTGTTTGGAGAGCTGTACTCTAAAAACTTCATCCTTGTATTTTTCTCTCTCCCCATCCCCACATCTCCCAAAACCTGAAGGGTGAGGTATTATGGTACCTTATGACAATAACACAGTATAAAGAATCAGATGATCTGAGTTCAAGTCTCCACCTTGCCATTTCGAACCTATATGACCTCAGGCAAAACACTGAAACTTTCTGGGCCTCTGTTTCCTTATCTACCAGGATTGAATTCGATGACCTCTAAGATTCCTTCCCAACCTACAACTACAATATTTTTTTCTAATATATTTATTTATTTTTAGTTTTCAACATTCACTTCCATATGATTTTTAGTTCCAAATTTTCTCCCTATATCTTCCCCCTCCTCCACCCCAAGATGATGTGCATTTTGATATAGGTTTTGCGGAAGGAAGGAAGGAAGGAAGGAAGGAAGGAAGGAGGGAGGGAGGGAGGGAGGGAGGGAGGGAAGGAAGGAAGGAAGGAAGGAAGGAAGGAAGGAAGGAAGGAAAGGAGGGAAGAGCAAATAATGTGCTTTGATCTGCATTCGGATCCATAGTTCTCTTCCTGGATGTGGACAGCATTTTCCATCATGAATCCTTTGGAGCTGACTTAGATCCTTGCATTGCTAAGAAAAGATGAGTCTATCAAAGTTAGTCATCGTACAATGTGGCTATTGGTGTGTACAATGTTCTACTCACTTCACTCAGCATCAGTTCATGTTAAATCTTTTCAGATTTTTCTGAAGTCCTCCTGCTCATCATTTCCTATGGCACAATATTCATTACATTCATATGTCACAACTTTTTCAGTCATTCCCCAACTGATGGGCATCCCCTCTACAGCTACAATCTTATGAGACTGTTATGTTACATTCTTTTTTGTTATCCCAATAACTACCCATACAATATATTCTCTTCTTTACTTCCAGATCTCAGGAGTTTTCTTTTGCTTTTTTTTTTTTTTGGATCTCCGTGGAATGATAAGGGCTTGTGTATAACTTTCTGCTGATGTTTTATAAGGTCATTAAAAACCAGAAATTCTCACCACATCCTGATCATCCCACTGGAAGATTCAAAGTAGAAATCAGAATTTCTTGCCCTGCTCTGATGTCCTTTACAAGTTGTATCTTGAGCCTTAAGTCAGAGAGTCACGTCTCTGCAGGCAGATTTACACCTAGGCTAGGGCACAAGAGGGACACCTTTGGAAAGAACTTTGGATTTAGAGGGCAAGGGCCAGGGTTGCAGTGCCAGCAAACACACACATACACACACACACACACACACACACACACACTCTTCTTAGTTATAATCCATTTAGCAAATAATTTAACCTCCCCAAGTCTCAGTAACAAGAATAAAAATAAAAACCAACAAGGGTGATCCTATTTGATAATAAATCATTTAAAACCATTTAAATTTTTAAAATATATGCATTTTAATGACTTACTAGGTGCCAGATACTGTGTTAAGTGGTATGTATACAAATAAAAAGCAAAAGCCATCCCTGCCCTCAGGAAGCTTACATTCTAAAGGAGGAGACAACGTGTAAATAAATAGGTAGATACTGGATACATTCAGAATAGATGGAAAATAACTGTCCAGAGGGAGTCTTTAGTGGGTTCTATTAGTGGTCAGCACTCATCATAACTGAAATTTGCTGTTGTTTATCCTTCATTTTCAAAGAGGACCGATGACATCACAGAGTGAAATCTTGACTCTCTAGTGAATTGTGAGGCTTGTTAGTTAGTCATTTTAATCATATCTGACTTTCTGTGACTCCATTTAGGGTTTTCTTGGCAGATACTGGAGTGGTTTTCCATTTCTTCCTCCAGCTCATTTTATAGATGAGGAAACTGAGGCAAAGAGGATTAAATGTCTTACATGGAATCACACAACTAGTAAGTTTCTGAAACCAGATTTGAACTCAGGTCTTCCTGACTCCGGGCCTGGCACTCTATCCACTGTACTACTGACCTGTCCTTAAATGAGCCAGGACCCCACAAAGTTATCAACCTCTCTCTCTCCTCCAGAGTCATCCAGTGGCAAGACAAAAGTCAAGGTAACTGGTGATGGCCCAGGATGCAGTGGATGACCTTGGCCCTTCTAAATATAGATACAATTATCCCTTCTACATCAAGACATCCCCCTTTGTTGTTTTGATATACCACAGGTCAGCATAAGAAATTAAATGGGAACTTGGGGGGAGTTTTATGGAAGCCACAAGCCAGCACGTGAAGGCCAGCAGGAAGAGTACTTTTTCATACAGTATTTTTACTTAACATTGACCTACATGTAGCCTAGGACTAAATACTTAACCCAAATTTTACAATAAAGTATTATAAACACCCTATAAAAGCAAAAGAAAAAAATTCAGATTTATTCTCTGGTACTAAAGGAGGAGCAAAAAATTTCATGCAGATTTCCCAGATCTCAGGTGGCGGGGTTGGAGGAGAGCGTGAGACCTGCTCTAGACATCCTCAGTGTGGAAAGAATAACTGGACATATGCTGTCTCCACCAATAGAATATCCCAGAACCGATTAGCTTTGGGTTTTATATCCCCAGCACTTGGAACAGTTTTAGAAAGAGCATATCCCGATTAATGGAGGGTAGTGTAAGAAATGACAAATATGAAGACTAGGAAAAAAATTGGAAGACCTTAATGAATGAATGAATCATTTTCTTATCTACTCTGGTTAGAGTATGGGGACAAACTAGATTTCATGTAGAGGAAGTGTTAGCAAGGAGCCTGGAAAGCAAGACACAGGAGGTATATTTGTATGCACTGGAGATTTTTAGTCTAGAAAAAAAAAGGAACTTCATAAATGTTTGTTGATTGAGTTTTATAAATGTTACTTTTAAAAGTATATCAGGTACATGGACCATGCGCTTTGGGAGTCCCAGAGCACTGAGGGTGAGCAGGGCCTAGGTAAGCCACTCCTGGGAAAAGGCAGTATCTTCACTGTCTAAATAAGAAATGAATTCTAGTAGTCATCCACAACCCAGGATAAATTACACCTTGTAAATACCCCCAAGGCAAAACCTCCTCCTTTTTTACTCATCCCCTCAGCCTGCATGTTTTCTTGGGTTGACTTTGTTTCCCCTTTGTTTTCTACTTCTGTGCTGCCTAGGATGTTCATAATAATTGGATTTTGCCTATTTAAAAAATAGGGAGAGAGGTAGTATATTTTGAGTCTTAGTTTTATCTCTGACAAATTTTAGCCATTTAACAACTGGCAAATCCCTTGATTTTTCAGTGCCCTCAGACAATTCTCTGATAATATAAATTGCAGATGGTTTTCCACAACACATGGTAGAGGGTATTTCCACACCAAGGGATGGGTTCTCTACATTTTTGAAATCACAAGGAAAGACTGAAAAAAAAATGAAAAAGTGGAGAAAAAGAGGAAAGAACGAATGTACACTGTGACCCTTTGTGGGTTGCTTCTGGACATGATTCAGCCACCAGGGCCAGTATTCACTGCTGAAGTAATTCTGTCCTTTAATTTCATTCCTATTAATCTTATGATACTTTCTTTGTTCTTGATTTTTACATATGAGTTATTTACAAAGTTAATTGTACAAAATAAAATAATTGTATTCTCTCTCCCCAGACCCCCCCCCTCACCATTTATTTCCCTCTAAGATTACCTTCCATCTACCCTGTATATATCTTGTACATAAATATTTATCTAATGAGAATTTAAGCTACTTAAATGCAAGGATCATGTTATTATCTTTCTTAGAACAATGTTGGGTACAAAGAAATTACTTATTCAATGCTTGTTGGTAGACTAACCATTGGTAAAACATTATTTCCTTAGACAATTTGGGCATATACTTCCATACATCTGGATATGAGAATTCTTGACTTGGCCAGAAGAAAATGAGATAAGCCCTTTATTTGATTCCCACTTCCTTTGAACACCGTGTCCCATGGATTTTTGACCTAGAGCCTTAGCACTTAATATTCATCAAGGGTGTTCTGGTACTTAAGATATTGGCAAACTGCTTAAGTTCTTAAAGAAAGAGAATGATTGATCGACTTTTCTGGCCTATTCTTTGACCTACAAAACTGCCTTGTATTAATACCCAAGGAAATTCAGTAGTGAGGCCATAATACAGTATAATTGTACTATGGATGTAGTTTTATTGGAAGAATGAGAATGAGCAAAGCTTGTGGTCAGAGGCCATGCCCACATACCAAGAGGCAGAGGGAATTATATAAAGGCCAACAGTCTTTACTTGGTGTGGAAAACAATTTTTCTTACCCATCAGATCCATAACTAGGGTGGAGTGACTGGGACTATGCCCCTGGGTGCTCAAACATAGACAGTGCTGTCAACCTTGTACCCCTTCAATAGGTAGAAACAACTGAACTCAGCAACTACTCAGCAAAATTAACTAATTGGAATATGAGGCTTCCAAATAAAGCTATCTTTTTAGGCAACCACACCTCAGATGAGTTCAACAGTGGCCCACCCCAACCCTGCTCTGCCGTAGAGCAGAGCCCTCCACGACAGCATCCTGGTAGTGCCTAAAGGCTCCTCTGCCCCTAGCTCAATTGCATTTATTTTAAAGGCTAGTTTGCAGATGCCTTTAGTTTTTGTTGCTTCTGATACATTTTATGGTGTTAAATGTTTGTGCCAAGATTACTAGTTTGGGGTCTGTTAATGGTAAAGGATGATGGGGAAAATGGTTCATAATGGTTCTCATGTGGTTTACATCTTCTTGGATGCAATGAATATTAACTGAAAATCTTTAGGAGGTTCTCAGTCTTAGGAAGATTCACTATAAGATACCACTTTTCTTTCTCTCCTCTTCTCTTCCTTTTCTTTTCCTCCTATCTCTCCTTGGTCTTTCTTCCTTTTTTTCTTAATTTTTTCTTCTTTCAAACAAGTACTTTATTAATGCTTTTTATTTTCTATCAGCCTGCATTTATTATGCACCTACTAATGGCAAGATAATGTGCTACACTCAAGGGATACAAAGAAAGCAAAAATAAAAACAAAAAAAACCCAGAAGGAACTTACAATCTACTGGGGGAGATAATATGCAAAAAATCATGAGCAAACAAGATACATACAAGATAAATGGGGGGAGGCAATCTCAGAGGGAAGTCGCAAAGATTAAAGAGGACTAGGAAAGACTTCTGGCAGAAGGGGAGACTTCAGTTGAGCCTTAAAGTAAGTCAAGAGGCAGCTAGGTGGCACAGTGAATAGAGCACCGGCTCTGGAGTCAGGAGGACCTGAGTTCAAATCTGTACTCAGACACTTAACACTTACTAGCCATGTGACCTTGGGCAAGTCACTTAACACCAATTGCCCTCCAGAAAAAGGAAAGAAAAGTAAGTCAAGAGGTGGAGCTGATGCAGAGGGGAGTGTACCAGGTATGGGGACAGGACAACAAAAAGGCCAGTGTCAATGGACTGAAGATGGAGGGGAGTGAGGTATGAGAAGTCTAGAAAGGTAGAACAGGATAGATTATAAAGGGCTTCAAAAACTAATGAGAATTTTGCATTTGATCCTGGAGGTGATAGAGTACACTGAAAAAGGGTGGGGTTTATGGGCAGACCTGCCCTGTAGGAAGATCAGTAAGCAGAGGATGGATGGGAGTGGGAAGAACCTGAGATAGGGACACCCATGAGGAGGCCATGGCAGCAGTGCCAGTATGAGGTGATGAGGGACTGCACCAGGGTGGTGGCAGTGTGAGAGAAGAGAGAGGGGAGTATACCAAGGCTCCTACAAGCAACAGGACTTCTCACATCATGGCTTCTTCCCAACCACTCCCCTTCCCTCTCTCCCCCATCTTGTAATAAAAAGTACGGCCAAGCAAAACAAGCCAACACATTGACCGTGTGTGTCAACATATGACTTCCTTCACAGCTGTTGTCCACCGTCTTTCTGCAGAGACGAGGCAGACATGTCACACACCATTAGTCTCACGGAATCAAAAGTGGTCCTATTTCTGAGCTGTTTCAACGATGTTCCCCTTACATTGTCATATTCTCTGTGTAAATTCTTCTGCTTGTTCTGCTTCACTCTTGGAGATACAGTTTTAATAATATATGTCAAGCCTTGTTCTCAGGGAGCACTTCACATGCATTATCTCATTTACTGTAACAGTTTTTTTTATTAGGGAAAAAAAAATGTGTCCAAGGCATATGAATCCAAAAATATATAAAACACACGTGTTCCATTCAAATCATCCTGAACTCTCGGAGTGCATTTGCATTTTGAGCTCTTATCTAAGTATTCCTTTAAAAAAAATGCATCAAATACCAAAGGGGCCAAACAAAGAGAACTGCTGAGAGTGCATCTCTTCCCCTTAGTCAGGATCAACTTTTTTCCTGCTCTCAAAAAACATGTTGTTGTATTTCATCTGTAGACACCAGACACTCTAAAGTTGGAAGGGACCTTAGAAGTCATGTCAGTCAGTCACTTAACCCAAGCAAGAATGCCCTCTCAAACACTGCTAACAAGTGGTTACTGCACAGCCTTTATTTGAACCCTTGCTCTTATCTGATGGCTGTATGGTTCTGTGGAAAAAGTGTGAGATTGGCGAGCCAGATATCCCAGGTCCAATCCCAGTTCTGCCTTTTATTGTGTGAATTTGGGCAAGTCCCTTAAACTCCCTGGATCTCAGTTTCTTCATCCATAAAATGAGGGGGTTGGACAACATTCCTCTAGAATCCCTTCCAGTTAGGGGTGTGCTTAGGCCAGCTCATGCTGGTTCATGAGAGCTAATTATTAAATTTTCAGTGTAAGCACTTATGCATCAAAAATCATTAAGTACTACAAATCGGTACTTGATTTATCATTTTGTTGTTTGTCTAGACTGAAAAAAAGGAATAGAGAAAATGTTTATAATGGAGACTAAACTTTAAAATATGTCATGTATTTTTTTTTCAAAGAATCAGTTGTTAAACATTTACCAGCATACTTCTGCTTCTAATTCAAAATTTATGACCCATGATCACTGGCAAAACAACCATTCATTTCTAGACAACTATAATTTTTGAAAGTCTACCTAATACTGCACTAAAATTCATTTCCTTATCATTTCTACTCATGGTTCCTAGTTCCATCCTCTGGAGCAAGATAGAATATCTATTCTCTCTTCTATATGATAACTCTTCAAAATATTTATGATCTCTTCCAGTCTCCCAGCTCTCCAGTTAAACTTTTTTTTTTTCTAGGCTAAACATCTCTAAGTCCTTCAGATATTTCTCATGTGACACACTTTCCAGGCTCCTTCTCAATATTTCCTCTAAATAATATTGCTTTACAAATACTATCACATTTTCTCTTCCCCACCTGTTAGGTATGTGCTATTATTATTTCTGGTTTCCAATTAAAGAAACTGAAGCAGAGACGATAATTGATAAGTAAGTGTCTAGTAAGTGTCTGAAACTAGATTTGAACTCAGATCTTCTTGGCTCCAGGTCCAGTGCTCTGTGCACCTAGCTACCTCTGGATGAAATCTAGTTCATGAATGTCCCTATAAGAAGTGTTGCATATAGAGCAAATATGTGTAGTCTGATCAATGTAAAATATAGTAAGATTTCACTCATAGAGGTCTTCCCACATTTCTTTGTATTCTTCATATTTTTCATTTGTCATTTCTTAAGGTGCCCTCTAGTAATCTGGATACCATTTTTCTGTTAATGCAGCCTAAAATTGCATTGGGTGAGTGGTACAGTGGATAGAGTGTTGAGCACAGGACAGGAAGAGTCATCTTCCTGAATTCAAATCTAGCCTTAGACACTTACTAGTTGTGTGACCCTGGGCAAGTCACTTAACCCCGTTTGCTGCAGCTAGTTCATCTGTAAAATGAGCTAGAAAAGGAAATGACAAACCATTCCAGTATCTTTGCCAATAAAATCCCAAATGAGATCATGAAGAATCAGACGGGACTGAAACAACTGAAGATGAACAACAACAAAATTGCCTTAAGATGTTTTCAGAACTATTTGAGAGTCCACTTCAAGCATCTATTAACCATCCACTATGCACCATTCCTTCAAAAATGAATATCCCAATGAGGGTACTGTGGTATAAACAGCATGTAATGAATGAGGAACTCCAAAGAAGAACAGGAATAAAAGTTGTCATCAAGGAATTTCACGAAAGGAAGAGAAGAAAGGGCTAGCAACATGGTGAGTGTGAATGATGACAGGCAAACAGAGAGAGTTATCTCCAGTTACAATGCCAAGAGAAAGCAAGGAAGGTCTGCTGCAGGTCAGGGACAATATGAACAAGCCCCACGCAGGGCAGGCAGGCCAGGATGGGCTACGATATCCATCACTAGGGAGAACTCCTACATCTAGGAAAGCACAGATTTGTTCCAGACACTGTACCAGGTGCTTGAGATACAAAAACAAAACAAAAAACAACAATAAATAGTCCCTGATCTCAAGAAGCTTATATTCTATTTGGGAGAAATGATATATAAGCTGTGCATAGTAGATTTACAGTTTCATAAGCAATCATATTTTTGTTGTACTGTGTTATGGAGATGTTTGCTTTATTTATTTGTAAGATAAATTTTTAAAAAAGAAAAATATAAGTTGAAAATTAAATACAAAATATTTCCAAAGGAACTGGAGGCATCAGGAAACTTCCAGTAGAAGAAGATAACTAGGGCTGAACTTTGAAGGAAGCTGGAGGCCAAGGTGAGGAGAGAGAACATTCCAGGTATGTAGACAGTCTATACGAAGGCACAATGATGGGGAGATGCAAATAGACCAGGATGACTGAAATGGAGTGCATGAAAGAGATTGTGCTAATCCTGGAAAACATGGACTGAAGCCGAATTGTGAAGGGTCAGACAGAGCAATTTGTACTTGATGCTAGAAGCAAGAGTGAACCCCTAGAAAAGGTCCACGTAGGAAGAGGTCCATGAGGAAGGAGGAGGAGGGCATCTCGGAGGTGGTGGTGAGGATACAGTGCATTTCAGGTATGAGAAACAACCTTCACTGAGGCACAGAGATGGGAGATGGAAGGACTTGTGTGAAGGACAGCACTTAGGCCACTTTGTTTGGACCACAAGCTATGGGATGGAGATTTATGTGCTACAATAGGTCTGAAAGGTAGGTTGGGGCCAGATAGGAAAGGACTTTACAGAGAAAATTGTATTTAATCCTATAAGCAATGGGGAGGCACTAGGGCTTCTGGGGCAGGTGGGGTGATAGGGTCAGACCTGTGCTTTTGGAATATGACTTTGGCTCCAAGGGTGTGAACCTCAGAGAACAGAAGGGTGGTGCTTCTGTAAAAATAGTGAAGTCAAGAAAAGGGAAGAGTTTGGAGGAGAAATGCAATTAATTCCATTTTGGACATATTGGATTTGAAATGCCAAAGGGACAGCCAACTGAAGATGTGTGATAGACCATTGGTAATGTGGGAGTGGAGAGAGAATGAGGCTAGAATTATAGACCGAAGTAACAGATGAACTTGTGCTGCTGATAAACTCCTCTGTTTATCTTGTAAAGCCCTTCCCAGCTTAACCCCAACCTATCTTTCCAGCCTTATTATATTTTAATCTCCTTAATCTCCTTCACAAACTCTAAAGTCCAACTAGATTGACTTTCTTCTTTTTTTGTTTGTTTTTTTGTTTGTTGGGTTTTTTTTTTGTTGTTGTTTTTTTGGTGGGGGAAAGGCAGGGCAATTGGGGTTAAGTGACTTGCCCAAGGTCACACAGCTAGTAAGTGTAAGTGTCTGAGACCAGATTTGAATTCAGGTCCTCCTGAATCCAGGGCCAGTGCTCCACTCACTTCACCACCAAGCTGCCCCAAGATAAGGAATTCTAAGGAAAAACTGGTATGAACTCATGCAGAACAAAGTAAATAGAACCAGGAAAATAATATATAATAATTAGGATCGTGTAAATGAAATAAACACCAAAATGAATCTTGCTTCTATGTGTTGTCATTACAGTGCCATTTGTGACCCTAGAGAAGCTGAGGAAGTTTGCCACCCTCCTTTGGTTGGAGAGGTGGGGACCATGAATGTAGAATGCTGCATAGATCATTCCATATAGATGTTTTATCAATTACTTTTGCTTAACTGTTTTTCATTATTAAAAAGAAAGACTTGCTCTGTGTGTGATGAGGGAGTGGAAAGAATAAACTGTATACCGGGGATGGATGATTGTGACATAAAAACAAAAGACATTAGTGAAATAATGATAATGACCATGATGCTGATGATAATGGGTTGGCTGTAACTGTGACTTCATATGCCCTTGCTTTAAAATGTCTACTTTTCTAGACATGTGGTAGCCAGAGGAAGTTTCCTCCCTGATGTTCTGCCTTCATTCCTGAAACTTCGTTCTCTCCTTTTATAAACTTCATCAACTAAAACATTTTCTCTATAAGCTTTGACAAGTTGGTAATGGATTTCTGCAGCTGAAACATTTCCGGAGCTCAGAATTGAAGAGCGGCCCACATTCCATCCAGGACCACATGTTGAGGAGAGCAGACACTTTCAAATGAGGGAACACCAGTTCTCAAGTTACAACCTATCTCCTTCCCAGAGTTCCCACATATGCCCGAGAACACCTTGTTGTTATAGAAGCAACATGGCTGCATGAAGAACCAGTGATGGAGCCTGTGTGTATATTTCTGAACCACTCACTTAAAATTAATGTCTCTTTTTCTTAGCCTCCAAACTCATGATCTCCAGGATTCCTAAATATCCTACCTTTCACCATGTCTGGTTTCCATGGTGTTTTCAGCTGTTAGGGTTACCCTAACATCTTCCTCGTTTGCTTTTTGTACAGGTTCAGACCTCCCAACCTTGAAAACTTTATCCTATTCTTGAGTTTCCATTTAGTCTGACAAAGCTCCTCCTGAGCTTAGTGCTGGCGACAATATAAAAATTATATTATCAAAATCAGAACTGGAAAGGGAGCTTATAGATCACCTTCATTTCATTGATTTAGGGATTTATTTTTGAAAGAAAATTTTATTTTAAGCTTAGTAACCACTTATTAAAAACTAAGTCTACAAACTGAAGAAAAGGTATAGACCTATACCCGGAGAGGGAGTTTCTTCTTCTGGAAATTCCCTATATAACGGAAGTCCCTATCCCTAACCATTTACAAAAACATTAAATTGAATAAATAAACTCAAAATCATTTACTTATTTTAAGTAGATATTAATTTTTAACACAATAACAACAAAAAATTGCTTTCATGTCTCTGGATTATTTTTTCTGTTTTTTCTTTTTACTATTATTATCATCATTTCATTCTTCCCATTGCTATGTTCAATCATTATTATTATCCTTGCGGTTGTAATTGTCATTTACATAGTCCTTGGTGTGTTTCTTCTGATTCTGCTTTCTTCACGTTCCCTCCTTTCACATAGGTCTTTCCAAATTTTTTTGTATTCTTCATGTCTGTCACTTATTTCTCATGGTGCACTAATATTCCTATTCTAATCATTTACCACAATTTGTTCAGTCATTCATTCCCCAATCCTTGTATATCTGGATTTCCCCCTAGTCTTTTCCTACTACAAATAAAACTGCTATGAATGTTTTTCTAGAAATTGGTATCCCCCTCCCATCCTTATAGAATAATCCCTGGGGTGGCTAGGTGGCACAGTGAATAGAGCACTGGCCCTGGAGTCAGGAGGACCTGAGTTCAATTCTGGCCTTGGACACTTAGCATTTACTACCCCTGTGGCCTTGGGCAAGTCACTTAACCCCAACTTCCCTGCCTTCTCCCCTCTAAAAAAAAAGAATAATCTCAACATAACCCTCCATTATTCATCACTGGATTAAAAGGTATAAGCAATTTTAGAACACAGTGTAGGGGTTCTTGACTTTTGACATAGACCTCTGGTAGTCTTGCGAAGCCTATGGACCCTTCTCAGAATATTTTTAAATGCATTAGATAAAGTACATAAAATTACAAATGAAAGTAATTCTATTGAAATCAGCTATTAAGGGCTTTTTTAAAAAAATCACAATCCCAAGTTAAGAACTTTTGCCTTAGTGTATTTTTCCCCCATAAGATTATACTAATAGAGTTCCAGAGTTCCATCAGCAGTGTGATAGTGAGACTTCTTTCTCTACAACCCTGCCATCACTGAACTTTATCGCTTTTAATTAATGATACTAACTTTGGCATTAGAAGACCTGAGCTCAAATCCTATCTCTATTGTATTTTAACTGTGCAGTCTTGGAAAAGTTATTTTAACCTTTACACACCTTGATTTCCTCACTTGTAAATGAGGGGGTTCAATTAGATGACCTGTAATGTTATTGCCAGCTCTAAAGTCTATGATCCAATGATCCTGGCCAATTTATTTGTGGAGAGAGGGGGAAGCTGGTAACTTAGATTTGTTTGAACTCCCATTTTTCTCCAATAATTACAGGGTTTGAATTATTTTTAGATGATTCTTTACAATTTTTTTCCCCAAAAACTTCCTATTGGTTAAATCCTTTATGCATTGGAAGAATGTTTCTTACTCTTATAAATTTATGTATACTTCTTATTGATTTTCATGTCAGATTTGTACCAGGTAAATTCATGGAAAATATTTTTTCTGATCTATTTTATTCTTTTAATTTTGGATACATTGTTTTTGAAATGCGTAAATGCTATTTTTATGTAATTAGAGCCATCTGTTTTGCTTTTTATAATTTCTTCTATTTGTTCAGTAGATCAGACTTTCTCTCCCTGAATTCAATAAATATATCAGTCCATTTTCTGTTATTTAAAAAAAGATTTTAAAATATTTGTATCATTGATCTACTTGGAACTTATTGTAATATATGATCTGAGAGCTAATCTTATTTTTTCCCATCCTTCTACTTAATTTTTGCAACAGTTATAATTGAATAATGAAGCCCTTCTCTAATGTTTTTTATCTCTCCAGCACTAGTATAGTGGACACCTTTGGTTCATGTGCTGAATTATATAGTCTGTTCCACTTATATCTATTTTTAATTCCAGTACCAGATAGTTTTGATAATTGCTGTTTTATTTCATGATGCAGGAGTCTAAGTCTGCTTTTTCTTCATTTCACAATTCCCTTTGATATTCTTATATATTCTTCTATGGAAATTGTGTTCTCACTATTTTTGAAAAACAATCCAATGACTGTGCTTTATAGCCCTAAATTAATTTTAGTAGGCTTGAGTTAGCTATGGGTAGTGGCTATCTCTCCTTTAATTCTTCTTCTTCATAAAACAATTGATTTTGAACTGGAGAGGACCTTGGACAGTGGTATTCTAGTCCATTTTTAATCATATGGAGGAGAAGCCAAGGAGGGAAGTATATACATGACATATTTTTAAGTTTAATTTATATTATTAACACCCCCCCACCTTACTTTCTTAATTCAAGACAACAAAACAATGAAGCCCAGATTTGTAACATTTGCTGATTTGGGAGGGGTAAATACTCGTGGTGAAAATTTAACAGTCAGTTCTCCAAGTGAGCCTGTGAGTTGACTACATGAAAAATAAAGCATAGATGATGGTGGAATAACTTGCTTAAAGTCGAATAAATAGTAACATAGAAAAGATTTGAATCCAGGTCCTTTGACTCCAACTCAGCAGTCCTTCCCCTGCACCATCCTGGTATTTCTTTTGTCAAGCAAAAGCTACCAGCTCTAATGGGACATTTAGAACTTTAAGGGATATTAGCATCGTTAATCTACATTTCATTTTATGGATGAGCTGGGACCCCAAGAAGTCACATGATTTAGCCAACCAAGGTCATGCAAGAAGTTAGTCAGCAGCAGAACAAGAACTCACATGTGTTCAGTTCACATGCATGCATTGCATAGGGTTTGATAATTTATGACACATGTGCAAAAGATACAGAATGCCACTGGTACCCCTGTCCACTGAAGCATTTCAGTCTTCCTTATAAACTTGGTACTTGACTTACTAAAAACTGAATGCTCATGAGGTTTATAGAGAAGAACCCCATAGATTAGAAAAAGGTAGTATTTGAAGTGTCCCTCTTTTTGTCCCTTCCCCTGTGTGTTGCACTCTAAAAGACCCTCTATTGCCTAACCATAGTCCTGCTTCTGCAGACATAATTTACTTTGTGACATGATGGCCGGGCCATCGTGGAAAATTGGAACTATCTAGGAAATATAGGAAAATTATTTAAAAGATTTCTATCATTTCTCTCTTCCTTTCTCAATTGCCTCCTTTAGTCTGTAAGAAGCCTATCCATTTTCCTCTTCATGGCTTTCTGGTTTTCAGTTTATTCCTCATAATTAATCAAACAACAAGCCCTACTATGTGCCAGATACTGTGTGCACTGAACACTGGGGCTGCAAAAACAAGAATGCAAGTCAATCTCTAAACTCAGAGTATTTGCATTCTAATAGGAGAGATAAGCGTGTACATATTGGTGTATATGACTCAAAAAGGCAGACCCAAATAAATTAAATGGGAAGACATTTACAGTTGATGAGTTGGGGTGGGGAGGGGTGAGGAAATGGCTCCTGCAAAGGTAGCGCTAGGGAGAAATCTTGAGGGAAACTAGGGATTCCAAGAGGCTGAGGTGAGAGGGGATTTCATTCTAGACATGAAGGGACAATCAATGAGAAGGCATGGAGATTAAAAATGGAAAGCTGTGTGTGAAGCACAGAAAGCAGATTACTCTGATGTTTTCTAGAGCTTAAAGCATGATTTTTCCTAGAGATACTTTCATTTTTTTTAAGGGATCTGGAAGGCAGAAGTGCCTTCAAGACCCAAAGGAACAGAATGAGTGTCCCAGAATTTAAAAACAAAAACAGTAAATTTTATATTTGGGGGTGGGGCAATGCATATCAGAAGGCCAGCCAGCTAGTGCAGCGGATAGAGCACCAGCTTTAGAGTCAAGAAGACCTGAGTTCAAATCCAGATTCAAACATTATTAGCTGTGTAACCCTGGACAAGTCACTTACCTCTGCTTGCCTCTGTTTCCTCATCTGTAAAACAGAAACACAGGAGTACACACTGGGAATGGAGAAGTTGAAGGGCTTTGCATAATGACAACTGGGGGTGGAGTGGTTCAGAATCACTGGTGTGAGAAAGGAATGACCCATGAGTTTGTCAATCATCACTAGACTTACTAATATCACTAGGAGTTCTGCCTCAGGGTGGTGTCCTTTTAGAGTATTAAAGCTCAAGTAAGGGAACCTTTGAGGGGAGCTGATGGATTAGCCCTTCTCTCCTATTCCTACAGATAGACAAAGCCAGAAGATAGGTTAGGGTTGCAAAAAGGAATGGCATCTCTCTGTCACCTTCAGGCAGCAAGAGTCCAGAGTCCCCCTTACCCTTCTTGCACTCTAGGCCAGCTAAACTAGCGTCTCTATTCCTCACACATGACACCCCATGTCCCATCTCCATATCTTTGTACTGACTGTGTCCCATGCTGGAATTCCCTCCCTCATTACTGACACCTCAAAGAATCCATCTCTCCCTTTCATACTTAGAAAAAGCATCATCTTCCTTATGAAACCTTTCCTCATTCCCCACAACTGCTAGTGAGCTCTGTCCCTAACTAGCTAGGGGTTAGCTAGCTTGGAGTGTTTTTATTCATTTTATACATTTCTTCTATTCTGTATATATGCATCTATGTGAATATTATTCTCCCTGACAGAATACAAGCTCCTGGAGAAAGGAATTCTTTTATTTTTGTGGATCTGCGTCCACAAACCAGTCCCTAATGCCTTACATAGTAGGTGCTTACAGACTGATTGACTAAATGTTCCTCTTGTCTGGGAAGTCAATTATGTTTCTACTCCTCTATGCAAATGTCATGGTCTTTCCAATTCCTCATATCTCTCCCTTCAATCCCCTCCCCATCCTCAGCAACATCTTTCCAGCTTAAATGCTTTTCATAGAATAATAGATTTAAAGTTGTGAGGGACCTAGTCCTTTCATCTAGTCCAGGGATGGGGAATCGGTGGCCTCAAGATCACATGTGGCCCTCTAGGTCCTCAAGTGTGGCCCTTTGACTGAATCTAAATTAAGGACCTAGAAGGCCACATGTGGCCTCAAGGTCACAGGTTCCCCACCCATCAATTCTAGTCCCTTCACTTGCAGATGATGAAACTAAGGGGGTAGTGAAGTAATTTGCTCGAGGTCACAGGGGTAAGTCATCACAGACTTGAGGTCCACCATTTTTATACTGTATCATGATGCTACATAGGAGTTCTGATGGAAGAAGCAAATGGTTGAGTATTAAATAGAAGATAAAGTTTCACGCTAGTCATGTGAGCTAGAATCATGCTTGGAGATGTCTTTTCGAAGAACCTCGTGCTCCTTCCAAGAAACACTTTCTCCAGGATCATGGATGGGGAGCTAGTGACTAAATGAATGAAATAGAAAGCATTTGTTAAACGCCTCCTTTGCTATGCACCTTACTATGCCAGAGATACAAATACCAAAGAAAGACAGTCCCTACCCTAAAGGAATTTGCCTTTTATGAAGTGGAAACCACACATACATGGAAATGTGGCCAAGGAAGGGTGTTTTGTTTAGGAAAATCACTGGGATGGTGAGTTGGTCCAGAAGAAAGTGATTTGGCTTACCCTTTTAAGGAGCAAGATCAATGTTGATTTGATTACTCTTCTCAGAGAGTGGTGGGGAGAGAGTGGCTTAGGTGAATGGCTTACCTCCTTCAGGGAACTCTGTGGAAATTTGGAGAGGGCAGAGGCATGGCAGGAAATGTGTGCGATGAGGCATCAGCTGGGTCTGGCATCAGCTGGGCACACTGAGCTCTCACACTCAGAAAAGCATAGACCTATCTGGAAAGCTGGAGAGCATATGGAGAGGTATAGCTCTAGAGGGACACATGGAGGTGAAGAGAAGGGCCAGAGTCAATCTGAAGCAATGCATGAAAAATCAAGACTTTCTAAGATTAGACTTGAATTCTTACAGATAGACTACCCCTCTCTTTCTGCTGAATAGCTGGAGATGAGGTATTGGTAATTTTCCCTTTTTGGTCTATGATTTTATCACCATAAAGAACTTCTGGTGTGAAAACTCCCTGCCTTGATGTAGTTACTCCTCTATCACATAAAGTCTATACCCAAATTAACTACAAAGGACATATGAAGGAAGGCACAATCTGCATCCAGAGAAAGAACTGGTAAATAGAAATAGTGCAGAATTATTTCACCCACGTATACATATTTGTGTCTACTGGTAGCCATCTCTAGGGTAGGTGAAGGGGAGAAAAAAAAGACATTTACATGATAGCTTTATATTTAGAAGAGACAGCAAACTGTACATAATAGATTTGCAGATTCATATATAATAAGCTTTTTATTATGTTATATTATGGGAATGCTTGTTTTATTCCATAAATTAACAAATAAATAATTTTTAAAAATAACAGATGGAACCCTAAGTGACTTGCGTGTTGTCATGCAGCCAGGACATGTCAGAGATAGAAGTGGAACCCAGGTTTTTTCTACCTGGAAGGCTGGCCCTCTATCCACTCCTCCAAACTTCCTATCAGTGCTGTGCAAAAGTGGGCGAGCTACCTTGAGATGTGGTGGGTTTGCCCTCTCTGGAGTTCTTCAAGGAGAAGTTAGACATCCACCCATAGTGGGGATTCTTTTAATGTATGGGCTGGTCTAGATGGCCATTGAGATCCCTTTCAAATCGCTAATTCTATTATCCTATTATTTTTTTACCCTTTTTGTTTCTGTTCTGTTATGTTCAACTCTTTCTGACCCCATTTGGGATTTTCTTGGCCAAGACACTGGAGTGTCTGCCATTTCTTTCTCTAGTTCATTTTACAGATGAGGAAACTGAGGCAAAGGGTCACAGAGTTAGCAGGTGTCTTAGGACAGATTTGAACTCAGGAAGATGAGTCTTCTTGACTCCAGGATCCACTCTATCCACTGTGCCACCTAGCTGCATTAATAGACTTCACAAAATAGAAATCACAAATCATGAACTTCACAACTAGAGTCCCACAACAAAATCCGAAATCGAAATTTAATTCATCGGGGCAGCTAGGTGGCCCTTGAGTCAGGAGGACCTGAGTTCAAATCCAGCCTCAGTCACTTAACATTTACCTAGTCGTGTAACCTTAGACGAGTCACTTAACCCCAATTGCCCTCCAAAAAAAAGCCCCCCCCCCCAAAAAAAAGAAATTTAATTCATCTAAGAAATACTCTGATGTTGTCACTGGAAGTATTAATGACTCTATCGCTGGTCATAGGCCAGGCATATCACCCCCTGTAGCTTGTGTATGTGGATCATTCTTCACCCAAAGTCTGATTACAAATTAAAAAGCACAAAAAGCACTTGGGCTCAGGATGACTTTAAAACTAGATATAGCTCTTTAGAGGTTCTGTCTCCCAGAAGTCAGGCAGCTAAAATCATTAGCATCAGAGTTATCTATCCTTTGTTACAATTTCCACCTTCACTGAAGGTGGGATTTTCTGCATGGAGCATTTACACATTCATGCTTCTCCCATCAAACCTCCAGCCTGGCAGTCTGAATAGCATACTCCATAGGAGTGCTGGGATAATGACATTCCTTTCCTCATTGAGCCTTCAAAACATGACATTATCTGGTGACGATGAATTTTGTTTGCAACTGTTTGTGGCATTGCTTGAGGAAATAGAGGGTTATGGAAAGCCTGCAATGTCTTGGCCTTCATCAACTCTGCTCCTTTGGGCGTCTGTACTGACTCGGCAGCGGAATTTTGTTGTTGTCTCTACCAACAGCTACTGTCAAAGTATTGCCAGCAATCTGTGGACACGTGTATAGAGAACACTGCCAAGTTTCCAATGGTTTCAAAAAACTCAAGCCAGCTCCCTTCCCAACTTTCCTGTCTGCCGTTGGCACCTCAACACTTCCAATTATCAAGCTCAAAACCATGGACTTTAATCTATTTCCTCTTCACTCTCCTTCATCCCCTATAATATACATTTATTCACCAAAGGACCACAGTTAGAGAGTTGGAAGAGAACCCCTCATCTTACAGATGGTAAAATTGAGGCTCAGAGAGATAAAATGACTGCCTCAAGGTCATGCAAGCAGAAATTGGATTCAGACTAAGATCCTTTGTTGTTAGAGTCCAGTCTTCTTTCCACTGCATCATGCAAAGTTCTGTGGATTCTTCCTTTGGAATGTGGTTCATTATCTATCCTTTCTTTTCTATTCCTATTACTGCCTACTTCAAATTCTCATCACCTTACATCTGCATTGTTACACCAGCTTTCTAGATGGCCTCCCTACCTTCAGTTTGCTCTGACTAATTTTCCCAAAACATTCCTCTTCTCCTCTAGAAAATGTTCAATGGCTCCCCATTGTCTACTGCATCAAGTCCAAATTCTTCTGTCTGGTTTTAAGACTCTTCTGTAACTTCTCTCCACCCTACTTATTCAACCCTATTTCCTATTAGTCTTTGCCATGTACTTCCCACTCCCCACTGTCCTGTAACATGTCATATTCATTTCCATACCCATGTAATCAATGAAGTTTTTTTCTCTTCATCTGTGTTTTCTCATTCTAATCTATCCAAATTCTACTCAGTGCTCAGGATCCCGTTCAAGTCCCACTTCTTCCTTTAAATAGAATAATAATAATAATAGTGATAATAAGAGCTTACACTTCCTTAGTGGTTTACAAATCACCCTCTTAACTACCGCCCTGAGAGGTGGATTGTATGACTGTATTTATAGTGATGGAAACTGCAACTCAGAGAAGTTATATACTGTGTCCAAGCTAGTAAATAGCAGGATTTTGATCCAGTTTCAAGTCTTCCAAATCCAAAAGTTCCTTCCACTATGCCATCATATATCTGTAAACAAGTGGGTGACCACCAGTTAAGAAATGGTGGACCAAATCATAGTATATTATTTGAGCGTATGAGTGTAATAAAATATTATTGCACCATAAGGAATAATGCATCAATTAGTCAATAAACATTTACTAAGCTCCTACTATGTGGTGGGGGCGTATGGGGTGTTCCAGAAGCAGACACTGTGGAATGCCTAGAGCTTGGTCAGACATCAAAGAAGCCAAGGTCATCCACTGCATGTCAGGTCATCACCAGTCATTTTGACCTTTGTCTTGCCACTGGAATTTGATGACTCTGGAAAGGACAGTGAGGCTGATGACTTTGGACAACTTTCACTAACTTAAATCTAATTGGTGCACAAGTCAAGACATCACACTCTGATGCCACTGGTCCTTTACAAAAACGAAGGCCAAACAACAGCAACTAAGGGGTAAGCATTGCACTAAGCACTTGGACTACAAAGAAAGGTAAAAGATAGTCCCTGTCTCAGGGAGCTCACAGACTGATGGGAAAGACAACACACAAACAACTCTATACAAACAAGCTGTATACAGGATAAAAATGTAAATAATCAAGAGGGAAGGCATAAGAATTAAGAAGAAAGGCTTCCTGGAGGAGGTAAGACGTTGATGAAACTTGAGAGTAGCCAAGGAAGCCAAGAAGCAAGAGGGAGAACATCCCATGCATAGGGACCACTAGTGAATATGTCCAGAGTCGGGAGATGGAGTATCTTGATCCAGGAATGGCAAGGAGGCCAGAATCACTGGACAGCAGAGTTGGTAGTAAGAGAAGGAGGGAGAGGAGGCATGTAAAGTGTAAGAAGACTAGAACGTAGGTGGGGGCACACACTATGAAGGGGTTGGAATGCCAAATGATTTTATATTTTATCCTGGAGGTCATAAGGAGCCAGTAGAGTTTATTGAGTAGAAAGGTAACGTGGTCAACATAGATCAAAGGTAACCTATGCTTCAGGAAGATCACTTTGACAACAGAATGGTTTGGAATGGGGAGACTTGTGGCAGGGAGACCAACAGGCAGGCTATTGCAGTAGTCCAGGTGTGAGGTCATGAGGAGCTATACCAAGATGGTGGCCATGTCAAAAAAAAAGGGGGGAGGGGCTTAGGTAAAATCTCATGAAGGCAAAATCAATGGACTTTGGCAACAGATTAGATATAGAAGGTAAGAGAAAGTGAGGAGTTAAGAATTATACCTTGTTGGGAGCCTAGATAACTGTAAGAATGGTGGTACCCTCAACAGAAAAAGGGAAGAATTTTGGGGAAAAGATAATGAATTGACTTTTGGATGTGTGTGTTTAGGATTTCTACAAGACAAGCAAGTACTAAGTATCTGCCATATGCCAGGCATTGTGATAGAATGTTGGGGGATAAAAATTAAAAAAAATAAAAATAAAAGACAGTTCCTGCTTTCAAGGAGCCTATATTACATTAGGGAAAATACCATGCATATGTAATGTATGTATTCATTGTGGTAAAAAAAAAAAAAAAAGGTAAAATCGTTATGTATGGTCTCCCTCAAATATATATATATATATATTACACACGTATACACACATATATACAAACATACATACACGCGAAATATAATGTCATACATATATACAATGTAATATAATGAGGGAATATAAAGATTTTAGGCAAATTTGGTAAGACATCTGAAGTGATGCAGAGCAAAGTAAACAAAACTAAGCAGTTTATTAGATGAAAACTAAAGGGGTAGCTAGGTGGTACAGTGAATGGAGCACCAGCCCTGGAGTCAGGAGGACCTGAATTCAAATGCTGCCTCAGACACTTGACACACTTATTAGCTGTGTGACCTTGGGTAAGTCACTTAATCCCAATTGCCTTGCGATCCCCCTCCAAAAAAACAAACTAAAAACATCAATAAAACATCTTTTTTTTGGTAATTTAAACTCCTTGATGGGAAGCTCCTTTTTTATCTTGGGGTTTTTGCATCTCTGAAGTCTAACCTAATGCCCCCCACATAGTGGGTGCTTAATAAGTACTCATAGAATTGAACTGAATTACCTGGTGGCTAACCTTCTGTTGAGTCTCTTAATCAGTCTGATCTTCAGGGATGGACATACAGACTATCTCCAGCCCCAGATTTGCAGGTTTTCTAGCTTGGTAGGACAAGCAGTGATCTGTAGTGGAAAGAATACTGGATTTGGAGTCAGAGGATGTGGGTTCAAATGCTACCTCTGATCTTTACTACCTGTGTGACAATGGACCAGTTTCTTAACCTCTCTGGGTCTCAATGTCCTCCTTTGTAAAATAATGAGATTGGAATCAAAAGCCTCTTGGGTCTCTTATAGTAAAATCTATGATTCTACTTACTACATTGTGAGATGACAGACCTTAATCTCCTTGAGCCTCCGTTTCCTTAACATTTACTTAAATTGAGAAGTAGGGACCAGATGACTGTGAAGGTCCCTTCTGTCCCTAAATCTACAATCTTATGACATTTCAGAAATTACCCCCAAAATACAAAGATGAAGGACCAAAAAAGGAGGGGGTGAACAGCACAAACAAAATGAAACAGCTACAGCTTGCCCCATCTACAGCTTCGGAAAATTATTCTACTCTGCTTCTAAGGCCATTAAGTCTAGTTTCCTCGTTATTATCTACCACAGCAACCAAAACCTTCCAACCTCCTCATTTTCCCAAACAACCCTAAATTGTTCAGTGGCAGAATAACACATGGCCCTCTGACCTGATCATTGTGCCTTCCACAGTCATTAAGAGAATTGATGCCCTGTTTGTTCTGAGCTCAGCACTGATAGAGAAAGCGTGTCAGCTGTCAAAGGAACAAAGGCACAAGGTCAGGTAGTATTTGTGGGAGATAGGCAGTGGTTAATGATGACCCAATGAAAGACTAAATTGTCAATTCTAGCATAGGATTCAGTAGTGCTGGAGTTACGGCTTCAGGGCTTAGAATGCAAATTCCTCCTATTTTTCAGGACCTTCTTCTTTTCTTTTAATTAGTGTTTAGGTTGAAATCTCTTACAGCCAGCCTCAGCAGAAAGAGGGAGGATGGAGGGGGAAGAAAAGCTCAGAGAAACCTGCTCAGCCTTCAGTGAGGGAAGGGGGAGACAAGAAAGGAAAGAGAGGAAGGGAGATATTTTTGTCCATTGTGATTCATATTTTGGAATAAGAGGATGAAATGACCATTATAACCTGATTCTTCCTCATATGGGATGCTAGGTTTGGAGCAATGATGATTCAAGGACAGATCCTGGGCTATAAAGACCCTGGTGCTGGCTGCCTTAGTTGCTTTGTTAATTAAAAAGATTTAAACTAATTCTTATTCTTGGGTCTGCATTTCAGGACCCAAACCATTCCAGGGGGTGATCTTCAGAAAACCTTACACTTTGACCCAGAAGAGAAGGGCCTTTGATATGTCTAAGAAATTTGGGTTCTGAAGTAACCAAGTGACAGGAAAGCTTAATTGGTTACTCCCTGGGACTGAAAGACTAGGAACTTGGAATCTGGAAACCCAGGGCCTCAAGAACTCCAGATGTCCTTGGCAGTGGGATAGCAGCTGCTGGGTAAATGAACGCACCCACCCTGCTGAAAAACATCAAAGGCTTGCAGCTGCCCAGCCTCCAAGGGTCTCACGTACCCCACTGTGTCAGTTGCAACCCAGTAGTGAGCACTGGACCCAGCCAGTGCTATAATAAGTCTTTGTTGAATGGAATTGAAATTGACCACTTTTAACATCACCAGGAGTATGGGTGGTATACTCTGCTTCTGGGCAAAAGGGGGAAATCGAAAGAAGGAGTGATTGAGCCAAAAAGGCAGAGCCCAGGTCCCAATTAAATGAGCTAAGCCAAGTCTTCTTAGCCTTTTTTTGCATGATGGATCTCTTTGGCAGTCTGATGAATTTTATGGACCCCTTTCTTAGAATAAAGTTTCTAAATGCATGAAATAAAATACACAGGATTAAAAAGTAAAGCAAAGGTTAGTGAAAATAAAGACGTATTTTTTTCTATATCCAAGTTCACAAAATCCTTGAAATCTATCTACAGATCCCAGACTAAGAATCCTTAAACTCAGTCAGAGAACGGCTAAGTGGTTGAATTTTCCATTGAGTTCTG
Organism: Petaurus breviceps papuanus; assembly: GCF_028583685.1. Lineage (NCBI taxonomy): Eukaryota > Metazoa > Chordata > Mammalia > Diprotodontia > Petauridae > Petaurus > Petaurus breviceps. The sequence continues at coordinate 4,454,542 of NW_027185764.1, forward strand.
GCTTTTTTATCAAGAAGGTCTGGAACTCTGTTATATCATTGAATGACCATCTCTTTGCCTAGAAGAATATGCTCAGTTTCGCTGGGTATGTGATCCTTGGTTGTAACCTGAGCTCTTTTGCCCTCTGGAAAATTGTATTCCACTGCCTCCGATCTTTCAGTGTAGAGGCTGCCAAATCCTGTGCAATCCTCACTGTGGACCCTTGGTATTTGAATTGTTTCTTTCTGGCTGCTTGAAGTATTTTCTCTTTTATCTGGTAGTTCTGGAGTTTGGCCACAACATTTTGAGGACTTTTCAGTTTGGGATCTCTTTCAGCAGGTGTCCGGTGGATTCTCTCGATTTCTATTTTACCCTCAGGTTCTAGTATCTGAGGGCAGTTTTCCTGAACGAGCTCTTGGAGAATGTTGTCCAGGCTCATTTTTTCATCATAATTTTCTGGTAGGCCTATGATTCTCAGATTATCTCTCCTGGATCTGTTTTCCAGGTCAGTTATTTTTTCTTTGAGGTATTTTACCTCTTTTTCTAATTTTTAATTCTTGTTGTTTTGCTTGACTAATTCTTGGTTCCTCATAGAGTTAATTGTTTCCATTTGGTTAATTCTAGTTTTTAGCAAATCATTTTCCTTGGTTAATCTTTGAAGCTCCTTTTCCATATCATACACTTTTCTTTTTAGAGAGATGTTTTCCTCATTATGATGTTTTTCTAATTCTACTATTTTCGTTTTGAGAGAATTATTCATTTTGTCTTCTATCTGTCATTTTGTTTTCAAAGTTCCTTTTGATCTCATCTAGGAGAGCCTTCTGTGCTTGGGACCCATTCCCTGTTGAAGTTTCAGCTTTGGGTGTGGAGTCCACATTGTCTCCCTCTGAGGTTGGTTCCTCCCTCTGAGGATAGTAGGACTCCAGAGTCTTTGTCTTTGTAGAGTGCTTTCTACCCATTTTGAGGCAGTGTCCTAGCCACGCCCTTCCTCTAGGATCCCAAGCCTTTACTGTAGAGGGTTTTGCCCTGGGGAAAGAGTTACTATGTTTTCAGGGTCAGAGGGGGGGTTTGGAGCAAGTGAGGTTCACTCTGTCATCCTAGTCTTTGGAGGTCCTGAAAGGGGCTTTTTAAAAAAATTTCTGGGCTATGAAGTGATAGCCCCAGGAGTGTTTGCTGTCCAGGACAGGGGCCCCTGTATTTGCTTCTTACCTTGCTCTTTCCAGTCCCAGCCCTTTGGTGATAGGCCTGGTAGTAGACCTTGTGGTTGGTGGGAAGACTTGCCCTCCAAGTTGATCAGGCCCCTTCCCGGCCTGGCCTGCATCTGCCAGCTGCGCTGCCCAAAAAGAAATCCTTGACAAGTAGAAATAATTGACATGGCCTTAGAGTAATCTTGAGATCCTGTAAAGGGAAGTCTCTGCCTAGCAGAGATTGTCAGATCTCCTCTGGACCTCCTGGATAAGTTCTGCCCAGGATGGACCACATCTCCCAAGCTCAATCCCAAGGGAAACTTCTGGCTAGTGGCCACTTTGCTGCTTTTGGTCAGGACATTATTGCTTTGCTTCTTATCCCTGGAGAGGAAGAATGGAGGATCTATTATAGCCTTCCAGGTCAACCTAACCAAGCTCCAGGATACAGCCCTGAATCCCTAGTTGGCCAACTCAAAATGCAGACAGGGGCAGCTTCCTATTCTTTTCTGAGTCCTTTTGTAATTCAAGAGGCAGGGGTACTTGGAAACATGAATCTCGGAGGCCTTGGAATGATTTGAAACAAGGAAAGAATTTGCAGGGGCAGCTAGGTGGCGAAGTGAATAGAGCACTGGCCTGGAGTCAGGAGGACCTGAGTTCAAATTCAGTCTCAGACACTTAACATTTACTAGCTATGGGACCTTGGGCAAGTCACTTAACCCCAGTTGCCCTGCTTTCCCCCCTCTAAAAACAAACAAAACAAGAAAGAAAGCATTTGGCATAAGAAACCATCACCACAAGCCCCCCATCAGCCCATCACCTTCCAAATATATGCATACATATACATACATATGCAAATCTGCATATATATTTGTGTAATATATATAAATATATTCACATATTTTTCTAATATGTGTATACGACCAGAAAAAAGATAAATATAGATAGTTATATAGATACACACACATAGATATATACATAAATATTCCTATATATACCTATGTATATATGTATATACACATATGTCACAAGTTACCAAGAAACACCCGTATGTGAATATATGCATGTATATGTAGGTATGTGTGTACATGTATGTGCATGTGCATGCATGTGCATGCACGTGCGTGTGGTGTGTGTGTGCGTGTGTGTGTGTGTGTGTAGGGCCTGGGGGGGACAGTTGGAAAAACACTAAACCCTGTAGAGTAATTAATAGCAACAACAACAATGCCAACAACATTTTTATTTGAACTCAGGAAGACCTAAGTTCAAATCTGACCTCAAATACTTATTAGCTGTGTAACCCTGGTGAAGTCACTTAACCTCTGTTTGCCTCAGTTCCTTCATCTGTAAAATCACATCTTCTAGAATTGTTGTGAGGATAAGTTGTGAGGTACTCGGCTCAGTACCTGGGACACAGGAAGCTCCAGATAGATGTCAGCTGGTTGGTTTATCTAATCTCAGCTAGGTCCCCATTGTCATGAGGGAACACTTTTCCCCTTCTCTAATGGACTCTCTCTTTCCCTCCCCTGAGTGGCTGTTCCAAGTGTTCTCCTCTCTCCTTGATCCCCCTACATTACTTCACCCCACCTTCTTAACTGATGGCATCATTTCCTAGTTCACTAAGAAAACAGACCATTTATTGTGAGTAGCCCCATCTCATATAACATATATCTCAACCTCCTTTGGCATCATCCTTCATTATCTCCTCCTTTGTTCCTGTCTCTGTTGGGGAAGGTAGGAATGGCCCTTTTCTTGAGCAAGGTCAATCCCTCTACTTGTGCCTTTGATGCCAGCTCAGCCCATATCCTCTGGTAGCTGCACTTTCCCCCACCTTCATCATCCCCTTTTCTCTCTACTGTCAAATCTCTCCCTTTCTACAATCACCCATGCACATCTGTATTTGCTATGCTTACCTCCCTCATATCTGTATCTTTTAACTGACTGCCCCCCAGTGAATATTCTGCCCCGCCACACACACACACACACACACACACACACACACACAAACCTCCACCTTCTAGTTACCCTGTTTTCTTTCAAGACTTGGCTCAAATTCTACCTTCTTCTGGAAGCCTTCCATACTCCCACCCCAAAAGCTGCTAATGTCTTCCCCTCTCAGAATGTCTTTTATCTACTCTTATACCTAGGCAGCTTGGTCGATCTTGGAACTGCAGATCTGGCCTCAGATACTTACTAGTGGTATGACGCTATAGACAAGACACAACCTCAGTTTCCTCATTTGTAAAATGGAGATAATAATACCAACTACATCCCAAGGTTGTTGCGAGGATCAAGTGAAATAAATTTGTAAAGCATTTTGCAAATCTTAAAGCTATATAGATATATGCTATTATTAGTATAGTATAGTTTATGTGTACATAATTATTTATATGTTATCTCTTCCATTAGAATATAAGCTCCTTGAGGACAGGGATTGTTTTTCTTTTTTAAAAGAAAAATAGGGGTGGCTAGGTGGTGCACTGAGTAAAGCACCAGCCCTGGAATCAGGAGGACATCAGTTCAAATCTGGCCTCAGACACTTAACACAAAAACTAGTCGTGTGACCTTGGGCAAGTCACTTAACCCCAGTTGCCCTCCAAAAAGCAAAGGAAAAAAAAGAAAGAAAAATAAATTTAGTTTATATGAATATCTATAAATAATGTATATTTTGTCATATAAAATAATGCATTGTATTTATAGAAATATTTATATGTTGTGTTTTGTTATATATTGCATCTATATTATAGTATATATTTATGTTACAAAATAATATTAATTATTTTATATTTGGGGCAGCTAGGTAGTGCAGTGCTAGGTGACAGCTAGGTGATAGAGTGCTGGTCCTGGAGTCTGGAAGACTCCTCTTCCTGAGTTCAAATCCTGCTTCATACACTTACTAGCTGTATCACTCTCAGCAAGTCACTTAACCCTGTTTGCCTCAGTTTCCTCATCTGTAAAATGAACTGTGGGAGGAAATGGCAAACCATTCCTGTATCTTTACCAAGAAAACCCCAAATAGGATCACAAAGAGTTAGACACGACTGAAGAACAACATTTTTATATTTGCATTCATTTGTATCTAAGCACTTAACATAGTGCCTAGCACACAGTGAGGGCTTAATACATACTTCTTGACTGATTTGTTGCCGCTTTCATTGCTATCTATAAAAGTGTCTGAGATTACAAGATCCTTTAAAAAACAAAAAATCTTCATTTGACTTTTTTTTACTTTTTCTTTCACTTGACTTAGCCATCCCTTCAAGTTACTGTTCATCATGTGTCTCTCCTCCAACTCACAGTCAATTTCCAGAAAAAGTAATCTGCATTCACTGCTTCCAATTCTTCTGCTCCCATTTACTTTTAAGCCTTGGTAATTTGGCTTTCGAACTCTTCTCTCATCTGAAACAGTACCTTCGAATGTTCCCAGTTATCTCTTAGATCTGATGACCTTTTTCCACACCTCTTTCCTTCCCTTCCTCTTGGCCACTTTATTCTCCCTGGGTTTTTGTGGGAATACTCTCTTAGTTTTTCTCCTAAACTACTCAGCACTTGAGTACCACACAGAATTCAGCTGTGATCCTGGCCCGGTTTTGTGAGCAGCCCCTTTAAGCGAAATGAGGAAAGTATCGTCAATTCAACAAGAATTCCTCAGGTACTCAACAGGCTGTTGAGACCCAGGATGGATCCTTACAAATGCAATTCGCTGCTGTAGCTTTGTGATGGGAGACCTAGAGGGTCAGAAAGGATTCTTGTTCTTTGCAGTATTCTATAAATAGTTCATTATTCAACATTCTAATGGCCATCTACAGTTGTTTTAGGCACTGAAGGTACTTATCTCCTGTCATACAAACTTCTGTGGTCAAATCCCATGCATTATCATTACCTTGACAAATCTGAAAATATATGCAATTTTCCACACCCATAGACCTCCCTCTTCTGCAAAGGAGACAGGTTAGATGTTTCCTCACAGCTCTCCTTCGAGGCCATGTATAAGCAAGTATCTCTAATATAAGCAAGTATCTCTAAGTACCTTCTGTGTGTAAGGGGCACTCTGCTAAAGTGTATGGATACCAAAAAAAAAAAAAAAAAGAAAAAATCCCCACTCTCAAAAGGTTTATTAGATTATTATATATATTATTATATATAATTATTATATATTTATATATTATTTTATTGTGTTATATTTATATTTTATTTTATATTACATATAGAAGAAGAAATTATAATAATATAACTATTATATGTTATTATATACAATATATTATTATGTTAGAGGTTCAATTCAACAAGCATTGTGAAGCACCTATTCTGTGAAAGAAATCATGATAGGATCCAGGGATACAGAATCAAATGTGTATATAACAGTTCCTGTCCTCAAGGAGCTTACATTCTCCTAGAGGATACAACAGGTTAAACAGATAAGTACAAGATCACTTCCGGAGGGAAAGTGTACATTTGTTTCTTAGACAAGCACTGAAAACAGTGACTTGGACCCAGAATTGAATAGGAGGACGAGAGTGGATTAGCTGGACTGCATTTGGGAAGCAGCAGCCTTTTCAATGGCTCCAAGCTGCTCCGTGACACAAAGAATCTCGTCTTTTAAACACCAATGTGCTCCCAACGACAGCACTGAAGAAGATGTAGTCAGAAAGAACAGGCCAAATAAACACTGAGGAAATCTTTGCTGGAGGCAACACAATCTTGAATGCATCAAGGGATCACTTTACAAGATGTCTCAGAGAGAGGAAGATATCAAAGGAATGGAAAAGACTACAGATGAGGCTGTTTTACCTCTCCTCCCTGGAAAAAAAAAAAAAAAAGGTGATCATGAGGACATTACTATCAGCCCATATGCCTGGTTTCTCCTGTAAAATCTTTATAAGAATGGTCTGCACACTCACATCATTTGGTTTGATTTTAAAATGTAGGCCCTCTCCAGCTACCAGGACCTATGAACAGACTGCGTACCCAAGAGGGCAGATTTTGGTGAGAAGCAATTCTGACAAAACATTCTCTCTGCCTAAAAGTCTGTAACTGTCTGACCTTAACTAGACATTATTGTTAGTAGACCACAACAGTGATGAGATCTGTACACCCAGACTCAGGTGACCACCCTACCACTGACCACCTCTGTACCTGGTCAAGAATCTATCTTCAACGTACCTCCGTGGAAGCAAAGCAATTTGTGTGCTTCCAGTGTGGGGTGGACATCTTCCTTCCAAGCATGCCCCAAAGGGTGAGAAGCCAAGGCATCTGTACATGCTTCCAGGTGTGGGGTGGACATCTGCCTTCCAAGCATGCCTCAAAGGGTGAGAAGCCAAGGCATCTGTACATGCCTCCAGGTGTGGGGTGGACATCTGCCTTCCAAGCATGCCCCAAAGGGTGAGAAGCCAAGGCATCTGTACATGCTTCCAGGTGTGGGGTGGACATCTGCCTTCTAAGCATGCCCCAAAGGGTGAGAAGCCAAGGCATCTGTATGGTAGATGTTTGCTTTCCAGGCATTCCCCAATGGATGAGCAGCCAAGCAGAACTGAGTCCAGGATGTGCATCGTGAAACCTGAGTTATTTTAATTTGAATTTCTCTTATTCAGAATTTAGAGTACATTTTCCTGGGGTCACTCATAACTTATAATTCTTTGGAAAATTCTTCCTATCTTTTGACAGCTTCCTTCCTTTCTCAGAGGCTGGTGTTGTCATTCTCACTTGACTTTTTGGGGCTATGGTTAATGCTATTTAATGCCATCTTACCTGATACCAGGAGAGCCTTTCCTTTTGTTCCTCCTTCTAACCCAGCCTTGCTGGGCTTCTGCTTCTACTGAGCAGTCCTCTTCTCAATCAGAAGTGTGGTGGGGGGTCTGCAAAAGTTCTTCTTATGCTCAGGTTGGTCTCTTCTAGAATCAATGTTAAGAAAAAGGACCATGCTTTAACTCTGATTTTTAGTTGGAATTATGAGAACTCATGCAATAATATCAATCAGCCCCTCAATGATGTCTCACCCAGAATAGCACATTCTTCCCATTCATTCAGGTAGTGGTATTTTTAGGAGTATGCTCATATGATGCCAAGTATAAACAGTGGGGTTGCTGCTGGGGGTCTTCTGCCCATAGTGGAATATTCTGTGTGTCTAGTTGGCTCAGGAAGAAACTGCTACTGATATCTCAGATTGAACAAACACATCTGTGGAAAATAGATACAAGTATAAATGTCTAGAATAGGTGTTCTTAACCTGGGGTCTGTGAATTTTCGTTTTTACATTTTCATATTTATATTCTAATATCATTGGTTTCCTTCATAGTTTATTTCCAATGTAGTTTATCTTATTCATTTAAAAGCTTGATCCTGAGAAGGGCACCATTAGCTTCACCAGACTGTTAAAAGGGTCCGTGACATAAAAAAGGTTGAGAATTCCTGGTGTAGCATAATCTCCCCAGCAAAAATAATTGACTGAGTTTGAATGTGCTGTTTGCCGCCTGATCTGCATCACTCTCCCCCCACAAAGTGCACGTCTCGAATCTGACTCTCATGTCACCAAATCCTCGGAGGATCTCGGCTCTAATTTTTGCTCTTCTACTTAATACTTGTGTGATTTTAGGCAAATCACTTCCCCTCTGTGGACCTTGGTTTCCTCATCTGTACAAAGAAGGGGTGCATTAGATGGAGTAACAGAGAGTAGAGGATGAATCAATAGACTTGGCATCCTAAAGACCTTCATTGAAATCTTCCTGACTTGTCTTGGTTTTCTTATTTGCAAAATGGAGAGACGGGAATAGACCTCTAAGATGTCTGCCATCTCTACATATATTATCCTGTGACCTCTAATGGCCATTCTACCTCTATGATCCTATGAATCGTAGAAGACTAGACCAATGTTCAGTTGCTTGGCCGGGTGTTGTAGAAAAAAGTAACAATAGCGAAGCTGGAACAGAAGAATCAGACTCTTGTTCTAGATCCATTCACTCCTTTGCTGTGTAACCCTGGAGATATCACTTAGTCTCTCTGACCTTCAATGACCTCACCTGTAAAATGGGAAGCAGTAATTGCTGCCCTGTGTACCTTATGGAGCTTTAGAAGCCGTAGAGCGATACACAAATACGAAGTAAGCAGTAGTTCTGGAGAAGCCTGTAGAGCCCCTTGGACAACGAGGAGGATTCAGGATATTCACTGGAAGGTTCAGCATTGAAGATGAAACTTAAATACTCTGGTCACCTAATGAGAAGATGGGATTCACTGGAAAAGACCCTGATGTTGGGAAAGATTGAAGGCCAAAGGAAAAGGGGATGGCAGAGGATGAGATGGACAGGTAGTGTTACGGAAACAATGAACATGAACCCGGACAGACTTTGGGACATAGCGGAGGACAGAAGAGCCTGATGTGCCATGGATCACGAGGTCACAAAGAGTCAGGCATGACTAAACCACAAAAGTAACAGTGGTAGCACCAACAGCAGGAGGAGGAAAAGAGAAGAAAGAGGAAGAAACATTTACATAATAATAATAGCTCTCATCTCTATGGTGCTCTACAAAGATTAATTTATTTTATCCCCACGGCAACCCTGGAAGTTAGGTGCTATTATTATTCCCATTTTACAGATGAGGAAACTGAGGCAGAAATTATTTGCCCTTGGCCACATGATTGGTGAGTGTCTAAGGGGAGATCTGAATGTGGGTCTTCCTGATTCCATGTCCAGCATCTTATCCACTGAATCACCTAGCTGATTCTTCATATCATTTATTTATATTGTTACCAAAGGAGACAAATTCAGATGCCACCTTCTCTGCAGGTGCCCTGTGAAGCCCCAGTGAAGCTTAGCAGCCTGCTTGCTGACAAAAACCAGATTGATGGTGGGAGCTGAAAGAATCAGTTCCTAATTCTTTCATGCTTGAGCAACATGCCATCTGAACAAGGGTAACCATTTGCATATGTGCTGGATTCACAAGTGAAGATCCATCCTTTCAGTTCTGATGCCAACCCCTAGGGGTGCCAAAGCAGCTCCTCAAAGTGTCTCTGCACAAATCATGCAGAAGAGCAGTGTGCCCTTGTCAGTACAAAAGCAATCAGGCCCGCAAGGACGCTCCGTCTTGACAATCAAGAATCTAGGAGAGGGGCATACGTGTGAAGTGAGAGAAGCAAAGTGATGGAGAAATGTTTGTCCCCTTGGTGCCACCCACTGGGAGCTAAGAACCATCATTCTGTCTGCCCTGCATGTGCCTTCTGCCTCCCATGAATCCTGAGGGAAATGGAAACAACAGAGCTCCCCATCTGCCGGTTAGAACAAGGCTCTTACCAGGAGCTTGGCCAAGCCTCAGTCCAATAAACCAGTTGCTCAAGTTGGTTGACAATATCTGGGCCAATCCTATAAAGAGAGGCAGCCATTTTCCAGATAATGTGAAGAGAGTTCTTGTCTTTTTCAGTTAAAGTTAAAAACTGATCTGCCAAGACTAAGTTCTATGTACAAATGCTGAGATGTTGAGTATTCAGCCTGGGTTAGTGGCCTCTTAATTTGAGTGCTGCCTACAGTGGTGGTAATTTCTTACTGACTCCATGTCTCGCCATTTTCTTAGCAGGTGTTTAAAAAAAAACAAGCCCAACCATGTTTAATTCATAAGCACCCATCTCATCGAAAGTGTTGAGCGTTGGCATTTCAGGATTAATATTGTACATAATTATTGTGGCTGGTGGAAAGTAATGAATTTATAGATTTATTTTAATGAGGTCATCACAACAGCAGATTCCTTAAGTAGGTAACTAGACATTGGCATCTCTGCCAGGAGTGTTTTTAATTAGCACCCTGTAGTTATGGAGAGATGCTTAGAAGATGAATGCTAAGCAAGCCTGTTGGCCTCTATGTAGCATACCCTAGTAAACGGAGTGTTGGACTCAGGCTCAGGAAGACCTGCATTCAAATCCTGCCTCTGAAACTTTGGCTCATTGGATCATAGGCTTAAGATTGAAAGGGACTTTAGATGCCTTCTGGTCCAATACTTGTTATATTATGAATGAGGAAACTGAGGCCCAAAGAGATGATATGACTTCCCCAAGACCATGCAAGTGGCAATTAGCAGAGGTAGGATCTGAACTCAGGTCCTGTAGCAGCAAGCACCCCAAGCGTCCTCAGGGTTTGCTGCCAACACAGGTTCTTGGATCTGCTTTGATAAAGGAAAGCAACTCAAAATGGGTTAACAAGCTTACTTTAATCAGTCAGACATATATCGTTTACCTAGTTCAGGGGAAAAAGGTCAGCACCCCGAACTTCAAAGTATACAGACAGAATCATCAAGACAGAAACAGATCAAGTAGACAGATTTCCAAACTGTCCAACCATTACATCCATACCAAACAACATCTGGGTTTCAAAGCCGGGGGGCTCTGGACAACGGATTTTCAGAGTTTCATCTGATCAAATCACAGAACATTTCTCAAAGTGAGCCCCAAAACAAAGCTACACATCAGGGCTTATATAGCCTTCTCATGGCTCAGAGAATGTAACAACCTGGCCAATCAAAAATTATCTACTGAAAAACAAGCCTCCCACCCCAGGCTCCAGGTGCACTTTAGCCTAGGGGCAGGGGAGATCTTTAAAATTTACATTCTCATTACAGGTCCTCTCTATTCCAAATCAATTAATCAGCAAGCATTTATTATCAGCCATATTATGTGTTGCATCATATTAGGTAATAGAGAGACAAGGACAAAAATGGAAAAAATTCTTGCCCTCAAGGAGCATTACATTCTATCAGGCTTATCATTCTACGTACATGTGAGCATATAAATGCATACAAAATATATACAAGATTATTTTAGGGTGAGGTGCTAGCAGCTAGGAGAATAAGAAAAATGGAGGCAGCATTTGACCTGAGCTTTGAAGAAAACTAAAGAAACTTGGAAATCAAAAATTCTTTCCAATATGAGGATATTGGCAAGTCACTTGACCTCTCCCTCAGCTTGTTTTTTCATCTGTAAAATAAGGATGATAATGCCTCAAAGGATTGTTGTGGGGTTCAAATAAGATAATGTAAGGTCCTTTATTGTTATTACTTTATTATAGTTATTAGTAATGCTATTATTTTTTGTTTGTTTTTTTGCTTTTTGGAGGGGGGAGGGCAGGGAAATTTGGGTTAAGTGACTTGCCCAAGGTCACACAGCTAGTAAGTGTTAAATGTTGGAGACCAGATCTGAACTCAGGTCCTCCTGACTCCAGGGCCAATGCTCTGTTCACTGTGCCACCTAGCTGCCCCTAATGCTATTATTTTTTTTTAAAACCAGAGGATAGAGTATCAGTTTCCAACTCAAGAAGATTTTAGTTCAAATCTTGCCTCTGACATAGGCTGTGTGACTCTGTACAAGTCAACACATGAATGAATGATAAGCACTTATTATATTCCAGGCTCTGTGGTAAGATTAGAGATGCACATACAGAAGAATGACCTAACTTTTCAGTTATTCAGGCAATTCTCTAAGCCAAAAAGTTGCAGAGTAGTTGCAATTTAATTGGTTAAAGAAGTTGCCTTACTGGGAGTTTCTTACACCAGTGACATTACAAGTAGGAAAGAAAGAAAAAGCCTATTAGTAGTAGTAGTCTTTTAGAGGTTTCCTAAAGAAACAGGAAGCCCTGCCCCACAGTTAGTCAGTGAAAGAGCTAGACCCGAAATAAAAGGCATCTGACCTTCAGTGGGCTGTTCAGGCTACCTTTCCATTCTCTTCTTTCTGTCTGGGAAGTCGATGTGAAATCTTACACTCATCACCCTCCTTATCATCCATTTCTTAGGCAGTTTATGACTGGAGCACTATATTACATGCTCAGTGAAATAAGTTACTCAAAAGGAGACTTTATTTGCTCTGGGTCTTCATAAAGTTCACTTTCTAAAATGGATACTTTGACACTAACATGAACAGAAGAACACTAATCAAGGCTAGAACAATAAAATTACTATCTGTTCACAAAGACTTTATTTTTTCTGATAGAAGGTTTTTGAAGTTATTTTTGTTTTTGCTTTTGTACACATAAAATACATCTTCTGATTTTGGTGTTAGTTTTGTTTTGCCATACACAGAAAGGGAAGAGAGAAGGGATTAAGCCTCTATATTTTGCCTGCTATATGCCAGGAACTTTGCTAAGCATTTAACAAACATTCTCTCATTTAAAAACAAATACCCCGTCATTTAACTACAAATTTTTCAAGTTGGTAGGATCATGGATTTATAGCTAAAAAGGGATGGCAATGGTCTTTTGGTTCAGTCTCCTCACTTTACAGATGATGATACGGAGGCCCAGAAAGTTATGTTAATTGCCCATTCACACAAATAGAGCCACCAGGATTTGCACAAAGGTCATTGGATTCTAGATCTATGCTCATTCCCCTGCACCAATATGTTTTTCTATTTTTATGTATCTTTATGCATCCCCAACCACCACCACCCCTTCTACCCTACCCTTACCATTGGAAATGGGGGGAAGAATAAGGGGAAAGTTAAGAAGAAAATTATAAAGGAGTGAATAGAACCCTGAGAGTTGAAAAGAAGGGAATGCTTGTGAATGATCTGAGGTCAGAAGGTCTAGGTTTGAAAGCCATTTCTTCCACTTACAACCTATGTGACCTTGGGCCACAGTGTTCTCATCTGTTAAATGAAGGGTATGGGCTAGATAACTTCTGGGTCCCTTCCAGCTTTAGATCCCAAAAGAGCTTAATCCACAGAAAGATCAATCACACAGAAGGCTGTATAAATAAACAGAGAACCCAAGGCTGGACCCCCCCAGGCTACTATTAAAGGCAACTTCCTTCTAAGAACTGAATAAAAAAAAGTCCTGTCACGATTATTCATATTCATTACGCAATGAAGAGAGACAATGAGAATTTGCTGCCCAAACAATTCAAAAGAAAAATCACTATGTCCCTGGAATCTGGCTTGTTCCTCTCCAAGCTCACAGTGGAAAACTTGTGCCTGTAAGGCCTGTGGGCAGCTGTTTACGTAACTAATTGGACATTCACATAAATATGAAAATGCAGACAGGGGCAGGTTCCCATTCCTCTCTGTTCTTTGGCCAGAGTTCTTTTTTAAGTCAAAAGGCAGGCATGCTTGCGAGAGATGCATGGTTTAGAATCTGGCCCACAAAGCTCCTCTCTTATATAATAGCCAGCACACTTTCCATTTTGCATTAAGAGGGTCTGGAATTGTTTTAAAAGTTCTGATGTTGAAATGAGTCTGTTTCAGTTATCTGGAAAATTTGCTTCTGTGGGACAAAGATGGTCATGGACAAATACGTTGCCACTGTACATCTCTATTTGCTACTGGTTCCTCTTGCTATGGAGAGTTGTCTTTGGCAGTCTTAGTACAACAGGATATGAGGGACAGGGAACCCCTTAATAGCCCCCAAATGCCATATGAAGTTATCTGGAGGTGTGCAGAAGCCACATTAATTTCCAAGTCTGACTGCAACCTCTCAGTGACCTCCAACAGGCCAGCTTTGTTTTCTCTGCCCTGCCTATAATTAAAGCAGAGACTCTGATATGGGTGTGGTACAACCCTCAGAGTCATTTGATGCCCCTTTGCTGGGACAGACAGGGAGAGCTGTGTTTAACTTAGACTCCTACTCTACCCAAGCACTGGACCTGATCACTTTACAGGCAGTAGGGTGAGTGGGGAGCGGCCGTGAAGAAAGAGCATTGAGGAAAACAGAACAGAACCAAGTTGGTTCTGCAGTCAAACTAGGCGATGTTTTTGGACTCTGCTTCCAACTTTCTCACTATCTTCCCAGTTGGCCATTCAATTTTGGGCATCTGTGTTAGATTGGTCAGAGAATGTTACCACGTTTGCCTCTATGAGACCCTGATGAGTTTCTGCAAAATGGGGAAAAATAATATTATTATAAACTAATTCATATGGTTGTTGGGAGAAAAATAAGTCAGGGCAGCCCCCAGGGTGAGAAGGTGGGCAAATTTTTTTCAGGGACCCCTCTATATATAAATAATTTAATTTAAATATGTATTGCAGGGCAGCTAGGTGACACAGTGAATAGAGCACCGGCCCTGGAGTCAGGAGATACTGAGTTCAAATCTGGTCTCAGACACTTAACACAAGAACTAGCCATGTGACCTTGGGCAAGTCACTTAACCCCAATTACCCTCCAAAAAGCAAAAATAAATAAATAAATATGTATTGCAAAATTCATAAGTCAATGTGAGGTATAATGATTTAGAATAATGGGTAAAGGAGAGATAGATAGATGATAGATAGATAGATAGATAGATAGATAGATAGATAGATAGATAGATAGATATCACTGTCTATATCTGTATCTCTAGCTGTATATCTACTTACCTATCTACCTATCTATCTATCTATCTATCTATCTATCTATCTATCTATCTATCTGTTTGTTGTCTAATCAGTGCCCATGAAGTTTCTTCAAAGTGTAGCAGGTCAGGTTTGACACAGGGCTTCAAGCTTCTCTGGGGAGGCACAGATCGGTCTCAGCAGGGTGGTGGGTGGTATGATGGTCTTGGGTCTGCCTCAATAGGTGAGCAGCTGTAGTGTTAGGATTTCATGTTTAGTGTCATCAGGTGAGCAGGTCTGAATGAGGTTCAAAGTGAGGGGGCCTAGACACAAATCCATGGGAACAGGGTGGGCAGGATGCAGCTAGAGGGCACCTCCCCCTGGGCAGGGCACAGGAAAAGTGGTGAAGTTAGTTCAGACCATCTGGCAGCTACTGAGGCCATCCCTTAAGGTCTAAGCCAAAAACTCCAGGGAAGCCACCTTTCAACCATCAGATAAGTGGGTGGAGGGGATTTAGGGAAAGGGAAGCAGGTTCCAGGCTAAGGTCAAAGGCACAGCCCATTCTAAAATAGAGAATTAGTTAAGTTGTATGGTAGCTACTGCTGCTGTCCTCCAGAGCTTGGAGGTCCTGAGGTCCAGAGGCCCAGGACAGGGGCCTGCTTACCCAGGTGTAAGGGTGGTGGTAAAACTGCCATAAAACTCTATAGAAATGTAAGTAATTATTATGGACTGTATGAAAGAGAATTAGACTCTCTGGGTTGCCATCACTCTGGGATAAGAGATCTTTAACCCTCTTAATGAATTCCCTCATACCTAATTCTGATCCGATGAGCATAAATTATCTGTATTATCCAAACAAAGCAGAATTACTCTCCCATGTCAGTCAACCCAAGTCTGAGGCATCTTCCCCTTACCCAGAATGCTCTTGGGCTTGTAGGGCCACTTTACAACTAATTCTGCCTCCCTCCAACCAACTTACTCAGGTAAAGATAAATGTAAGAGTATAATCAGTCTGTCAGCAAGCATTTAATTAAGTGCACTATGCTAAGCACTGAGGAGAAAAATGGCAAAAACAGTCCTTACCCTCAGGGAGTTCACATTCTAATAGGGTGATACATCATATAAATGACTAGGTCCATACCATAAAAAATATATTCAGAATATATAGAAGGCAATCTGAAAAGAGAGGCATTCACAGCCAATGACACTAGCAAGGGTCTCCTACAAAAGAAAAGCTTTGAGCTGAATCTTGAAGGAAATGAGGGAAAACTAAGTGGTAGAATGATTGCCATTCCAGGCAGTGGGGACATCGAGGCAAAGTCATGGCATAGGGAGACAGAATTTATTTTCTAGGAACTGCAGCTAGGTCAGTGTATCTACCTTGTATGGAGGGGAGTAATGTGTGTAAAGGCTGGAAAGATAGGAAGGGGCCAGATTGCAAAAAATCATAAATGCCAAACAGAGGGCTTTATGTTTGATCCTGGTAGAATAGGGAACCACTATAGCTCATTAAATAGAACTGTGACATGGTCAGACCAACGTTTCAAAAAATCACTTTGAAAGCTAAACGGAGGATGGACTGGAGGAGAGAAAAAACCGAAAGCAGGGAGACCTCTTAGAAGGCTAATGTAATAGTCAAAGAAAGAGGTGATGGGACCTGTAGCTACATGACTGAACCCTAAGATACCTCGCAATTACTCACATGAGCAGGGTCTCTGCCAAGCACTGCTAAGAAGCCTCATCCTGAACCCAGAATTCACATCCGTCTAGTCTTGCTCATACTCATAATACTTAGAGGCCAAGGGAACTACCAAGTCTAGTTGCTACAGACTTCAGGGATGCTTAGGCCATCCAGCTCTTTGATGTCTGAAGACAGTAAAAGAAAATTGATTTTTTTAAATCAGCATTGGCACAGGGCAGCTAAAGGCACAGTGGATAGAATGCCAGATAGAATGAAGACTCATCTTCCTGAATTCAAATCTGGCCTCAGATACTTATAAGCTATGTGACTTAATCCTGTTTGCCTCAGTTTCCTCATCTGTAAAATGAGCCAGAGAAGGAAATGGCAAACCACTCCAGAAAACCCCAAATGGCATCACAAAGAGTTGGACAGGACTGAAAGACATCTGAACACTAGGTGGCACAGTGAATAGAGCACTGGCCCTGGAGTCAAGAGGACCTGAGTTCAAATCCAGCCTCAGACACTTAGCATGTACTAGCTGTGTGACCTTAGGCAAGTCACTTAACCCCAATTGCCCTGCCTTCCCCCCTCCAAAAAACAAAAGAAAGACAATTGAACAATTGTATTCCCACATCACCATAGAGGACTAAATTTATGAATCTCTGCAGTTAGGACATTTTTACTCTCTTCATTAGCAAAATTAGCCAGAGGTAAGCCTGTTTGTGTAAAAAAATATTTATTTTTACCCAAATAAAATCTAAAACTAGCTGCCACTCTATTTTTTTTTCTTTGTGAAGGAAGACTACACTGGTCTTAGTCATCTCCAGTGCTTACCCCTGCGTAACTCTGGGCAAATCACTAAGTCTCAGTTTCCTCATCTATCAAATGCGATCATGAGACATAATATATTTTATCATCCTATATTACAGAAATACTTATTTTACTCAATAAATTAAAAATAAAATGAAGGGGAAAAAAATTTTAAGGATTATTATGAAGAAATTTACCGCCCACTTATTTATGAGTGAGGGCAGACAAGTGGGAGCTTTTATTTCTGGGGTATTCCTCGCAGTGGGGTAATTGTAGGGCTTTAAAGAAGTGCTGACGTGTTCACTTCACTCCCTGTTTTATAGATGAGGAAGCCAAGACTTTCCCCAAACCACCTACCTGCAGGCTGCACTCCGGACTCGATGTCCCCCCTCCTCAGAAGCAGCCTTCTATTCCTGTCCCTGCTCCCCAGCCCTTTCCAGCTCCCTTTTGTATGTTACCTTCCCCCACTAGAATGGAAACTCCTCAAGGGGGAGCCTTTTTTTTTTTTGGCTTATTTTTGTATCCTCAGTGCTTAGCATAGTGCCTGGCAAATACTAAGTGCTTATGCGTAGCAAATCCCATTATTCATATTTTCAAGAAATGTAATGAATGAAATTTCCGACATTTATTTAATTAGCATAAATTTTAGCCATGACCATTTCATATGGAATAAAAGCTTTCATTAACTATTGGGGACTATTTTCCCTATTAATGACATTAATTTAATTAACTAATGAGATTTCCTATGTGTCTCCTATGTCTTCCTATGAAATCTCATTTATGCTAATTAAATAAAATGTTGTTGAAAATGTCATTCATTTCATTTCTTGAAAATATGCATAGTTGGGATGGCTAGGTGGTGTAGTGAATAGAGCACTGGGCCTGGAGTCAGTAGGACCTGAATTCAAATCCAGCCTCAGACACTTAACACTTACTAGCCATGTGACTGTGCAAGTCACTTAATCCCAATTGCCCCTCCAAGGAAAAAAAAAAGTATAGTTAATGAGATTTCCTATGTGTCCAGACTTTAGGGCCACCCTAAATAGATACTCTATCTATCTAAATATCTATGGATGTAGAAAAGAAACTCAATTCTTGTTCTCACTCAATTCTTACACCTGCCAAGTTCACTTTCCCAAAGCCTACTTTTTGCATACTCCAGAAGATAAGGTAACACATCTTGGTGATTTTGTGCTATTACCAACTCTTTTTCCTCTTTGTTTTTAAAATGTTGTCTTACTTTTATTGATTTTATTGTTATTGTTCAGTCTTTTTTTTTCAGTCCTGACCCTATTTTGGGGGTTTTCTTGATAAAGATACAGGAATGGTTTGCCATTTCCCTATCTAGGATGAGGAAACTGAGGCAAACAAGTGACTTACCCAGGATCACACAGCTAGTAAATATCTGAGGCCAGATTTGAACTCAGGAAGATGAGTCTTCCTGACTCCAGGTCCAGCACTATTTCCACCATGCCACTTAGCTGTCCCTTTTATTGATAAATTCAGCTTTTATATTTCTATTTCTGAATATATTCCTTTCTACCACCATGTCCAGCAAACCATCCATTAGAACAAATTTTTTTTGTATTTTTTCTTTTTGGAGGGGGGAAGGCAGGGCAATTGGGATTAAGTGACTTGCCCAAGGTCACATGCCTAGTTTTGTGTTAAGTGTCTGAGGCTGGATTTGAACTCAGGTCCTCCTGACTCCAGGGCTAGTGCTTTATTCAACTGTGCCACCTAGCCGCCCCAAGAACAAATATTTTTAAAAGCATATGCACTATTCCACACCCATAGTCCCATACCTCTTTAAGAAAGGAAGGGAGAAAAAAAAAGAAAGGAAGGGAGAGAGGTGCATTTCCTTTTTTATTATTATTAGTTTATTTTAAACTTAAATATACAATAAGAAAAGAAAAGAGAAAGATTATATACTTAAACATTAAAACTTAAATACAAAAGAAAAAAGTATTCCCACATAGACAGCAAAATATGAGAGGATTCAAAATATATAGCAGTAAATTTCCATTTCAACAAAGCCACATAATAAATCCTAGACATCTTATTCAGAGCTGTCCATCTTTGCTTCCTTGTAAGTTTTCTTTTGTTCTCTGCTATGCACTTTTTACTTTGTTCTTTTCTCCCCTCTTCCCCCCCAGAAGGCTCCAATTAAGTGCATACACATACATATATACAAAACATGCATACATATGCACATACACATATCATACATGTACATACAAATACACACAAAATTCATGCATATATGCACGTGTACACACAAAGAGATATATGTATTCATGTGCACATACATACACTCACATACACATACATATACTTAGATATCTATAATCATACTCATAAATAGACATATACATTCTTAAGCATCTATGTATGTACTTATTTGTCCTCTGTTTCTCTGAGGGTAGATAACCTCTTCCTTCATAAGTCCAAGTCCTTCCACATTTTTCTAAATCCACCAACTCATCATTTCCTACACCACAATAATATTTCAACCTTATACTGTCTAGTTGTTTTAAATAGTCTAAAACAATATTGACTGGGGTGGCTAGGTGGTAGAGTGAATAGAGCACCAGCCCTGGAGTCAGGAAGACCTGAGTTCAAATTTGTCCTCAGACACTTAACACAAAAACTAGCCATGTGACCTTGGGCAAGTTACTTAACCCCAATTGCCCTCCAAAAAACAAAAAAACAAAAACAGTATTGATTAATATGACTGACATATAGTGTAGTGTAGAGAGGTAGATTTTCTTAACTCTTCTTTGAGGCCATGATTACAAAGCATTGAATTTCATTCTTTTATTGTTCTTTCTGACTCCATTGTAGCTGTTGTGTGTGCTGCTTTCCTGGTTCTGATTACATCATTCTGAATCAGTTCATACAAGTCCTGCTGTTACTTCCTGTACACATTGTATTCATTTTTTCTTACAACATGGGAGTATTCCCATACTACATTCACATACCACAATTTGCTTAGCTGTTTCCGAGTGGCTCTCTACATCTTGCAGGTTTTTTGTTTTGGAGTTTGGTTTTTTTTTGGTTACTACAAAAAGGCTTTCTATAAATAGTTAGATGAATATAGGGCTTTGCTTTTGGCCTTTCACTTCCTTGGACTCTATACCTACCAATGGGGTCTCTAGGGCTAAAGATATGAATACACTAGTCACTTTTTTTTTTTTAGCATAAATGCAGATCACCATTAACTCATTGTTGATTCTGGGGCTCTGGCAACAGAAAGGGGCCTCCAGTGTCTTTACTCAAATGGGTCTTAAATCCCAGACTTCAAACGTCCAGAAAAGTGTCCATTAATCTTATTTTCCCTAAATGGCATTAAGGTACCTAAAAATGTTTTGAGGGTATTTGTATATGTTAGGAGAGAAAGGAAGAGAGGGGGGAGAGAAAGAGGAGAAAGGAAAGGGGGGGGAGAGAGAAGAAGGAAGAGAAGAAAGAAGGAGGAAGAGGAGAAGAAGAGGAAGAAGAAGAGGAAGAGGAAGAAGAGGAAGAAGAAGAGGTAGAAGAAGAGGAAGAAGAAGAAAAAGAAGAAGAAGAAAGAGAGAAGGAAAGAGAGAGTGAAAGGAAGAGAAAGAGAGGGGGAGAGGTATAGAGAAGGAAGAGACAGACAGAGACAGAGACAAAGAGACAGAGAGAGTACAGAACTGTAGTCTGAGGGCATGGTTTCTGAAGATTTGTGATTTCCATTCAGAGATCAATTATCCTTTGAAATAAGAAAAGGGCCCGCTTGGTTCAGGCCACACTGTTCTGTCCACTTGGAGAAGAGCATAGATTTTAAGAACATGAGTATAAGTATGGGGTCACTCTGTATCACACCCTTCAATGAGTTTGTTGCTGTTGCTGTTTTCCTTTTCTACCCCCAACTTCCCTCTGCAGTAAGCGGGTAAGGCCACTAGAGACTGGCACAGCTCTGACTGCTTCTCTCAGAAGGACTCATGTGTCATTGCTGTTGTTTTCTTAGCAAAAAAGAAGCTTTTTAAAATTAAGTCAGGGATTCTCTGGCCATCCCAGTGTTTCAGGGTGAGAGGCAGGGCACATCTGCCAAGTGGCAGCCTAGACTCGACTCCCTAGCCTAGCCAATCCACCAAGCTGTTTGTTTGTGGTGGCCATGCTCTGGGGTGGGTCCTGCGTGGCACTTTGCCTCATCCCAGATGACAGTCGAAGCCCCTTTGGGACAATAGATCTTCACTTTTAACTGGCAAATCAGTAGGAGGTCAAGGAAGGGGTCTTTCTGGGAAGTCCCTTTGGCCTTCCTTGACTTTTAAAATCTGTAACACATACGGACCAGATCCAGAGATATGTCATTGCCTCATAACTTTCTAAGGGTCCAACTCTGAGGGCCCCTGGGAGAGGAGAAGTTGTTGTAAGGTCAGAATTTAGAACTGGCAGCTGGAGGAGTTCAGGGTCTCTCTAGAGTGTCTCCATTTTCTCTTTCTTATGCAAGCAATCACTATGAAGTCTGGCTGCCCTCAGAATGACAAGGCAGTCATCGCACATGGCTATGTGGGACTGAAGTAAACAACTGGCTTTTGTTCTCCAGGGGAATACATTGATGACCTGGGCCACTGTGTACACTGCGAAGTCTCTTGCTCCACGTGCCGGGGTCCTACTCGAGAGAACTGCACTAGCTGCCCCAGTACAAGGTAATAGTAACCATAAGTGTCATTTCCATAATGCTTTAAGGTTTGCAAAATGCTTTGTGTAAATCATCTTAGTTTGGGGTAGCTAGATAGTGCAGTGAATAGATCACCGGCTCTGGAGTCAGGAGGACCTGAGTTCAAATCCAGCCTCAGACACTTAACACAAAAAGTAGACATGTGACCTTGGGCAAGTCACAACCCCAGTTGCCCTCCAAAAAGCAAAGAATAAATAAATAAATCATCTTAGTTTATCCTTCCCACAACCCTTTGAGGCAAGTGGGTGATCTTAATTATCCTTATAATACAGATGAGGAAACAGAGGTGTTAAAGGACTCGTCCAATATGCAGCAGCAGCTTTTCTTCATCAGACTGACCCAGGGGAGACTCCCAAGGGAGCTCAGAATTCTGCCACCATTTTGGCAGTGCTTATCCATTAGCTTCACAGTGGTCATAAAATCAAACACACAGTTTTTCCAATGATCCCACAGACCATCTTGGCCAGACCCTGTTATCTTTTAAAGAAAATTCAATTCAACAAACATTTACTGAAAACAAATTATTTGCAAGGCCTTTTACAGGTTGTAGGAGATACAAAGATGGAAAAAAGATACTAATATTCCCTTTCCTCAAGGACCTTATGGTCTAAAAGGGGGATCAATACACTGATGATTCCATGACATGACTTCCTCAGTTCTGGGGCTTCCTACAGGTTGCAGCCCCTCCATTTCTTTTCAATGATTCTTGCAGATAAAATACTAGACTTAAAAACAGGAAGGCTTGGGTTCAAATTCTGCCTCAGGTACTTACTAGCTGTGTGATCCTGGAAAAGTCACTTAATCTCTCTGAGCCTCAGTTTTCTAAGTTATAAATGAGGTCATTTGACTCAATAATATCTAAGGACCTTTCTAGCCCTTGCTCCATCATCTAAAAACCATAGATAT
Organism: Petaurus breviceps papuanus; assembly: GCF_028583685.1. Lineage (NCBI taxonomy): Eukaryota > Metazoa > Chordata > Mammalia > Diprotodontia > Petauridae > Petaurus > Petaurus breviceps. Next base: position 4,477,077 of record NW_027185764.1, read on the forward strand.
TACACTTAACACACACACAAAAAAAAAAACTAGCCGTGTGACCTTGGGCAAGTCACTTAACCCCCATTGCCCCTCCAAAAAAAAAAGCAAAAAAAAAAAACCATAGATATTCATGAAGCATCTACCTGTCCCTCTAGCGGTTTATCTCTCATGTTTAATATTTTGTAGCAATATCCCTTAATTGGTGTATCTGTTTGGTTTTCTATTTTTTTTAAATAAAACTTCATTGATATATTTTGTTTTTACATTTCCCCAGTGCCTTTTCTTCTCTCCCTCTTAGACAGCCATCTCATAAAGCTTCTTTTAAAAAGAAAAATTCTCACAATATGAATAACTCATCTTTTAGCATATAATTTATGTCCTTGGCAATATCTTTCGTACCACTTTTCACATGCAGGCCTTCACTGATAATATGATCTATCCTACTTAAGACTATAATGTACTTTCACACTGCCATAAGAGTTACTTATAATTTTGCTGCATGATTTTCAACTTTATACCAATACACTGGAAAAATATGGATGATAATACAGAGAAGGGCTTCTGTGACAATGAGCAGACCAATTTGCTGCTGGTATATAGTATATGGGGGCATAGAGTCCACTATAATTGTATTGTGGCTCTCCTCCAGCCCCGGGATGAGGAAGGATCATGAGACATCAGGAGGAAGATGCTTCACAGCCAGACTCTTCACCTCAGTGCTCTCCCCCTGGAGTCTCACTATCATTTTGCTGATAGGAACAGAAAGGGGAAGAGAGGAGGGATGATTCACACTGTCCATTTGAACTGCAGTTCCCAGGAGCCCATGCAGCTGCATATCAGAATCTTTGCCTCCTCACAAGGAAATCAGTCTAAATACCCAGTTGCATCAGTGAGATCGATACATGGTAGACTATGGTGGAGCAAAGAGAACTCTCAGGAAATCTGAGAAGGGAAGAATCATTTTTTGACTGAGGTTGACTCACAAAGGTTTAGTGGGAAAAGTGGCAGCTCATGTGGGCCTGGGAAAAAGGGGAAATACGTCAATAAGCAGAGATATTCTAGAATCTAGGCATACATCAATGCATGCAGTCAGTATGAGATTGGGTAAGAGCTAGCACATCAGTTTGGACAGAACAGAGTACATAAAAATGAATCCTATGAAATAAGGACAGAACAGTAGATGAATGTACTATTAGCATTTAGAACATTCCTAAGACTTAGAGTGTCAGAGAGTTTTCTGGGACAGTGAGACTTTAAATGACTTGTCCATTGTCACATGAACAAGATTTGTCAGAGACAAAGGTCGGCTTGACTCTGGGGCTGGCTCTGTATCCATTAGGTTACACTGTCTCTTATTTCCAAATGAGGAAACTGAGACCCAGAGAAACGGAATGATTTGACCAAGGTCACTCAGCAACTAGATGCCAATGATATCACAAGTATCATAAGGTACTAACAGAATACTAACAGAAGGCTTCCAGAGCAATGGGCAGATCCACTACGGAATCATTTGGAAAGACATGGATGAAAATCACATAGCTTGAGATGCTACAGAACACCACTAAAGGAAGGGCTACAGGACCAGGCTTTCTGATGCCAAGTCGCTCAGCACCCCTTCTGCTGTGTTGGGTTGTGAGATCTCCCAAGGCAGGGACTCTTTTGCCTTTCCTTGTGTCCCCAGAGTTTTAGCACAGTCCTTGGCACATAGTAGAAGCTTAAAAATAATGATTGACTATTACGTGACGCTGCCTCCCTAGACTGGACCCAGGTTTTGAAGGGCCTTAACTGCCCAGCTAGGAAGTTTTTGTTTTATTCTTTAGGCAATGGGGAGCCACTGTCAGTTTTTGAGGAGGGGAATGTCACCAGAAGATCTGTGACATAGGAAGATTATGTTGACACTTATATGGACAATGAAGCAGGAAGACCTATTATAAGACTTATATAAAATGATATGGGTGAGAAATGATATCATCCTTCACTAAAAAGAAGTGAAGAGAAAAGTGTAGATGGAGGTGAGAGATTCCAGAGAGGGAGGGAAAATGTAATTAATAAGATATGAGAGAGAACTTGATGGACTTGATCCTGGGTGGGGGGCTGAGAGGAAAGTGAGATCAACTATAGACATAGGAAAGTTGAGAAGAAGGATGGGTTTTAGAAGGAAGAAAATTATATCACTTGATGTTAGAATCCAGACGAGATCCAGGGATGATGTATTTAAACTACTGAGGCCCTTTTTCTCTCCTTTAACTTGAAATACCTCTAACATGTTATGGGAAGGACTGTGGATTTAGAATTAAAACAGACTACATCTTCCAAACCCTTCACTTTAAAGATGGGGAAACTGACTCAGAGAATTTAAATGATTTGTGCAGGTTCACAGAGTCAGGATCTGAGGCAAGATTTGAACCCAGGTTTTCTTTATCCCATGGCAGCTACTATGTCCACACTGCAACATGATGAAGTCCTTCCATTTTCATTCTCTGAATCTATTTTAAAGGGGATAAGAGAATAACAGATTAATTAGTGTAGATACATTATATATAGATAGATAATATAAGAAATGACTACTTTAAATCTCTCCTTACTCTAGCAACAGAGTAGTCTTTTATTGTGGAAAAAAACCAAACAGGTATTCCTTTTAGTCATCATAATAACTAAACCTCATGTTAGATGGAGGTGAAGATTCTGTCCTTCATGAGGCCCTAGGTCTTCTGCTATTCTTGTGGACGAACACTGCCCATGTTATGGGGTAAACTTGAATCCAGGATGTTGCCTTACAATGAATAGGGAAATGAACTCTGGCCTGTAACATTGCAGCTTTCCCTTTGTCATTTCACTGGGTTAATTATGATTTCCTGCAAAACATTAAAATTAAAGCAAGAGCCCCTTTAAAAGATTGTTAAATTTGTTAGCTCTCTCTGGGAAGAGGGGAGGGAAGAAAAAAAGAAAAAAAAGAAATTTACATGATAACTTTATATTTAAATGAAATGGCAAGTTGTACATAATAGGTTTGCAGTTTCATGCACAATCATTTTTTTAAATTATACTATCTTATGAAAATGCTTGTTTTATCCCATAAATCAAAATAAATTAATTAATTAAATTTTAAAAGATATTGGAAACATAAAGGAGACAGCTTATTGTTATATAGCGTGCCCTGTCCTCTGAAGGTTTTTCAGGTAACGGGGCAAATTTTGGATTAAGATCTAAAGATCAGAGTTGCAACTAGGCAGTTCTGAACTTTGGACAAGTACTACAAACTGTATGCAGTGAAAATGGTACAAAGTATGCCCTAAGGTGTGACTGGTGAGAGGAAAATTTATTTCACTTTACCATCTGGTAGTTTCATCTGTTAACTAATTATCTTTGCTGACTAGGTACTAAGTTTTGTAGTTTTTATGTTGTTGAAGGACTGACTGCAAGTTCCACTGGTACTTTCTAAATGGGGTACCCAGGGGCAAAGCCCCAATCACCTCTCCTTACTTAAAGCTCTGCTAAAGATAGGCAATTAATTAAAAAACATTCACAAGCTACTTTTGCTTTTATTTAAATCCAAAAATGTTTTGGTCTCCTTCTGTGGACTTCTGGGAGCAGGAATTCTTTTTTTTTTTCTGGTTTTGATTCCATTAGAACATTTAAGTACTGAGAAATTACATTAAGGTCTATTGTGAGTGGCTTTAATTAGGGAAAGCCAACAAAGGAAAACAAAAGATATAATAATTCCATCCTGAGATCATCTGTTCCAGAAGATATCAAACACACCACAGAGTGCAATGTCACCCTAGGGGGTTTTGGTATATTTACCCCCAACACTGAGGACAGTGCCTCTGCCCAGCTGTTAAAGGTCTTGGCTCTGACTTTCCCTCTGCTCTGTGTGAGCTCTATTAGACCTGAATGACTGGTTGCAATTTGGTAATGAAAAGGTCAAGAGGATCTGAAATTTGGTGGTGGTCAGGTTCCTAGCTTTCCTGATTTGCAGTAAGGAAGCTTGACCCACAACCATTGTGATCTGAGCAGGGAGGCTAGCTGTCCCATAGATGGCTTTAAAGAGAATAGGTCTCAGTGTCCTTGGAACCCAAAAGGAAGCATCTATACTCCTCTTCTCAGGAAGATTTGTTGCTCTCCCTGTAAATAAAAGCACCTGGAAATGTGACTCTTCCAACAGTTGCCTGACAATTTAATTGAAACAGACACTGAAACAGAGACAATGTCTCTGTCTCTTCCTCAGTGTCTTTGTCTTTCTCTTTCTCTCTGTCTCTGTCTCTGTCTCTCTCTCTCTCTCCCTGTCTCTCTCTCTGTCTCTGTCTCTGTCTCTCTCTCTCTCTCTGTCTCTCTCTCTCTCTGTCTGTCTGTCTCTCCTGTACTTTTTATTTTCTGCTAAAAACATGACAAAGCTGTTCAGATTTAGGAAAAGATCAAGACCCACAGAAAAATAAGTAGTTCTCCTCTACAAAAGTGGTTTGATTCCACTAGGGGTCCTGCCCTCCTCCATTTCAGGATGGCTCTAAGAGGTACCTTAAACCGAAGATACTCACAAATGACCCTGTCACAAGAGAAGGCTAAATTGGAGATAAACGATTTTTTCAACTAGAATTCTCTTTGGTGCCTCTGAAGGATAGAGTGTTGATATGTTTTATATGTTCCCTTTCCCATCTCACCCTCCCCTAAGTGGATTTAGTAAGAAAGTGAGCACGTTAGATGAATGCATGCCCATTTGCCTTTTTTTCCTGTTAAATTCTACTTCAGGTAGGCTTTTAGCTTGAAAACGTTGAAAGCTCTTATCTAAGTCTCCTGCCCCACCGCCTTCACCACCACATAATGAGGACATTTCATTTCATTTATTTTTTCTTTGAACCAAGTCAAATCCTTCCATGATAAATCTTCCCGTGCTCAAAAACCATAGCTGGTTTGGAACTGAGCTTTTCCTCATTGGCTTGAATTATCAGTTTGACCACTGAGGGATGCTTTCTCTTTGTAGGCCTAGTGAGGTTGATAAGATAGTTTGCCTTTTTTGGGTGTGGAGGTTAAGTGATGACACGGACAGCCAGATGTTTGTGAGTGTGCCCCTGGCAGAGACTACAAAGTCAGCAGCTGGACTGAACTATTGCTGGCTGCAACAGGGTCATAATGTAGAAAGTGCCTATAACTCAATTCAAGCAATGTTGGGTAGTCAAAAGTGGGGAGAGGAACAGAGGCTCACTGGTTCCACTAAAGAATAGTGCAGAATAAAGAAATCAGAGGACCTGAGTTCAAATCCTGGCTCTACAAATTACTACCTAGGGGATCTGGACAAATTATTGACTTCTCTAAGCCTCTGAAAAAGAGGAAGTTGAATTTGATCTTCATAGTTTCTTATACTATGGCACTATGATCTATGTTGGCAGCAGGCCAGATTTGGTCCATAGCTTGTTGACCCTGATCTAATTCAAATTCCTCATTTTATAGGTGAGAACATCAAGGCCCAGAAGTGACACAAACCCCAGGTCATCTGATTCTAAGTTTGGGTTTCTTTCAACTAGGATCACCTCACCATAGATTAGACCTAGAAGGGTCTTCGGAGGCCATCAAGTCCAGCCTTTTCATTTTACAAATGAGGAGAATGAGGCACAAAAAAAAAAGTTGTGACTTACTTAGGATGTTGTAGCTAGTAAATGAATGAGTCAGAATCTGAACTCAGATCTTTCTGAGTCCAGGTCTAATGACCAATCCATGACAATACACTGTCACTCACTATATAACATTTCCTCCCAGATAAATGGGTATAGAGTGGAATTTCAGTAAACTGTTGGTTTCTATTCTATATAATGTGATACAATTTTTAGAAATAATGTTTGAAGTGTTCCTGTAGCCAAAGAGGACCATTTGAAAATGACAAGAAAAACTTTTCAGAAGTAATCCATAGGGAAAAAGAGATTGCTCCTCTGAAAGAAAGTATAAGAAAAAGACTAAGAGGGGGCGGCTAGGTGGTGCAGTGAATAGAGCACCAGCCCTGGAGTCAGGAGAACCTGAGTTCAAATCCAGCCTCAGACACTTAACACAAAAACTAGCCATGTAACCTTGGGCAACTCACTTAAGCCCAATTGCCCTCCAAAAAAGCAAAAAAAAAGAAGAAAAGAAAAGTCTAAGACCCATGTCCGTGGTTCCTCTGTCTTCCAAAGAGTACAATTGAGACATCTCTCAGTTCTCTGGATCATTGCCTCTCTCATGAGAGCTTCAGTATGTGACACTCCTTCAGGAGTAATCATCAGTTCCCCTTATAAGCACAGACTGACAAAACTCAAAACAAGAACAGTTTTATATATAAATAGTTTGAAACATACGGAACATATGTTTCATCGTCCTTGGAACTCATCTTACTTCCCTGGGTAGCCTTACATCTTGGAGTTTGGGGGGTACTTTTCCCACTTCCTTGCTCCTTTTCAGGGCTAAATAGTCCACAGTGATAGAATGAATGAAAACCACTTCTCAACTACTCTATTCCAAGCTATGATAAGCCCTGGGATACAAATACAAAAGCAAGATAGTCCATGCCCTGAAGGAGCTCATATTCTGGTAGGAGGAGATAACATGTGATGGTGGCCAACGTCATAGGTCAAGCGATTGACACTGCCTTCTAGAAGCAATGGTATTGATTCTATGACTGTTCAGGAGCAAGAGAAGAAGAGTAGGGGGCAGAAATGGGGAAGTGGCAGTTCTAGAGGGGCAGCCAAATGACTAATTCTTAGTTCTTTTTCCTCGGCCTTTCCAAGCTGACGTTGCTGGTTGCCCTCCATTGTTAGGAGTTCCCTTCTTCTCCAGGAGATGCCAGTCTTCTTGTTTCTTGCCTTGTCCTTCCTAGCTCCTTCTTCCTACTCCTCAACTTTTGTATCCACTCCAAGTTCCATCTTGTGCTCTCCATTGTTGGGCAGTGCCGCTCTCCTCCAGCGGGTGGCACTCATTGACTTCTGCCACTCTACTCCCATGCCATTAGGCCCTTCTCCTGAAGACCAGCTCCCTACCAGTGGTGTTATAGGAGCCTTTCCTCTTTCCTATTGCACAAGCTAATTTCTCTCTTGGATTCCTGGAGAGTTGACGATGACGATGACGTATCACACCATTTCAGCTTCTCCTTCCCAGGATCTGGGTCTTGCATTTCCTGCTCACCTCATTACTCCTCCCTAGGCCTCAGGGCTCTGGACAGCATCCCTATTTTCTCTCTAATTGTTCCTTTATCCCCATCTTTCCCCAAGGCAGCTATTGTTGTTAAGTTGTGTCCTCTTCCTGACCCAATTTGGGGTTTTCTCCACAAAGATACAGGACTGGTTTACCATTTTCTTCTCCCCCTCATTTTACAGATGAGGAAACTGAGGCAAACAGGGTTAAGTGGCTTGTTTAGGGTCACACAGCTAGTGTCTGAGGCCGGATTTGACCTCAGGTCTTCCTGACTCCAGGCCTGGTGCTCTATCCAGTGTGCCACCTAAGGCAGCTGAGCCAAGTTAACCAACTTTCTCAGGGCTACTTTCTAAGAAACCTAGAAAAGGGGGGCAGCCAGGTGGCTCAGCGAGTAACAGCACCAGCTCCAGTGTCGGGATGACCTGGATCAAATCTGGGCTCAGATACTCAGCACCACACCCAGAAATAACTGGCCATGTAACCTTGAGCAAGTTACTTAACCCCGATTGCTTTAAAAAAAAAAAAGAAATCTAGAAAAGGGGGAGAGAGGGGGCAAAGGGGGATAAATGGGACAACTCCAAGTATAGGCTGCACTGATGATAGATCAGTGGTGTTACCTTTGTGGGTAGAATCATAAAGCAAAAAAGAACAACGTGGAACAAAAATACACAATTTTTGTGTAGCATTGTTTTAGTACTTTCTCATCAGAGAATTCTTTCTTTGTGACTTCTGCAAGTCTTGTATGTTCTTCCTGCTGCCCCAGGTTTTTTGACGATGGCCGCTGCGTCCTGACCTGTCCTTCGGGGAAATTTGCCTTTCACAACCAATGCCATCCATGTCATCACACTTGCCAAGAATGCCAAGGAAGTGAGCCCTCCAACTGCACCTCTTGTGGCACAGGTAAGGAGAGCTGAGAGTTGCTTATTTATTGTCTCAAACCCTTGCCTCAACTGTTACAGCTTGGTTTTATTCAGAAGCATTGTCTTCTATATTTGAAGAGGTTACCCACTAAGAGGGTTAGGACTGCTCTGGAGACCCCAAAATACCAACACTCCAGGTCCTGCTGAATGAATTCGACTCAAGTCTTCTCAGCCAGAGAAAACTAAAGTTTATTAAAAGTTTGCTTGTATTGGACACAGAGTAAGTCTGTGCTGGGTCATTCTATGGCCCTCTCATACCACATGGAGACAAGATGGGGTCAGAGAGTAATGGGAGGAATGTAGGGCCGGTCCAGAGGAGGAGCTTGGAGCTGGTCTTCAGGAGGAGTTAATGAGGTCAATGAGTGATTAAGGGTGAGAAGTTGCTAGAGGCTGCCTGGAGACAATGGTGGGCTAGGCCAGTTCAAGGGTGGATTGATATTTTGATAGGCTCAAGGGGGGGAAGTCTAGTAACTGAGGTTTGGGCCCAGCCACAATGTAAGGCTTATGGCCTCATGCAAATGCTTCATCAAATGGGAAGATTTAATCAGAGTTCAAGGGGGGTTCCCAGAGCCTGCACCTCAAGGACTCAAGGGAAACCCCAGGGCCCACACCTCATCATACTGACGGGTGGGCCTGAACATCTACTATCAGTGTTCTTCAACACTTGGGGAAGTGCTACTTAGTGGGTAAGATGCTGAGCTAGGAGTGAGTAATGAATAAATGATTGAACAAAGGCATTTCAGTGCTGGACCATGCTAAGTCCTAGAAATATAAACACAAAAGTAAGAGAGTTCCTGTCTTCCAAAATCTTATATTCTAATAGGGAGAGATGGCATGTCCAGGGGAGCTACTAAAAAGTGGGAGGAGCTTGGTTCTTGGGATTTCAATCTTTAAATGTTGCCTGATTTTAATTACACTAAGTGTTTACTATGTTCAGAATGTTATCCTAGGAACCGAGGGATTTAAAGCATTTAGGTAAGACAACGTTCTTGCCCCCATAGAGCTTATACTTGTGGCAAATAAAAGGTTCGAGATACAATTTCTGAGTAATTTAATCATTTTATTAATAATACCAGCATTTTAATAAGAGTATGGTCATTTAGCCATCCCTCTCTTAGACCAAAAAACCCATCATTGTGGTAGGCTTACAGTTTATATACTCTTCAAAGAGTAGGTGTTCCCAGGGTGGGAATCAACCCTGATTGGCTAACAATTAATAAGAGAATGAACATTACAATGAAGGGCTGAGAGTATCATCACATCATCCTTGGACTGAGAGACTATCTCCACATCCAGACCAGGCCCCAGCCTTGGGTAATTTAGACAAAAGGATGTGTCTCCACCCAAGCTTGATTGAATGTAATTCACCTTAGACTAGAGATTTCTTGTAAAGTTGGGTGGGTTCTATTAGAGAAACTTAACTCAACCTTGAGAGACTGAGGTCTTGAAAATAGAAAAAGGGGAAACTCTGAAGCTTCCCAAATCATTAGCTATTAATGTCATTTCTCTCATACTCTAATAGGAAGATATGACAGAGAAAACTATAATATTAATAATATATGTATGAAAAAGGTACAAGTAACATATTTGAGGTCTCAAGGAGAAGTCTGCTTCTTGGGAGGATCACAAAAGGCTTCATAGAGAAAGTAATAATTTGGGTTGGGTTATAAAAAACTATGATTTCAACAGTGGGCAACATAGGCATAAAGAAGAGTGAGAACAAAAATACAGCATTGGTCAAGTTCAGGGTTTATACAAAAGAGAGCAAGTCATGTAATGTGGCAGAAGTATTGAGTAGGAAGAGAAGAGGATATGAGATGCCTAAAAAGGAGGGGCAGCACTAGATTGTGGGGAGCCTTGAATGCCAGGCTTATGCTTCAGGCATTAGGGAGTCACTGAAGGGATCTTAATTGATATATTGCTTACCTTCTGATGGGGGGGCTGGGGAGAGAAAGAATTGGGAATTCAAAATTTAAAAAGAAAAAGAACATTTGAAATTAATAAGTTGAAAAGAGAGAATGGATGTGTAGGTCAGTTCTCTCTGATACACCAAGTGTCATAACTGTTATTAGGCATTCTGCAATCCTTGGGCACATGAAGGATTATTATTTTTAAACCTTGCCCTGGTTTCATCCCCAATCCATAACAAATTTAGAAAAGCTTCACAAAAAGTAGCCCAATTTTCCACACACTCCATCCCCAAACTAGAGAAAAGGCACAAAGAAACCTACAAAAGATGTCTTCTGATGATGAATTCCTTTCTTCCTTACACATGAACAGAAGGCCCTGGAGTAAACTATACAAGGATACCCTCAAGTCAACTATATAATTCATGATTTGAAAATAAAGACAACAATTGGGAAAAATTCAATCGAGCAGGAGGAAGAATTAGTTTCGATTGTGGTTCACAGATGGTGATTATTGACAGTGTCCCCCATTTGGCAGCTTCCTATTTTGTCTAATTACTCTAACTCACTAGGTACTAAACCAAGTTTTATTTCCATAGTTGAAAAAAGTGCATGTTTTGAATAATAGTGCCCTCTAAATTTCAGTGTCCTGGGGCAAAGACCCAGTTTGCCTAACCCGAGGTACGACTCAGTGAGTGCCTCGTTTGACATCCCTTTTGTACAAAGGTTGGAAGTGGACCAAAGACTCTTCCAAACTATCTCTTGGGGGTTATCAACCTGAACACCCCACTCCAAGCACTCAACAAGGATGGAGAGAGAAGTCACTTTCAAAAAGCCTACAAACTCCACAGAGGCAAGGCAGGGGGCCGGGGGTTTCACATGAATACCTCCAAGAAGTTGCTAGAGAGAAAATGGAAAAGGTGTGGAGGGTTTGCTTCCCCCCTCAATTCTTGCCAAGTATGTCACCAGCCCACAGGGGAACATCAGAGATGAAGAGGTATAAACCAGGTGACATTTGAAAACATGGTTTTCTTTCCCTCTGGGGAGAACACACATTCTCCGTAAGCTGTTCAAGCTTCAGCAAAAATCTTTTTTGGCACTGTATGAAATAGAGTATGAAGGCTAAAAAAATATTCCCCTTTGACTCCCTGAACACAAAGATAAATTCAGCCAGTCACAAAGTAGGTAATATGTTATACTATCCCGTTGCACTGCTTTTTAAATCTTATTTTCTGTACAGTAGCTTATTCACATGAAAGGCAGCTGCAGATAGAAGCATGAGGCAGGTGAAGTTTATTCTTTGAGGGTCTCCAGCCTTCTACTTCTGTGTCCTTTATCCTCTCTTTAATTCCCTTTCTTGGTCCCTTTCCTTTGACATCTACCTGGGTCTTAGCGATCTTTTCAGTTTCCCCCCAAGCAAAACTAGTATGTGAGTACGAATTTGCCAGAGTTTTGTCTCTCAGGGGAACATGAATTTTAAGCCGTTTCTCTGAGTTTGGAATGAGAGGCTTTGTCTTCAGAAACCACACTGAGTAGGTTGCTCTGCCTACACCCAAAGCTGGCCTTGACTCATTCCAAGGTTTTATGGTATTACATCAATTTCAGTCCCATGAGCTTGTGGCAAGGAATTCAAAGATTTAAAGCTGATGTTCAAACCTGTGGGTGATCCTAATTATCTGTAACGAAGTGTGCTTAGATCATCATAAATAGGGCCAGTCCTTGGCAGATGTCATAAATGAGCAGTGGTCTGCTGCAAATGACTAAAGAAAGCAGGTCCAGTGCCTTCATCATTAAACCAAGGGCAACATGTCTTCCTAACCTTTCTAAGTAGGCTGAATGTTTTAGATGCCAACACCTTTCCAATCCATTCCTTTTTCTTCTCTTTGGTAGAATCCCATGGGAAGATAATAGAAATGCTTTTGAATGAAGTTTCCCAAATAACACATTTGTTCAAAAGACCTTTATTGTAATTGATTGTGACCCTAGTGGATAGAATGCTAGACCTAGAGAAAGGAATATTGGAGTTCAAATCCTGCCTCGACATTTAATGTCTATATGACCCTGGGCAAGACACCTAACTGATCTGAGGCTTTCTTTCTCTGTAAAATAGGCATAATAATACTTGTCAGTCCTACCTGACAGGACTGTTGAAAGACTCAACTAAAACAATTATATAAAGTATTTTGCAAATGTTAAAGCACTATACAATGCCAATTATAAATCAATAATAATTATAATTAATATAAAATATAATTATTGAAATTTAATTTAAAATTAATAATATAATCTAATTAATAATAATTCAGGATGTCAATGGTAGCAACACGCTAACTTATTTCTTGTTGGAGTTAATATTGTAGGAATAATGAGGAAAAGTTATCATACCATACAGTAACTTTGTGTCTGATGTGCAAAACCCTCGAGATCTGGGCCTCCTTTGATAGAAAATCAAAATTGATGTCAAACAAGGCTATTTCCAGCTAAGTCCAGCAAGGGAATTAAATTTGAGGTGGATCACCTTCAATTAGCACATACATTCAACTCCATTCTTTTCCTTGTAACTGGAAGGTATCCATGAATGGATGTGCTATTCCATTTTGGGGTTAAATAAAGAGACCAGCCTCTAAAATGTTTGGTTTGAAGACCTCCCCTTAAATGCTCAATTTAAATTAGTTCCTTTGGGGGTGGCCAGGTAGCACAGCAAGTAAGAGCACCAGCTCCAGTGTTGGAATGACCTGGAGATTGAATCCCAGGCTCAGACACTTAGCACCCACCCAGAAACACCTGGCCGTGTAACCTTGAGCAAGTTACTTAACCCCGATTGCTTAAAAAAAAAAAGTAAATAAATTAGTTCCTTTGCCTAAAGGAAGGAGCCTGACTACAGAGTTCAAAGATCTGGGTTCTAATTCTACCTCTAATACTGGGTAAATAATCTTGGGCAAGTCAATTTAAAATGGGGATAAGCATAGTTCTGCTGCCAACCTGACAGGATTTATGTGACATCTTGCCGTACAGAAGAAAAATCATAGGCATGTGGACAGTGGGTGCTGGGTGTGCCCAAACCATCAATCAATCAAAAAATACTTACCAAGTGTCTACTACATGCCGGGTATAATGCATCAAAATTTTTTGTATTTTGTCTTTCATTTCTAAAGATTGTAATTTTAAAGTTGTATTTCATAACTTTAATAAGTTTTAGTTTCTTGGTGACTTGAAATGACTTGATGGTTAAAATTTTTATGATTGACATTGAGTGTAATATCAAGAGTAATAAATGTATTTTAAAATATTAAGATATTTTAAATATTTTAAAATATATTAAATTGAAAATATTAGCTAATAAAATTAAAAATATTAATTAATAATTTAAAATCTTACTTAATACATTCAGTAATGAAATGTACATTGCATGCCTATGACTTGAATAGATAAGGAATCTTGAATTTCAGTCTCCCCTCTTACGCTATCAATAGATCTCTTGGTATCCAAAAACAAACATTTATTAAGTACCTACTAAATACAAGAGTTGGAGAAGGAAATGGCAAACCACTCTATTATCTTTGCCAAGAAAACCCAAAAAAATGGGGCCACAAAGAGTCAGACATAAATAAAAAAATGACCGAATAACAAATGTGTAAGAGTCTGTACCAGCCTTTGGAACTACAGGGTTAGAAACAAATGAGAGACCTAAAATTTTGGCTAATTCTGATATCGAATATCAGTATGGGTACCCTTTCCACTGAATAGACTACGGCCTCCCTGTGAGTTGGTCTTTGATAAATAGCATTAGTCAACTGACTTGAAGAGTGTATTAGCACAACTTTTTATATTAATACCACCAAGGTCATCATATCCCCTGTAGTATCCTCTCTATGTAGATAAGCTTAGAGCACTGAACTTGAAGTCTGAAAGACCTGAGTTTGAGTCCTGACTCAGACACTTAATAAGTTTTGTGACCCTGGGCAAGTGACTTAACCTCTCCCAACCTCAGTTGTCTCATCTGAAAATTGGGAAGAGTTCCTAATGTTCAGAGTTGTCATTAGGATCAAATGAGATGCCATATGTAAAGCACTTTAAAAACCTAAAGTACTATATAAATATTATCATTGTCGTTCTTGTTGGAATATGGCATTTCTCGGTAGTAGATTGTGGCCTGTGTGTTACAGATTTATCAGTTTCACCAGTTTTCTTTATTTAAGTTCTTTAATACTAGATTTCTAGACATTAGATTAAGGCTTAAGATGCTTTTAGTTTCTCTTTGAAATACATTCTTAACCCATTTAAAAAATTTATTATATTTGACGAATTTGTAGCCTTGCTGTACTTCCTATAAGTCTTCCTGGGAGTTATACGATATTTTATAAAGCAATCTAGTCCAGGGTCTTTGGTAATTTTTTAATATGTGAGCTCATAAAGAAGAGATGTTACACACATACATACACACACACACACACACACACACACACACCCCATCCCTCATGGTATGTGTGGTAAGGCACAATTGGAAAAATAGCCAGGGTACAAGTGCATACATGTGGTTTTCCTTTTTTGTTGCCTATGTGGGTTTATGTAAAAAATAATCATCATTTTCCAATGATACTGTACAAAAGGAGGTGTGGTATTGTGATTAAAGGACTGATCTTGGTTTCAAATTCTGACTCTAATTGTATGACCCTGGGCCAAAAAAACAAAAACAAACACTTATTCTCTGTCTCCCATTTCATGGTACTCTGCCTCTGCCTATCCACATAAATTATTTTGTATGTATTTTGTTAGCCTCAGAATCAAGAACTGAGTTCAAGTTCTGCCTGTAATATATTAGCTATGGGACCATGGGCAGTCCATTCAATTTCTCTGTGCTACATGGGCATCTCTCTGAGACCAGAAATAACAGAATTGGTGACCAATAGGCATTGGTAAAGGGAAATTCCTCCATGGAAGTTGCCTATGAAATGAAATCACAGCTCTGATTGTAGGTACAGATAGATACACAAATACTAAGATACATACACAGCACATCCCAAAAGTTTTGGTGTTGTTTTAAGCTTTAAAAACTTCAGTATCTTTGCCAAGAAAACCCCAAAAGGGGTCACGAAATGTCAAACACAACTGAACAACAACATGTGTGTTATTTCCCTCCAATAAAATGTAAGTTCCTCAAAGACAAGGAATACAGTTCTCCTCATTGCAGCCCCAGTGCCTGCCCTCATTCCTTGCAAATAGTAGGT
The DNA here is from genome assembly GCF_028583685.1 of Petaurus breviceps papuanus. Taxonomy (NCBI): domain Eukaryota; kingdom Metazoa; phylum Chordata; class Mammalia; order Diprotodontia; family Petauridae; genus Petaurus; species Petaurus breviceps. The sequence continues at coordinate 4,492,266 of NW_027185764.1, forward strand.
ACATAATAAATGCTTATTGCATCCTGAAATACATCATTCTCTCCACTATGCCATACAGGATCTTTTCGATGAGAATTACTACTAGTGCTACTACTACTACCACCACTACTGCTACTACTAACAACTACTAGTAATAATAATAGCTGAAATGAAGTGCTTTACATTTTGCACAGTACATTGGATATATTAGCTCATTTATGCCCATAACAATTCTGTGAAGCAGATATTATTCCATCCCTTTTATAGGAGAGGAAAGCAAGGCACGGGAAAATTAAATGATTCACTTATAGTCACATTATTTATAAATGTTGGAGGTAGGACTAGAACCCAAATCTCATTGTTCTTTCCATTATGTGACAACTACAGGCTTAAAAGTAATGAGATTTCCTATTAAAACTTTTATTTTTATGAGCTGTTATACTACAGAGGTTTTGTGACTATTTCCCCCTCCCTCTGCCCCCTATTTCCCCACCCTATTCCCCCGTCCCCCACTACCTGTCCCCCTGCCCCTCGCCCCCTCTCATCATTGCCCTCTCCTTTCTTCTTCTCTGCGGCTCAGACAAGCATGGGAAGAAGCGCTTCCTGTACATGGGTGAGTGCCGGGAAGGCTGCCCTGCCAGGTACCACCCTTCTGCCCACACCTGCCTGGCCTGCCCTGAGAACTGCGCACTCTGCACCAGCTCTTCTCACTGCACTCGATGTTTGCAGGGATACTACATCCTACCCACAAACAACACCTGCCAGAAGTTAGAATGCCAAGAAGGTAAGCTGACCCCAGCGGGCGCTTTACATCCTTGACCCAAGTGCTGATGCTTCCGATGAATGCGGCCCCACCACAATCTGCTTTCCTGGGTCTAAAGTGGAGAGGATGGTTCACTCCTCTTTTCTCTCAAATCTCTCCCCTCTCCCCCATACAAATACCTGTCCTCACTTACTAGGTGGCGGGAGGCTTGGCTTCCTTTGCATGGAGAAGGATCAGCCATGGACTTCCTCTACAGAGAGAAAGCAATCCATTCATTCAGGAAGCATTAATTGAGAGCCCACTATGTCCAGAGTGCTGGAGATACAAAAAAAGGAAATAAACATGTACAGCTAAAGAGCTTATAAATAATAACAGCTCACATTTAGACAATCACTTTAAAGTTTCTTAAACTCTTTACATATATTATCATGCTTGATCCTTGCAATAGCTCTATGAGGGAGTTATTATTATCCCCATTTTACAGCTGAGAAAACAGAGAATCAAAGAGGTTAAGGAATTTACTCAGGGTCATAGAGCTAGAAAGTGGCTGAGTCAGAATTTGAACCTAGCTCTCCCCAACTCCAAATCAACATTAAACCATTTAGTTTTCTGCATTCTACCTCTCTTTATGTTCTACCAATGTTTACAAAAGCTCTCTGCATTCCTCTGATGAGGCGCTAGTGTATAACACCCTTAGAAAAGTAGGGCTACCCTCCATAAACAAGTGCTTCCCAAGGCCACAACTCGCAATTTTGATTCCCCAAGATAAGTAGCAAAAAAAAGTTGCCCTCAAATGAGCATGCCAAAAGAAGTTCCTTTGAGTTGGGATGAGGGGTGAGGTATAAGAATGAGTTTCTTCACACCTTGAAACATAGAACTCCATAGAAAGAGGGACTGCTTTGCAACCCACTGGAGAGGTTGCCATTGGGAGAGAAAGCAGGCTAGGGCAGGGCCTTGAAGGGACTTTCCTGGGGTCTAACCCCAAGGAGAAGCACACCATCTAGTAACATCCTATTTTAACTGGTGCTAAACTCAATACTGATCCTGGGCAAGTCACTTAACCTTGTTTGCCTCAGTTTCCTCATCTATAAAATGAGCTAGAGAAGGAAATGGCAAACCACTATGGTATCTACCAAGAAAACCCCAAAAAGGGGTCATGGAGAGTCAGACATGACTGAACAACAAAAATTCAGTACTACAGGACTGAAAAACAACGTGACGAACTGTTAGTGCCCTATAAATTCCAGCTTCCTGTTGCCAATCCCTGTCAACCAATCCTTGTAATGACTCTGGGGCTTCCCAACTTGTAGTTTATTCTGGGTTCTGGGGAAAGTGGAACTCTGAGGCGTTTTTAAAAAAAAAAATTGAAGTGATTTCTTTCCTTTGTACTAAGAAATGTCTTCAATTCAATGAATAATGACTAGGAGTTCTCTTGATGAAAAGCACTCTAGCAAGTAGAATGATTAAGGAAGTTATTTTTTTCCTGTGTTTGGAGGTTTAAAGCAAATAAAAAGGTCTTGTTTGAAGGCATAGATAAAACTGTTCATTTCCATGCTGAATTCTTTTGCATTCCCCAGTGGCATGTCTATTTTTTTAATGTCTACCAACTGGATTTTAAGTCCAATTGTCTTGTATAAGTTCAAACTCTTCTTACCCCCCCCCCATTTCATTCAGTCCAGCTGATCTAATCTACTAAATTAATATAGGAAGTAAAAAGGGAGTAACATATACATCCTGGAAAGGGGTTATCAACTTCTTAATTACTTGGCTGATTGCTAAAAAAGAAATTACTTAACAATAGATTTTCCAAGCCATTAGTGTCCTTCCACTTGATTAAAAATGAGTTCATTGCTCTCAATTCATCCACTGTCTAGGGGAAGTAAGAGATCCAGATTATGAAGACTGCATGCCTTGTGAAGAAGGATGCCTGGGCTGCAGGTCAGGTACGTCGTATTCTGATACCAGTTTATACTCTTTGTCTGTGACTTGGCTTCATATTTATTCTCTCCAGAGCCCATGGAAGAAATCATGAGTGTTTAGCAGTGTTACAGAGCTGGGCCTAAGACAGGCTAGCTATTCACAAGCTTATCTGTAGAGGGATCTCTCAATATCATTAAGTCCAGTCCTGTTCAACATACATTTTTTTTTTCTTTTTTTGGAGGGGGGAAGGCCAGGCAATTGGGGTTAAGTTACTTGCACAAGGTTGCATAGCTAGTAAGTGACAAATGTCTGTGACCGGATTTGAACTCAGGTCCTCCTGACTCCAAGGCCGGTGCTCCATTCACTGTGCCACCTAGCCGCCCCTCAACATACACTTTTAAAGACCCTTAATGTTTTGTAGGTCCTAGGAGTAAAGGGCAAAAATTAAACATGATCCTTGCCTTCAAGGGGCATACATTCTATTGGAGGAGGGCCAGTGTAGAGATACTGTGGGCCTACAAATAGGTACAGGGTTATGCTAAGTGGGGCAGTGGATATCATGCTGGTCCTGGAGTCAGGAAGACCTGAGTTCAAATCCAACTTCAGACATTTACTAGCTATGTGACTCTGGGCAAGTCACTTACCCCTGTTTTCCCCAGTTTCCTCATCTGTAAAATGAGATGGTGAAGAAAATGGTGAACCACACCAATATCTTTTCTGAGAAAACCAAGAAGAGTTAGAACATAACTGAAAAAATAACTGAACTGAGCAAATAACAAAATAATTTCAACAGCTGATGAGATCAGAAAAGGCCTTTAGGACCCTTTACACTATGCTTTGAGGTTAGCTTGGAGTCTTACCCAGAGGGAGGGAACTAGGACTCTTTTCCTGGGTCCTTGTCAGTACCTCTTTTGGGTAATGCTAAGAAATAAATTTAACAGGTGAAGAGGGAGAGGAGGAATAACTGTGTTGCTGAGTTTGGACAGTAATGAATAAAGAAATGAACCCGGGCAAAGCAGCTCTAAATCGCTTGGATTCATGAAGCCTACTTGGACTGGAAACAATATGAAAATGTCAAAGATAAAGTTCAAGGGGGGAGAGATTGGGGATTTTCCTTGATAAAACCTTCCCTGAGGCTCAGAGTCTTAGAAATCCTCAAATGCAGGCAGCACAATGATATCTGTGAAGTCTCAAACTCTATTATGGAGGCAGGAATACCTGTTATGCTTCAAGAGAATTGTCAAATTCAAATTAACACTTTTTTTTCCTCTCTTCCTCTAGAGGGGAAAACATACTTTTTAATACTCAACAAAGTTCTGTAAGTCAATAGGTTCAGAATGCAAAGCAAAGAGAAGAGAAATTGCCATGTTCAGGCACTGGACCCTGGTGTCAATTTAAGCCAAGCCTGAGCATCTCTGGTGTCTGGAATCTTGGGCCCTTAAACCTTCCTCCCCCCGCCAAAAAAAAAAAAAAAAAACCACCAGTGATGTTTTTGGGTTGAGCTTTCAGCAAGACAATCAGTGATTTTCCAGCTGGGGAGAGCACGGTCCCTAAATGAGTTGGGAGGAATATGGAAGAGAGATGCCTCTCTCTCCATCACAGGGAAAGTAACTAACCTGGTGTGCAATCTAGTACTGGACTGAGAAGAGGAAACATGACAGACTGAATAAACCGCATTGAACTTCAGTTCAGGAAGACCTAGATTTGTGTCTTGTTTCAGACACTCACTGTGTGACCTTGGGCGAGTCACTCTATTTGTGCCTCAGTCTCCTTATCTGTAAAATAAGAGGATTGAACTTGATGGTCTCTTAAGATTACTTCCTGCTCTAAATCTATGGTCCTATAATCCCGTTTATTAACCCTAAGTAATGAGGTTGAGTTGATTTTTGAAAATGATATTTCTGGGGGAGGCAATCAGGGTTAAGTGACTTGCCCAGGGTCACACAGTGTGCCACTTACCTGCTCCCAGAAATAATATTTTAATTGTGTGTGGTCTGATAGAAGTTCATCCCTCAAATGCTTCCACCATGAAATGGTATAGACATACTTCTGAAAATTCCTGTAGAGAAGATTTCTATGCATGGATTCTTGTTTTCTTTAACTTTTACTATCTATAATTGCATTAATTAGAGCCTGAGAGGATCGCCTATTCTAGCACAACCCCTCTCATTTCCCAAGATGAAGAAACTAAGACCTGAAAGGTTAAATCAAGTGCCTAAGATCACATGGGTATGAAGTGGTTGGACTGGGGCTAAAAACCAGGCACCCTGCCTCCAAAGCCAGTGTGCTTTTCCATAGTCCTAAACTGTCTTTCCTTTTTTTCAAAAACTGCAATCCCAAAACCTCAGGATGGCTCAAAGGTATCCCTGGGTCATTAAAGTCTATTAATGGAACACAAGCTCTGTAGGTCCTTTGCCATGCTGGGAGGGCTTCCAGGAGAATCCATGGCCTAGTAATAGATGGCTTCTGCTTTCTGAAATCCAACCTACCTAAGAATGGAAAGGCAAATCACTAGTGTGGGGGCCGATGCGTGATGAATGCTTTCCCCATGGAAACCCATGACAGAAATGCATAATGACCCTCAATCCCAGCAACCTCTTTGACAAGAATGGCGGCAAAATGTCAGAAAAGATATGGAGAATCACATCAGTTTTAGACAATCTACAAACATTAATTTAGCATTTGGTATTCTATATGTGATGTGCTAACCTTGTACAGGGAAAACGGGATGAATGGATGCTGTATGAATCGAATCATATCAATCCTTTAAAAATTTGTATTATGTACTTTACTAATATGAACCTGTCTGTGTACAAATAACAACAAAAAAGATTTGTATATGAAATTCCAAATCCCTGTTATGTATAGGTTGGGCTTTTTAAGGCATACATTAAATTTACTATGATAATACAAACACTTCCCTGATTGTCTCTCCTTCTGAATTTCCTTCTGCTCTCTCTTTGTATTTTTAATGTTTATCAACAGTCTCTCTTCCTTTTTCTTTCTTTGCTTCCTTACTTTCTTCCCTCTTTCTCTTCACCCTGCTGCCTCCTATGAACTAAGAGCTATATATTATTTAGAAGGGAAAACAATACAATTCTTCCCTTTAAGGAAGGATTCCCTTACCTTTAAGGCATTTTCTTTCATTCTTTGTATTTAAATACTTGTGTTTAAAGTATGATACAATTCACATACATATTAAAACTAATAATAATAAACTAACTACAAATAATAAACTGAAAAAATAACCAAATAAAAAGAAATCAATAATAATAGAGTCACAAATCCATCCCCATATTTATAAATTCTATTAACAATTCTATAATTCCAGTTTAGAGGGTGGATTTGAATACCACCTCTGATTCCTGATACTTTCTCTGACATTTGACTAGTCACTTGACATGAGTTTCCTTAGCTGTAAAATAAAGGGGTTGGACTTAATAGCCTCTTAGATCCCTTTCAACTCTGTATCTAGGGTCTCATGATCCAAACCAAAGTGGTGGAGCTCAGTGGGGCTTAAGCCAAGGCAAGGAAAGATTCTCTGCTGAGTTTATAAGAAGAAGTCTTGTGGCCAAAAAAGATTTTTATGGGGAACGGGTGCATCAAGAGCTTAGTAGTTCACCATTTAGATATTGCTTTTCGCTAAGCAAACTTTTCTCCTTGGTGTGCAAAGAGGAAATCAGCAACATAAAGGAAATTCTCTTCTCTCGGGGCATATTGTGATGGAGGACATGATTATGGCTCATGGTGTCCCCAGAATATCAGCAATTTGTTTCTGATTCTCCTAGGGCTTTCCAGGGTTACTCAAGCATTGGCCTTTTGTAAAGCCCAACCAATCCTTTGATGACAATTTAGCTCCATATGCAGATTCAATCTTAAACTGTTTTTACCCAACACCAAAGATGAGGATGAAAGTAGAAAAATCCAGTCAAGAATCCAGATGTTTTGTCTATGCTTTGCCAAATGTTTGGAAACATCTGACATTTTAAGCTTGAGTTTTTCCATCTGGATATTTTGTACAATTCAAAAGACATGAAGAGCAAGGCACTGTGCTAGGCACTGGGGACACAAGGAAAAGGCAGATTATCTAAGAGATGGGGAAGATTGCTTATTCTGCATCAAGCCTCAAATAAACTATGATCCTTCATGAGCGAACAGCTGGACTTTCTACTGCTCATGTCAAATAACAATGAACAGGAAGGATGTGAATAAATGTCACTAGAAGATTATTTCTCTGACTATGCAGAAAATACAGAATTGGGTACACTTGGGGGAAAAATAAGAGAGCTCCAATCCAGAATTTACTATTTGGTTAGATTTTTCTTCTTCACCCAAGCTGTTAGCTTGTAGCATTTTAAAAAATATTATTTAGTTCCAAAAGACTTTGAAGAAAAATTCCTTTCTTTATTAAGCAAGATTTTTTGAATTATAAGTTTATTAAACTAAAGCAAAATATTTTACATAGCATTCTTCTTCATTAACAGAAGAGAATATTAGATGAAGTTATTTTAGTATGCAATTGAACAAATACATACTAAGAATAAAGGACCCAGGCTGGGCCCTGGGAAATAAAATTGAGCAAGACACATTCCTGCTCTCAAGGTGCACACAATTTAGTATGGAAATAAGGAAGTCAAATAAATAATCATAATAATTGATATGTGAGTAGCATTTTAAAGGTTGCTTTACAAGAGGCTATTTGATGGAGGCTAATAACAATCTTATAAAAAAGGTTCTGAAAATATTCTTATACTCATTTTATAGGTGAGGAAGTAGAGACTCGGCTGCTGTGACTAATCTATGGTCACACAGCTAGTAAGTATCAGAGACGGGATTTGAACCCAGGTCCACCTGACGAAATCTAGCATTCTTTCCACTCTACCACACAATCTCTTAATCAAATGAGCTATTTGAAAAATACTTAGCACAGTTTCTGGCACATAGTAGGTGCGATATAAATATTATCATTGTCATCATAATCATTATTATGATTATATAAGGCAGAATGTGATCAGAAAAAGGCATGAAGCAAAGGGTGCTGGAGGGCGATAACACTTCTGATAGAGTATGAAGATTAGAAAAATCTTGAAAACCTGGAAAGATTTACATGAACTGATGCAAAGTGAAGTGAGCAGAACTGGAAGAACATTGTATACAGTAACAGTGACAATGTATAATGATCAACTATGACTGACTTTGCTCTTCTCAGCAATACAGTGATCCAAGGCAATTCCAAAAAACTCACGATGGAAAATGCTCTCCACATACAGAGAAAGAGCTATGGAGTCTGAATGTAGATTGAAGCATACTATTTTCACTTTATTTTTTTTCATTTTGGGAGGGTCTGTTTCTTCTTCTACAACATGACTAATATGAAAATGTTTTACATGATTGCACATATATAACCTACATTAAATTGTTTACCGTATTAGAAAAAGGGGAGGGGAAAGAGGGAGAAAATTTGAAACTCATAATTTTTTTAAAAGAATGTTAAAAATTATCTTTACATGTAACTGGGGAAAATATTATTAAAAAAAAGAAAAGGCTTCATGAGCAAGGTGACAGTTGACATAGGTTTAAAAGATAGGTAGGATTTTAAAAGATAGTAATATTGGGAAAGAGCATTCTCAGGTAAGAGAACCATGTGTTCTGAGGTCTGGAAGTGGGAAAACATAGGAAATTAGACTATTGTGTTGAACACTAGATCAGGATTCAAGTTTGGTCCCATTTTGACTTACTTATTAACCACATGTGTTAATTTGACTCATCAATTGATTCTCGATTAATGCTATACCTGTAACCTGGTCAATAGGGATGACTGAGTAGTCAGAGACACTATGGTGAACTGAATAGAAGGCTGGATTTGGGGTCATGAAGACCTGGATTCCCATTCTGCCTCAGCTATTTAACCAACTGTGTGATCTTGGTTGAGTTACTTAATCTCTTTGCATTTCAGCTTCTTCAGGTGTCAAATGAGGGGTGCAACAACTGCTAATGTCCCTCCCCACTCTAAATCCATGATCCTATGAATTTTCATCCTGACAAATATTTGCTTATTGCCTGCCATGTGTATATGGCAGTCATGTGCACTCTAGGGGTTACAAAGAAATCAGACACCTGACAATGGCTCTAAAGTCACTTACTGTGGAGCCGAGGGGACAAGATACACACAGCTAAAAACAATAGGAGGCAACAGCATGACAGATGTCCCCAAACAACGAGCGCTAAGAGCCAAATGAATACAGAGAGTAATTGCCCAAAAAGTTCCAAGGAGAAGAGATCTCTGGGGGTTGGAGTATTAGGGAGGTTTTCAGTGAAGTTTGAAGACTTGAGTTGCTAGGCAGAAAGGGAAGAGAAATGGATTTCTCTGGAATATTAGGGAATAGAAAACATTTATTTTATATCTCTCCCCAGTTTCTTCCAGGACCACCACACTTACATCCTAGCCAGTATACCATCCTCACTCTTATGAGCACTAATCAGGAATCAGGTCTGCTTAATGGAGAGGTACCATCTATGCCAAACAAAGGATTATAGATCTGGAACAAGAAAGCCACCTTGTGCAACCTTCTTATTTTACAGATGAGGAAACTGAGGCCTAGGGAAGTGAAGACTTGCCCATGGTCACAAAGTATCAGAGGCAGGATTTGAACTCAGGTCCTTTGACCTCAGGGACAGTGTTCTTTCATCTGTATCATGCTGCTTCCCCATAAATTGCTGATTTTCAAAGAATCAGAATCTAATACAACATTTGAACTATGCTGAATAATACTACATCTTTGAAGATTCAGGAAGTCCTTCGTAGCCTTACAGTGCCTCAGGGACATAATTATTGACATCAATTATCACTGCTGTGGATGTGCTAGAAGCTCTAGTTAATAGAGATTTTTTTTTTATGAATAAAACACCAGATAAGAGAGTTTTACTTTCTAAGCATATAACCCCCATGTCAAAAATCCTCTCATGACATAGGTCCACCTGAGGGGATTCTCTCCCTTTCTTGACTCCTATCCCCCATCTAAAAACCTAGGAAATGCATGTGTAGCCCCTCTCATTATACTTAGATAGACTCTACTTGCAAACCCCACTGGTTGCAAAATAAAAGAAACAAATTTCACTTAGAGCATAGAAAAAGAAACGACCAAGCTCTTAAATGTACCTTCCAAAGATAAATCCTTTCATGATGATCTGTGTAACTTTGTAGTCACTTGCAGTCGCTGGGAGGCAGGTTACCCCCTGGGTTCCCCCAGCCCTACCTCCCACACTTCACAGTGGTTCTGGTGGTATCAGGCATTACTGATAGGTTCCCAGAGCCCCACTCTGATGCCTCCAGCTGCATTGCTTAGCTCATTCCTTATCCCACCTTCTCCTTCACTGCTTACCATTCCCAGCGGGTAACGTTGGGTGACTTTCAGACATGGTCATGCCCTCTGTCAGAGCTCATATTTCCACTGTCATCGGGAATCATCTCCATATGCTACAGAGGGGAAGACCTCCAGGGTTCACCTCATCTGAAAGAAGACGATAAGAGATACATACTATTCTTCCTATGTTACAGCTTTAGAGATGCATTCCCAGACTAAGGACCGTGTCTCCTCTCAATGAGGCTTTCCCCCTTGGCTACTACTCTTGCTAACGCTGGCATCACAAAAAGCTCTCCAGGCTAGATGTGTAGTTTCCAAATCTGAACATATGTTTACAGTATCATAGGTTTAAACTTTAGGTTTAACTTTAGGGACCTTAGTTAGGCTACAATTGTTCAGCTCATGACCCCATTTGGGGTTTTCTTGGCAGAGATACTGGAGTGGTTTGCCATTTCCTTCTCCAGCTCATTTTACAGATGAGAAAACTGAGGCAAACAGGGTGAAGTGACTTGCCTAGGGTCACACAGATAGTAAGTACCAGAGCTGGATTTGAACTAAGGTTTTCCTGACTCCAGGCCCAGTGCTCTATCCTCTCTGTGCCACCTAGCTGCAGAAGGGACCTTGAAGGCTATCAAATCCAAGCTTCCTCACATTACATGAGAGGAAACCAAAGCCCAGAGGAGTTAAATGTCTTGCCTAGGATTATACAGGACCATCAGTCCTCCTATTCCATATTCTAACACCCTAACTATTATATCATGCTGCCTTTTAAGAAATTGGGGGGGAGGGAACTGGTTAGTCTCAATGCTCCATGACCTTCTAGGTCCCTTACAACTCTTGTGGGATCTAATCTTGTTCAATCTACAATAAAAGAAACTGAGGCAGAGCTCTGAACCAATGGAATTTTATTAAAGGGTCTACATCCCCCTCTAATGAAGTGAACCTCAGATCTTCCTTATGACCTGAGATGTCCCTTTCCTTTAAGTCTTAGTTTTGTAGTGCTTGCTACCCAGATGATACCAAAGAGGTAAAGTAAAACACATAATCTCATTGGTTGATAGACCTATATCTTGACCTTCTAGGAGAACTTTCAGCTCATGCTTGAGATAGATTAACTGGTAGAAGATAGTCAAATATGGGCAGAGGTGATGGTCTTCCACTAGCCCCATGTTGAGCAAAAAGATTGGGGAATAGATTTGTAGGCAGCTCTTGCTATGTGAAGACAGGGTCACCTATTGGTCAAGTCCTCACAGGATCTGTTGGCCAAGTGCCATAGGGCCATTTCCCTAGTCAAGGGATAATAAGGGTGGAGGTACAATCAAAAATAGCTTTCCATGCCATTGAGTCACCTCCACCACACAGGGCTTGGTCATTTACTCATCAGCAGATTCACTAGACTGACTAACTGTATATCAGTAGAGAAGTACAACAGTAGTAAACACTGCCCCTAAGGAATCCAACTCAACTGAATGATACTAACCAGGGTTCTAAATAAAACAGACCTAAATTAATAATTTCTCACACTCTAAATCTCTTGTGAGAATTTTCAGTGTCTTTGCTAGCCATTACACAAATAAGCCAGCACAGGTAGTTTATTTATCCACTCAAGAGGGTGACATACTCCAACAATGGTGATAGGCATCGTGTCTCCCAATTCCACGAATGACAGAGAGAGAGAGAGAGAGAGAGAGAGAGAGAGAGAGAGGGAGAGAGAGAGAGAGAGAGAGAGAGAGAGAGAGAGAGAGAGAGAGAGAGAGATGGAGAGACACAGAGAGAGAGACAGAGAGAGATGGAGAGACACAGAGAGACAGAGAGAGAGAGACAGACAGAGAGAGAGAGAGAGACAGAGAGAGAGACAGAGAGAGAGAGAGAGACAGAGAGAGAGAGAGAGAGAGAGAGAGAGAGAGAGAGAGAGAGAGAGAGAGAGAGAGAGAGAGAGAGAGAGAGAGAGAGAGAGAGAGAGAGAGAGAGAGAGAGAGAGAAGGAGAGGGAGAGAGAGAGATGGGGAGAAAGAGAGAGTATCTTCCTCTGAGCTACATGACCCAAAAAGTTTGAATAAGATCACATAGGGCTGTAGACAGGAAAGAGTACTTTTTAGCAAAAGAAAATGGATGTGTAAACTGTTTCAACAGTCTTTAGCATAGTTATTCCTATCAGACCAAAGAAAACAATATCTTCATTATCAATTATTTGTTAAGCTTCTACTAAGGGCCTTATTAGATACATATTATTAGGACATATATACAGAGAGAGAGGAGAAGAGAAAAGAAGAGGAGAGGAGAGGAGAGGAGAGGAGAGGAGAGGAGAGGAGAGGAGGATGGAGGGGAGGGGAGGGGAGGGGAGGGGGGGGGGGGGGGGGGGGGGGGGGGGGGGGATGGGGGGGGTGGAGAGGAAGTGGGGGGGAGTGGGGGGAGCTTGTCAACGTTTTTCCGATCTGCGTGGGGGGGAGGGGGGAGGAGAGGGGAGAGGGGAGGGGAGGGGAGAGGAGAGGAGAGAAGACAAGAGAAGAAAGATGAATATAATATAGATACCATTAGGGAAGGGGGTGAGTTCCTGAAATTATTCAAAGTCCTATGAATTATCTTTTGTAATTGTAAAGTGATTGGGGGAAGAGAGACACTGAAGAAGACATTCAGTAACATTGTGTCACAGAGGAAAAGAAAGAAATGCAATAACACCAAAGATAGCACAAAATGGGGTCGGTTTTGTTCTCCCCCAAATCCTCTTTTCACCCTTTGATTTTATAATTCTGTGACCATTGGTGCTTTTGCTTTCATAAAGGCAGCTGGGTGCTGTAGAGCATAGAATGCTAGACCTGGAGTAAGGAAGCTCCTTGTTCAGTTGTGTCTGACTCTTTGTGACCCCTTTTGGGGTTTTCTTGGAAAAGATACTGGAGTGGTTTGCCCTTTCCTTCTGCAGTCCATTTTACAGATGAGAAAACTGAGGTAAACAGGGTTAAGTGCCTAGGGTCATACAGCTAGTATGTGTCCAAGACAGCATTTAAATTCAGGTCTTCCTGACTCTGAGCTCCGTGCTACTGAGCTGCCCCTGGAGTCAGGAAGACCTGAATTCAAATCCAACCTTAGACACTACTGTGTGACTCTCTGCCTCAGTTACCTCAACTGCAAACTGGGGGTGATAACAGCACCTAGCTCCCAGGATTGTTGTGAGGATCAAATAAGACACTACTTGGGAAGCATTTAACAAAGTACCTAGCACCTAGTACACTTTATGTAAGTGCTTATTTTCTCCCCCTTCCCTTGCTTTAACATGTGAGGACATGGCCCCGTCTCTGGTACCAAGAGAGTCCAATATCAGTTTCAGATAATGAAGAACATCAGTTTCAATGTTCTTTCTTTCTTAGAAACGCAGGAGGGATGTCTACCACCTGAACAAACATTTATTCCTTGTTTGTTCAGAAGTTGGCGGAGTTTTTTGTCTCTTAAATCCCCAAAGTCTGGTCACTAGGTGGCACAGTGGGTAGAGTGCTGGGTCTATAGTAAGGACTGAGTTCAAATTTGACCTCAAACACTTAATAGCCGTGTGACCCTGGGCAAGTCACTTGATCTTGTTTGTCTCCATTTCCTCATCTGTAAAATGAGCTGGAGAAGGAAATGGCAAACCACTCCAGTATCTTTGCCAAGAAAACCCCAAGTGGGGTCACAAACAGTTGGGCACAACTGAACAACAACAACAAAAAATCCCCAAAGAATTTCTCAGTGGCAAGGGCTTGAGATTGTAGAAATCATATTAGGCTGCTACAGTCACACCCAAGACCCTGGACCACAAGAAGGAAGATTTGCACCCTCTAGGCTCTCAAACTATCCAGCAGGGACCTGACTACATTAGGATACTCTGATTCCAGATCTTACAACAAGGCCCTCTCTGGATTAGAAGGAAATTTTAAAAAACAATGTGCTTTGTTTCTCTCCTGAGTTTTTTATGCTGGGGAGCACCCTGCCCAACCCATTCATCTGTTTTGCTGAACTGATGGGTCAGAATGGTTTAGGACAGGGGCCTCAAGGCCATAGGTCCCCAACCCCAGCAGATACTTACAAATACATTTCACAAGATCCTGGATTTAGAGATGGAAGAGGCACCCATCTTCTGTTCCAAAACGCCTTATTTTACAGAGGAAGTAACTGAGGTGAAGGTACTTGCCCAAGGTCACATGAGCATTTATGTGACAGAGGTAAGGTTTGAACCCAGGTTCTCTGATTGGATTCAGGGCACTTTCCATCGACCCATACCACAGATTCAGAAAAGACGATTACATACCTGGCCCAGACCCATGTTGTCCAGATACCATGTTCCTGGGCAGTAGGCAGAATAGGTTCATGCTTTCTAGAGTTGCCTAGTTGAAGGAGGCCAAGGAAGTCCTGTTGCCAATCCAAGAAGGCCTTAGCAAGCCCTGCTTCCTTTGTCCATTCTGTCCAACCACCCCCAAAGCTTATACTCAGGGACGATGGCTTCTATGGTGCCTGATAAAAACTTCATGGAGTACAAAGAATGCTACATTTACATACCCTAGATTTGACACCCCACGCCCTCATTGCCTATGTGACCTTAGATAACAATAAATGACAAGCATTCGTATAGTACCTTATGATTCACAAAATGCTTTTATACATATCTCATTTTATCCTCATAACAACTTGAGGAGATAGGTGCTATTATTATCCTCATTTTATAGATGAGGAAACTAAGGCAGACAAAGATTAAGTGACTTACCCAGGGTCACACAGCTAGGATGT